>NC_085843.1:202929705-203239427 GCF_035594765.1 Anolis carolinensis
TGCCGACACTATCCTGCTGCAAACACATGGACAAAACCTTCAACATTTCACAGATGAAAACTAACTAAGCAGTAGCAGAGTAGGGTCTTAAAACTATATATTATTATGTAACATGTTACTGAAAAATCAAACAACCTTTTTCAGATATGAACAAAATTATATTTTTCTCTCAGTCAATTTTAGCTATTTCCTTTATTTATTTACAGCATTTATATTCCGCCCTTCTCACCCCGAAGGGGACTCAGGGCAGATCACATTACACATATAGGCAAACATTCAATGCCTTTTAACATAGAACAAAGACAAGACAAACATAGGCTCCGAGCGGGCCTCGAACTCATGACCTCTTGGTCAGAGTGATTCATTGCAGCTGGTTGCAGCTGGCTTGCTCTCCCGCCTGCGCCACAGCTAGAGTACTAAGTACTCTTTATAAACCTTTGAATGAACCTTTAGAATTACTCACGGTTGGAATCACTACAAGCCAGGCCTGTAGCCAGGATTTTGTTTCGGGAGGGGATGGGATTTTAGTTGGGGGGGGACTGAGTCTGAGTGGGAGAGGGTCTACCCTAGCAAACCTTTTGTATTGTTATCCCAATACCCCCATGCATATGGGATATATTGAGCATGGTGATCAGGTCATGATATGAATAAACATAACAGTTTAAATCATAAATGTAAGGCCTTCTCGCGGACCACCCTTGGAATTTCGGGGGGGGGGGGGGCTGAAGCCCCTCAAGCCCCCCCCCCCCCCCCCAGCTACATGCCTGCTACAAGCAGAGTCATTTCTTGTAAAGCCATCAGGCACTATGTGAGTATACATTAGATATATGGGTCATCTCTACTCTGTAATACTGCTTGTAAAATACTTGTTACTCTATGTTCTGTTTTAGATATGAGTCTGTAGTTGCTGATTACATCAACTCCTGAAGAAGGACATTTTCCCCCTAAAACAGGGTACAAAAAATACCTAGGCACCCCTGTAGACTTTATTTGCAAAGACATTTTTGAGACTGGTGGTCCACTATTATTTTCTCCATTCAGCATATAGTTACATGACCAACCGTTTGTTTACTTCATTAGAAAGAAATTTTCCTTGAACGTTTATCCCTGAAGCCTATTAGACTCAGATAATTTCCTGTTTGAGAGCTGTTGCTCCTTTTCATTTTGTTTGGTGCCATTGAATTGAGCCTTGTACTGGGGATTTTGTTATTGTGATATGCTATTTGGACATTATATTTTGTGCATAGACTACCTTGTGTTTGCTGTATATGTCCATCTCCTTTAGACTCCTTAATTGCTCTTTTCCTAGCTAGAAAAAAAAGGTTAGTTGCCTCCCCTGAAAGACTCCAAGAACAACAATTCACTTTTTAAACAAGTTGCATCTCCACGGAGAAATACACTGTTTAGGTTTTAACCCATTTTCCAAAACCAGGCATAGATTTCCAGCCACTTATAGCTTCGGTTCTTTTCTTTTTTTTTCAGTGGACAATTTTTGGTCATTGGTCCCAAGATCTGCCATTATTAACTGCTCCTGATGTGGATGCAACCTAAATAAGAAACAATTGTACTACCAGTTGCACAAAGGCTGTGGAAATGCTCATGCACATACCAACTACAGTGATTATTGTTTCCTGTTGTAATTGCATTTAAACTTACCTTGCCATTACAAAGGCATCATATGATAAGCATTTGATTGCTTGTAGTTTAAACCCAGGAAACGCGGGCTTGAAAGTAACAATTTTAAAATCAGTTTCTATAATTGTTTATAGATAGCATCCTTTGTTTCACACTGAGAAGCTTCAGAAGATAACACTCAGGGCAAAATACAAGTTGTTGTCTGTATTTATAAGTAGAGAATGAAAAATCAGTTTGCGTTGCTCAGCCACCTTGAGGCAATTGGATTATATTCAAGAGTGCCAGAAAAGGGAGGTAGTGATTGCTGGATTGCAGGTCAAAGATTGTGCTGAAAAGGTTTCACATTGAATTCTCCAAACACACTGCATTATCAACATGCCTTGAAAAGAGAATACTAAATACTGCTGTGTGGAATTATGAGAAAACATTAGTACTAGATATAAGATTTCCCAAGAACTCTTGTGTCCCAAAAGAAAAAGCTCTTAGTTGCTTTTCATCAATTACATTCCATGTTTGATCTATTAATTTGTCTGTCTTTGCTCTGAAGCAACACAAGTTCTCTTCATCTGCTACAGAACTATTTGAAATATACATTAAATCAAGATTTGGGCAGCAAGTTTCATACATTTTTCAGCTTTGTATGGGACCACTGGGATTCTTCCAAGCTTCTGCTCTTTGGAATTATATATTTAAATCCTGATTTTAGAGTTTTTTGAGAACGCAGAAATGGTGGACGACTCTAACAACCACCATGTCAGACTACACAGAGAAGCCATTGAAATCCACAAGCATGTGGACAATTTAAATAGAAAGGAGGAAAATAGAAAGGAGGAAAATGAACAAAATCTGGCTATCAGTATTTAACAAAACTTAAAAAATAAGGACAGTAAATAAAAAACAGCACTCAAAGAACAGGGGAATTCCAGACAGGAAACAATCAGGGCTAACTAAAACTTCCAACAAAGGATTCCCCCAGACAGGAAGCAGCCAGACTTTGAAGCTGAAAGGCCATTCAATGCTAATCAAGGTGTCCAATTGCAACATTCACACTTGCCTCAAACAGACAAGAGTTATTTTTCTAACCGTGGACATTCCACAGATATATAATGCTAACTTGCTAGTTTCCAACAGACCTCACGACCTCTGAGGATCCCTGCCATAGATATGGGTGAAACGTCAGGAGATAATGCTTCTGGAACATACAGCCCGGAAAACTCACAGCAAACCAGTGATTTTGGCCATGAAAGCCTTTGACAACACATTTCCTGACACTATTTGACATTAAAAATCAATTGCTCAAAATGAGGAACCAACTTCTGGCTTCTTGGTTTGTTTTCTATATCCAAGTTTAATTATGGATGTCAATGTGGTTAGTGGCAGCCACAGGGCAGAAGACTGGCCCACAAATCCACTGCATATGTTCACCCCTGCATTGTTTAACCTAGAACTTCAAAACTATATTATAATATACTTTATAAAGTATGCTTGTCAAAATATGCCCTCTTGGTGAATATGTGGAGAAATGGGCATTGGAAAACACAGGTGTATGTCCTGTCACTCAGGACCCTTCCGCACAGCTATATATCCCAGAATATCAAGGCAGATAGGAGACCCGGTGGCGAAGTGCATTAAGGCACTGAGCTGGAGACCGAAAGGTCCCAGGTTCAAACTCCGGGAGCGGCATGAGAGACCTCTGTTAGCTCCAGCTCCTGCCAACCTAGCAGTTTGAAAACATGCCAATGTGAGTAGATCAATAGGTACCGCTCCAGCAGGAAGGTAACGGCGCTCCATGCAATCATGCCGGCCACATGACCTTGGAGGGGTCTACGGACAACGCCGGCTCTTCGGCTTAGAAATGGAGATGAGCACCAATCCCCAGAGTCAGACATGACTGGACTTAACGTCAGGGGAAACCTTTACCTTTACCTATCAAGGCAGATAATCCACAATATTTCCTTTGAAGTGGGTTATCTGAGTCCACACTGCCATATAATCCAGTTCAATGTGGATTTTATACACATTGGGAGGGGTCTCAGTGAATCCATTCTGGGTTTAGTCCAGATGATATATGAAGTGCTGAAATCTATGCTTAAAATAGGCTTAAAGTGCAGACTAAAATTCAGAGCAGATCCAGCATCCCACTGACATTGGAGTCACCAACCTACCACATAACATAATGCATTGCTATTGTCCAAAGGGTTAACTCAGTGTACCTGAAAACAGAACATATGTTTGTGTTTGCAATGCCAGCCCAGCTGCAAAAACAGGGATTTAGCACACCTCAATGGACTGCGTTCAACCTGGAAGGTCACAAGCTGTTCAGGCCTGAATTACATGCATTAGGGCTGAACGCTGGCATCAAACAGAGGTTCCAGGGTTAAGCACTGGGGAGCCTCAGCTCAAATTAAGCCCTGCTGACTGACAATCCTCTGGCTAAGCTGCCTTCAACCTGATGGAAAAAGTCAGGTGGCAAAGGAATACTAATGGCAGGCCCTCTTCAAAACACTGTTTTTGCCAAGTGTCCTATCTATATTCGTTATTCCCATGCCTCTTGGGCTTGTAGTTACTAATCCATCACGGAGTTTCCTGAATTAGCAGGCAGTGATTATGCATGCCTTCTTGTAGAGTGTAAAAATGAATTCTTAACCTTTTCACATGTGAGCTGAGTCTTTCCATTCGAAGCAGAGGCCAGCAATATTAGTATTCTGCCCGATGGCTGGAACGTGTGACTACTTGAAAATGGATGTGGAGCTGTTTCCCTGTGTTTTGCACACAATTCTCCACATTAAAGAAGATGGGGGAAGGCAGCAGGACTGAAACCCAGTGAAGGGAAATATATACTGGAATGATAAATCTCCCCAATATTTTAAGCATTTCAGTTATTTCATGTCTACGTTTTGATTCATAGGCTATGACTGAATCTAAAAGGCTCTTGAAGTTCAAATAGCTCTGATCTATACATTTCTAATGTCAAATAAACCTTCCCTACCCTCCATGAAAATAAATGAATAAAGAGCAACAGCACCACCCAGTGACTTCTCTGTGCTAAAAACCACGCCAACCAGAAAAAAAATCCTGGACATTGCTTTTAATTGTTGTTTTTTTCCCCACTCAAATATGTATCTGAATTTCTAAATCTCCCCTTGTGTGGTCAGCAGCCATAGCATTTAAAACAGAGGTGGCCAAATGGCAATGAGGCATAGATGGAGAAAGTAGGTAAAAATATGGGGTTTGTTTTTTTTGTTCAAACCTGTTGATATCCTTCCCATTTTTTCCGGAAGCTAGCAATTTGCAATATTGCAGTGCTGTTGCAGTTTTTGCTCCTGTTGTAAGTGTTAATGTGGGATTTGTGTATTGGTAGTGTTTAAATGAAATTTGTGTCTTGCCTGTATTGCATACTGATTTCATCATCCAGAGTGTACTATAGTCTGGAAAGAGTTAATTACTAAGAAGCTGTGATGTCCTTGATGTGTGGCTGGAACTGGGGAGTGTCCAAACACAAGTGTGTGTGCATTGCTGATTGCATCAGTTCAGTTCAGTTCTGAGTTGTGTCGAGTTCTGTCTGCCTAGAGTGAAAGTCCTGTGTTTGTCTGCAAGCTTGTTTGTCTTGATTATTACTGCTTACAGTAAAACTTTGTATATAGTTTTACCAACGTCTCTGATGTCTCTTCGTTCTGCGTTCCACTGATTCCATCCAACTACTGCTGCACTGCAATTACTCTGACAGTAAGGAAGTCACTGGAAGGATATTAGCATATTGTAATATTTAAGCTTCTTTTCAGGACCCAGGCTGCAGAGCACCAATAACCACGCGCAGAGGCCAGAATCTATCTAATATCTTTATTAAGGGAATATATAAAGTCAATAAAAACAAGTGTAGAATATAGTTCAGAAATAGACCTTTCAGGAAAGGTCAAATATAGTCCAGGAAAACAATGTCCAATATAAGATATTAAGGTCCAAAGTTATAATCCACTTCACCGAAACACACACTATTTGGCAAGCAATAGTGTGGGGAACTGTCCATAGACTTTGAGGCTTAAGGTAAATCCGAAGGAATAGAAAACAAGGCTTGAATCCGAAAGGCAAGGTCCGTGGTTTTAAGCGCAAGGCAAGGCAAGACTTGAGACTTAACAAGGTCCAACTTGAAACAAGGCAAACGAGGAACAAGAAATGAGTCCATAGAAATCCGTGGAACAAGGCAGGGCTGGGAACTTGATTCAGGAGCTGGGAACTGGAGTACGAAGTCCACACACGATCTCACTCCACGAGCTGACGAATTGACTCCGCAAGGTTCCTACGAGGGCAAACACCTAAATAGGATCTCGTTTTCCCGCCAAAGAACACTTCTCTGGGGAACCAGAACCGAAAGCCATTCTGTGTCCAGATGCATGACTCCCTAAAGTTTCCCAAGGGAAACAGACTTAATCAGCTAATTGCTTGGCAGCTACCCTAGCGCTCCGGCGAGTCGCCTCTTGAGCGCCTCTTTGTTGTTTATAATAATCTCGGCGAGAAAAAGGGGGAGATTTCTGCTCAAGGCTTGTTTGGCTGACTTCTGGAGGGCAAATATCCTGCAGGTGCAAGGGCTCCAATTCTGGCTGAAACGGTGGGAAACCCAAGTTTTCCTCTTCATCTGTCACAATAATACTAGGAACAGGACTACATGGCCCATGAGACATCACACTTCTTTACATGTAGAACCATCCTGGGATATTTTGTGGCCTGGGGCATATGACAAGATAGTATTCTTCCATTCCAGAGATATTCAGGCTGGCAACCTTCACATGCCTGTGCTCACTGCTACTCCCTTCTATATTAATGAGCATCATTGTCTTTTCTAGTGAATCACGTCTTCTCATGATATGGCCAACATATGATGGTTTCTTGTGTCACCATCTTAGTTTTTAGATCTGATTTGTTCTAGGGCCCATTTATTTTGTCTTTTTCGTTATTCTAATTATTCTCAGAACTCTTCTCCAGTACACATCTCAAATGAGTTCATATTTTTTTCTATCTGTTTTCTTCACAGGCCAGTTTCACAGCCATGCATGGAAATGGGAAATGTGATGGCATGGACCATTAGTATTCAATGGTATATTTTTTACACTTCAAGATCATGTCTACTTCTTTCATATCTGACCTGAATTTCCAAATCCACATCGTAGAACTCTTAGATCATCGGGGGAGGCCCTGCTCTCGGTCCCACCAGCCTCGCAGGTAAGGCTGGTGGGAACGAGGGAGAGGGCCTTCTCAGTGGTAGCTCCTCGGCTGTGGAACACCCTTCCCAGCAACATATGGCAGATACCAACTCTCCTAGGCTTCAGGGAAGCCGTAAAGACATGGTTGTGCACAGAAGCTTTTAATGAATGAGAACATGGACTTTACATGACCTGTACAAAGATTTACTGAGGATTCTGGATGAATGGATTCTAATCATGGACTTGCTTAAAATTTTATATAATGTGATTTTATTTTGCAATGGTATCTGTTTTATATGAATTGTTGTTTTGTAGATTGTTTTATATGAATTGTTGTTTTGTAGATTGTTATTAGGCATTGAATTTTTGCCTATTTATTGTAAGCCGCTTTGAGTCCCCTCAGGGAGAAAAGCGGGGTAAAAGTGATGTAAATAAATAAATAAATAATAGAATTAATGCAGTTTGACACCACTTTAACTGCCATGGCTCAATGCTATGAAATCTTAGGAGTTGTAGTTTTATAAGGTCTTCAGCCTTCTCTGTCCAAGAGGGCTGGTGCTTTGCCAAACTACAACTCCCACAATTCCATAGGTCTGAGCCACGGCAGTTAGAGTGGTGTCAACTCACATTAATTCTATATTGTATATGGGCCCATAGTCTTCTTTTGATTTCTTGACTGCAGTTTCCATTCTGATTAATGGTTGAAGTGACTTAAGGTATGGAAAATCTTGAACTATTGCAATGTGTTTGTTATCTACTTTAAAGTTATGTAAATAATCTATAACCATTATTTTTGTTTTCCTAAAGTTCAGCTGGAGACCTTCCTTTCATACTTCCTGTCTTGACTTTCTTCAATATTCATTCCAAGCCTTTGCTATATTCTGTTAGTAGTATGGAATCTACCTGCATGCCTTCAATTGTTCATGCTCGTTCCTCCAATTTTCATGCCTTCTTCCTCCAAGTCTAATCCTGCTTTACATATGATATGTTCAGCATACTGTACAAATTAAACAGAAAGAGTGAAAAGAATGCAGCCTTGCCTGACCCTCTTGCCAATTGGAAACCCATACAATACTGAAATTTAGGAGCATCAACAGAACTGAATTAACAAGTTTGAGACAGACAATATGGAAATATTTCTTCACAGAGCAGACAGTGAATCTTTAAAAGTTATTGCCAAAAGGGATCCACTGCTTTTGAACCTTATTGAGATGATTTTGCATAGGGTTTGGAAAGTTATTTTTTTAAAATAAATTCATTCCCATTACTTATAATTGTGTTAAAAAAGTAATCTATTGTCATGACTTCTTGCCATATCAAAGAAGTAAATTATTACATGACCTCTTACATTGCTCCCAGTATCATTGTTCTAATAACATACAACTCAAAATACCCAAAAAAAACAAACCTCAGAAATGTCTCCAAAATATCTTTAAATATGGTTTAAAATTACTTTTAAAAAGCCTTTTTAAAATAAGTTTTAAAATAAAATGTCCTTGATCCCCTTAGTTATATTTTTTTGAAATATGACTATAAATGTAAGTTCTCACACTATCAAAGAAAAGTATTATGTTGTAAGTACATTATCTACTTTCAAGCTTTGGTTTTGCATCAACTCACAGAGCATAAATGTATTAATAGTAATTCATAATGATAAAGATGATTTCTCATTTATTCACTCCAAATTTAATTTCATAGAATCATAGAATAGTAGAGTTGGAAGAGACGTCATGGGCCATTCAGTCCAACCCCCTGCCAAAAAGCAGGAAATCTCCTTCAATGCACCCCCGACAGATGGCCTTCCAGCCTCTGCTTAAAAGCCTCCAAAGAAGAAGTTTTAATTTATTTAAAATTTTTATTAGAGCCTCTCCCCCAATAACATAATCTGAATAAATCCAAAACACTTCTGGTCCCAAGCATTTTGAATAACGAATATTCAACCTGTATGTTAATAATTTTTCAAAGTAACTTTACCAGCTCTACATCTCTGATAAAAGTTTGATTTCCCCATTAGATTCATATTAATCAAGGGTGATAGAAGTAATGAAAGAAAACAATAGCAAAGATGAAATATGATCAGAGTTTACTGAAAGAGCCCTCCCCCACCCCCCGCCGCCAAGGGTGACAGCCAGGGGATTCTGACAGGGGGTCTGTAGGGCAGTGGGTCACAAGGAAGGTGCAATGGGTAGGCAAACTGGCCCAGGAATGGGAACCTAGCCGCACTTTTAAAGGAAAAGATAATGGAAGAAAACAACTGAGTTTCTTAACTACGAAAACATCTATGTATGGGGAAATAATTTAAAGTGTCTGAAAAAGAGAAATAATATTATAAAACTGGGAATGTACACTTTGGAGAATCAGTGATATGAATTTCAAAAAGACAGAATGGAATTTGGAAGAATTGATTTGATCCCAGAACTTAATGAAATTAAATTAATTAAATTAACCAACTGGGAAATAAGAAGGGTGCCGTGAAAGAGAAAGGAGTTCAAAAGGAATGCTGACCTTGAAGGACTGGTTGTTTTGTCTATCTCCTGTTACCTCGCCATAACAAGAGAGCAATGAGACTTGGCTAGAGCATTAGCGTCAGCCAGAGAGAAAGCAGAAATAGGTAACAGGAAGTTAGAATAGAAGAAGAACTAAGTAGGACACCGGAACTACCAGCACCATAGAGAATTGGGAGACAGAAAGCCTAGACAAGAAAGAGAGACAAGTCCCTGGAAACAGGAAATGGAGGGAAAGAGGTCCCGAATATTGAGAAGCAGACACTGGAAGAAGGGAAACATCCATGGAGCAGTAGAAGAAACGTGACATTCCTAGAGAGAATGGAAAGGACAAGAGGTGAACCAGGAAGAAACAAAGGGCCCGGGCTGTGGCGTAGGCGGGAGAGCAAGCCAGCTGCAATTAACTGCAATGAATCACTCTGACCAGGAGGTCATGAGTTCGAGGCCGCTTGGAGCCTATGTTTGTTTGTCTTTGTTCTATGTTAAAAGGCATTGAATGTTTGCCTATATGTGTAATGTGATCCGCCCTGAGTCCCCTTCGGGGTGAGAAGGGCGGAACATAAATGCTGTAAATAAATAAATAAATAAATAAATAAGGAGCTGACAAGGATGAGGACGAGAAGCAGATGGAGGGGCCAAGGATAAGAAGAAGATGATTGAGAAGATGGTGCGAAGGACGTATTGTGGAAGGAACGAGGAGAAGGAAGGGTGAGAAGACTAAAGGACAACAGAAAGGAGAATTTAGTAGAGACAGGGAATAGAGGCAGGGGAAGAGGATGTCTCAGAAGGAGGGAAAGGACTTAAATAAACTAACCAATCAAATCAAATTAATTTAAAACAATTAGGAGAAGGAGACTATATGGATTTTCTAGACCACTAAAATTCTGGAATATCAAAGAAGAAAGGAGTCAGTAGGCTGACTAACCTACTAAGGAGAAAAGAGACTAAAATTGGGGAAAAGAAAAAAATAAGGGGAACTAAAGAGGATCAACAAGGGACAATTTAATTTGTGATTAACTTGGGGTTTTTTAGTTATAAATCTACTAAAAAGGACTACAATAAGAAATGTCCTCATATAAACTCAGAATGGAAAATGAAGATAAGAAATTATTATGGAGAAGAGGCTCCCTCACTGAGGATTTGAGTCTGAAAGATGTTATGAGAGAATTATAGAAGATCTCAAAAAATCAAAAAAACTTTGGTATCCACATTATCCGCTCATCTTTAATAAAAGTGTGGGAAAGATATAAAGATGAACTATATGTAAAGACACCTCTTTGGATTTCCCCATTAGAAGCCTGTCAGAGGAGAGAAGTAGGAGGAGAAGTGTGGCCAAAGTACAGGGATATCCTAACAAAAGAAAATGGAGATCACATATTTAAAAAGCAAGAAGAAATCAGTCAAAAATTTAGGGGCTTCTCATGGTCTCATTATATACAATTAAAGGAATATTTTAACAAAGTTAAAAAAATTAGGCTTTGCAGATAACGAATCATTTTGAGATAAAATAATGCAAACGGAAAAGAAATTGATAACAAAGATCTATAAAAAAATTACTAGAATGGGTGACGGAGACAGAATTGGTAAACAACTGCATGCTCAAATGGGCCAAAAATATAGGGAAATCAATAAATATGGAGGAATGGGAGAAAGTCTGGAACCAGACAATAAAGTACACTTATGCAGTGGATTTGAAAGAAAATTGGTTTAAAATGTTTTACAGATGAAACTATTACAGAAATCTCTCAAATAAATGCTGGAAGTGTGGAGTACAGGAAGGCACGTTTTTCCATGATTGGTGGACGTGCAACAAAGCAAAATTATTTTGGAAAGAAATACTACAAAGAATACAAAAGATCATACAAATTAAAATTGAACTGGAGCTCAAATCTTTACTTTTGAGGATGTTAGATATAGAAAAATAAAGGAATAAGGAAGTGCTATTTAATTACATGGTGACGGTGCCAGGAATGGACTCATGGATTAGTAAGATGCTGGAAATAATGAATATGGATAGCCTTACATACTTATTGACAAATAATCAGGGTAAACCAAAGAGACAAACAGACTTGCGATCATTTAAGGACTATTTAAAAAAATGAGAAAATCAAAATATTAATTTAACAGACATTAGAAACAAGACAAGGAAAATGGATGTTCCGGAATAAGAAATAAAAATTGAAATAAAAATGGAAAGGAGACGCTGGAAAAAATGGAGACATATGAAGAAAGGAGGAGAGACTGAACTTTATTAGTAACACCATACAGTAGATGGAAGTCATTATATACTTTTCACTCATTTTTTTCTCTTCTTTTTCTTCTTTTCCTTCCTTTTCTCCTTTCCCTCCTCTACTTAGATTAGTTCTTCTTTTTTTTGCTTTTTTCTTTTTATATTATAAAATTTTGATCTGTAAAATCCAAAGCCTAATAGAAATTATTTTTTAAAAGTTTACTGAAATTATAGGAGCCTACCAATTTCTTCAGCCAAATATACAAGAGCTAAAAGTGATTATGAGATGGAAATGGGCATAGAAACTCTCTTTCCAGTGTTGTTAGACATATTGACTCTTCTTTGTGGATGTAGTTTAGGAAATCTGGGAAAATGTCCAAGTTCTTTCATCTGAACATCCTATTAAATCTTTCAATTGAATATGGAAAAGCACTTGGCCTGTGCAGGGCTTATTAGTTATTTTTGTGAAATCAGTTGGCCCTCCACATTCATGGATTTGATTGCAGTGCTCTCTAGGAATCTTTAGATCCACCAGGGTGATTCTTAGCTCCTTACAGAAGTTGCATTACCATTCCATGGTGATGAGATTGTATGCTCCTGTGAAGCATGAAGCTGTGCTGATGGAAGCAGTGCTGGTAGGGTTTCCTGTATTACAGATTGTTGATGATAAATGGAAGCTCTTGCGTGTGCCCGCAATCCAGAGTCACATGCAGAACAATAACATGCCACTCAGGTTTGCAGAACAGAAATACAGGAACTTTACTGATAAAAAAAATCCAGTAGTATTTACAATGATCCCTCTGATCACTTACAGAAGTCCACAGTCATAAATAGTCCTCTCTCAGTCCACAAAACACAGTCCTGGTTCTTCGCCCTCTTTTCTCAGCAGCAAACAGGCCTCAAAAAAGCAAGACCTCTCTGAGTACACTGCTCTCTTTACCAGCAGTACTCAGTAAGCAGTAAAAAAAAATTGTCCAAACTGGTTCTGCAGCAGTATCAAATCAATCCCCAGTTCTTTGCAGGCTCACCCAATTGGCTTCATGCACTTCATTTCCAGTTAACACACACAGCACAGTGCCTTTGCAAACCATGACATCCTGTGCCATACAGGCTCTTACTGAAGGCCCAGGGAAATTGGAATTTGAGCAATATGTCATGTTGGCAATTCTAACTCTGTTGGCCATACACTTAGGGGCAGGCTTATTTCTCAGTCAAAAAATAGATCAAACAATATACATCTCTCCCAGCCACGCAAAAACCCAAGTCTCCTCTACAGACCTATGGGAAAGGATCGCAGAAAGAGTGGTATCTTATGTTTTTTACTTCAAGTCTTAATGAAGGATATAAAGACAAATAATACCATTGCCTATAATGATGAGAAGGGGATCCTGGGGAGTGCACCCCCCTGCGGCTAAAAGGTTGAACCTAGCTGTATTTTTCAGCTGCGTTCCAAAAATGCCATTAAGTTGAGTGCCCATTTTCAGGAGGCACACAAAAACAGATATGGTTACCAGTATCCAGCCAGCAGAAACAGATCAAGGTTCAGCTGAAATGTACAAGCCCTAGAGTCTGGAGAACAAGTCCTATGAGGAGAGGCTTAAAGAGCTGGTCATGTTTAGTCTGCAGAAAAGAAGGCTGAGAGGAGACATGATAGCCATGTATAAATATGTGAGGGGAAGTCATAGGGAGGAGGGAGCAGGCTTGTTTTCTGCTGCCCTGGAGACTAGTTTGTGGAACAACAGTTTCAAACTTCAGCAAAGGAGATTCCACCTGAACATTAGAAAGAACTTCCTAATTGTGAGAGCTGTTCAGCAGTAAACTGTCTCCCCAGGATTGTGGTGGAGGCTCCTTCTTTGGAGGCTTTTAAACAGAGGCCATCTGTCAGGGATGCTTTGAATGCTATTTTCCTACTTTTTGGCAAGGGGTTGGACTGGATGGCTCACGAGGTCTCTTCCAATTCTATGATTCTATGTTTCTAGTAGTAGGTGTGCTTCAGAGAAAAAGAAAGGCAACCGAAAAGGGGGAAAGACAAAATTCAGGGAACAGCATGGCTCTCCTCTCATGTTTAAATGGCAAATTTAAAAGTTAGGAGAAGGGGCGAAGAAAGCATGAGCCAAATGAAGTCCCCAAGGCGGCTTAGTAGCCCCACAAAACTCTCCAAGAAATAAAGTGCAAAGAAAGCATCTCTGAGAAGGAGTAGGGCTGCTAAACCTTAGTGCCTATCCTTGAATCTTCAGTTTTCAGGAAACATCCTCACAAAGGAGACTGGAGTGCAAATCTCCAGTTTAGGTGGGCTCACTTCTGGACAAGAGGAAAGGTCTACGAGCAAATCTACAGCTCAGCTGATAAAGCAGCAGTTTTCTACAATTAACAAGGCTTATTTGAATAATGATGATACTGATGGCCACAAATTGATTTGTTGCCACAATCTCTCCAGGGGGATCTATGCATTTACTTCGTTAACTTCATCTTCCCTTTTCCATCATCCCAGGGCTCACTCTCCTTTCTGCTTTGTACTGGCTAGCAGTACCATATCTCCCTTATATCAGCCAGCACAAGCATTAAGGCCTGGCTTCCTTGAAATCCTACCATACTTCAAAAATATAGTTGATAAGGAACCAGAAGAGAGCTTTCTCTATGGCTGCTTTCAGACTATGGACTTTCTTCCATTGGAAGTCTGGTTCATTCTCTCACTACTCTCTTTCTGACAGTAGGTGTGGATATTTTATATGGCAGTATTTTGGATTCTGAATTATGGTGCTGGGGTGTGTGAGAGTGGTGTGCTGGTTTTTAATTTTTTCTCTTTTCCTGAAAAAGTGTAAAGTTTTTCCCTTGACATTAAGTGTAGTTGAATCTGACTCTGGGTGGTGGTGCTCATCTCCATTTCTAAGCTGAAGAACCAGCATTGTCCGTAGACACCTTCTAGGTCATATGGACAGCATGACTGCTTGGAGCACTGTAACCTTCCCACCTGAGTGGTACCTATTGATCTACTCACATTTACATGTTTTTGAACTGCTAGGTTGGCAGAGGCTGGGGTTAATGACAGGAGCTCACCCCGCTCCCCGGATTCGAACCGCCAACCTTACAGTTGGCAGGTTCCACAGCTCAGCTGTTTAACCAGCTGCGACACCACAGCCCCAATTTTTACGTATTTAATAACAAAGATATTGAATTCCTTTTTTACCTTTTGCAAATTAATTGTTTTACTGGCATGTTTTTAAATTATGGTTACCTGTCTTGAATCTCATTCTGGAAGAAAAGTGAAATAGATAAATAGATGGCTAGATGGATATTCCCTGTCCCATCTCACTAAGTAAGTGAGAAGGCATAATCCCTTCATTTCACTTTGATCTGGGAACAGACCCTCTGGCTAAGATTTCTCTCTTAACTTTCAAACAGGAAAATGTTCTCCATGTATGTGTATGTGTGTCTAAATAACAAGCTGTGGTTGGTGCTTAATGCATTATGCATAATGGCATCTCAGGTTTTGACCCAGAAACCTCAAGTCCTGCTTGAGTCTGAACTTACAACCCTAAGAAAAAGTCATATATAATAACTAGTGAAAGCACTAAGCATCTGTCTCTACATGATTTCTATTTTGCTCTGTCCTCCCGCCAAGCTACATTCTGCAGGTAGAGGGATGAAATGGGTTTGCCACATACATTTGTATGCAATGTTTACTCTGTCACAGTATGTATCATGAATCCTGATCTCTTCAAGAGCTATTACTAAATGACTATTTTTGCAAAAGCTCTTCTTCATACATCCATTAACAAAACAGAGGTGTTTCTG
This sequence comes from Anolis carolinensis, assembly GCF_035594765.1. Taxonomy (NCBI): domain Eukaryota; kingdom Metazoa; phylum Chordata; class Lepidosauria; order Squamata; family Anolidae; genus Anolis; species Anolis carolinensis. Next base: position 202,945,068 of record NC_085843.1, read on the forward strand.
GGCATTGCTTCTTTAACAACATACTGAATTTCATTTCATGCATGTACACAAAGAGAAACAGTTAAACACGTCTAAGCAAACTTTGTAATCAAAGCTAATAATATGCACATGTGAAATGAAACAACCAAGTAATATGTCTTGCTTAGGCAAACAAACATATTCTTACCTTTCAGGGTGTATTTACATTGTAGAATGCAGTTTGACACCATTGCTATGACTCAATGCTATGGAATCATGGGAGTTGTAGCTTTACAAGGTTTTTAGCTTTTTTTCCCAAAGAGTGCTTTTGTTGTTTATTCATTTGGTCGCTTCCAACTCTTTGTGACCTCATGGACCAGCCCACTCCAGAGCTCCGTTAGCCATAGCCATTCCCCGTTTCTTCAAGGACAAGCCAGTCACTTCAAAGATGCCATCCATCCATCTTGCCTGTGGTCGGCCCCTCTCCAAACTACATCTCCCATAATTACATAGCATTGAGCCATGGCAGCTCAAGTGGTGTCATCAAACTGAATTAATTCCACAAGGTAGATGAATCTTAGATACTTCTAGTGATCGTGAAGACCTCTTCCAGAATGCATCCAGGGGTCCTTTTTTTCCTCCATTTAATGTCCAAACTTGCTGGTCTATAGCTTTTCTTTAATATTGTTGGATTAGGGATAGATTCCAAGGATGTTAGTCCTGCTTCTGGGAAAGAGTCCGCTTAAGGACCCTTCCACACAGCCCTATATCCCAGAATATCAAGGCAGAAAATCCCACATTATCTGCTTTGAACTAGGTTATCTGAGTCCATACTCAAATAATGCGAGATTTTCTGCCTTGATATTCTGAGGTATAGAGCTGTGTGGAAGGGCCCTAAGAGTCCGTTTCCTTCAGCAAAGCTCACTAGAGAAAGCACTGGATTTTTTGTATCTGAGACTAATTTCAGCAAAATTAGGCAAACAAGCAGAATTTCATACTGATTACATTGAAATACACAGCAAGAGATGGAGAGACAGAAAGAAACCTGGAAGTTTATATGGTCACTTGGTTTGATTGCTTTAGATCCATAAGCATATATAGCATAAGCCGGGCTGTGGCGCAGGCTGGTTAGCAGCCAGCTGCAACAAATCACTCTGACCAAGAGGTCATGAGTTCGAGGCCAGCCCGGTGCCTGCGTCTGTCTCTGTCTCTGTTCTATGTTCTGACATTGAATGTTTGCCTTATATGTGTAATGTGATCCGCCCTGAGTCCCCTTCGGGGTGAGAAAGGCAGAATATAAATACTGTAAATAAATAATAAATAAATAAATACAGTGGGCCCATGGTATCTGCTGGGATTTGGCTCCCGAAAATAAAATGTATTGGGTTTGATTCTAAACTTTTTGGTGTGGGCCATGCCCACATCAGATATTGCTTCTAATGAATAGATTTAACAAATTTTCTACTTATACATGTGTGCCGTCCGCCGGACAATAAAAAACTATAAAACTGAAACGTGCTGTCCTTTATCCGGGCGAACTGCAAATCCCTATAAGCTGTCCTATAGATATTGAACGACTGAGTCTGGATAACTTCAAAAAAGGATGTTTATTCATACAAGGTTGTAAACCTGGCACAGATCTTAAAGTTGCAGAAAATGAAACAAATTTCTATAGGTTTTAGTCACAGAATTATCCCTGGTTCCAGAAGGCAAAAGTGATTATAAAACCACTATACCCTAATCACGCTGCCTATATTAGAAGGAGAAACTCTTTCCTTCCCTATCTTTACAGCAAAGATTAGTTCTAGAAGCGATGGAATAACTCTGCTCCTCTAACTAGATTTCCTATTCCAGATCAATATAATTCAATACTTATCTAATTTGGATAGGCTTAGATTGGCCTGGTTTTGAGGATGATTTGTCCCAGTTAGCTTTGCACAGCTCCAGCACGTTGGAAGACTATAGCCAGAATGAAGCTCCAAAATGGAGACTAGACCCTGGTAAAAAGGGCGGTCCTAAGATGTTGCACTCTTTGACCAATCACTGCAAAGAAAACTGCAGCCAGCTCTTGCAGATTCCAAGCCACCTTTCCTAGGCCTTTGCAGCCAGAGGCTCAAACAAAATGTAAAGGAGGGAAAACAAACAAACGACCAATAGGTAAGGCAAACCATCGTCCTGGGGGACGGAACACTCCCCGCTAAATTCCCAGGATGTGGGAATTTACCAATCAAAAACATACAAACACCTTTGTATACACAACAATACAACAGTATAAAACTTTAAACATCTCCAATAAGCAACACGAGGTCACTAATTGGTCTGTCCAGGACAGACATTTTGTCCTTACTATGAGTCTTTACTTGAACTTTTCTAACCTTACCGTCAGGGCAAGGAAAGGTCTTTAGTATAATGCCCATAGGCCAGGCATAGCGGGGCAAGTCTTTGTCCTTTGGCAACACAAGGTTTCCCACCTTGGCATTGTCCTTTGGGGTTTGCCAGAGTCTTCTGGTTGGAAGCTGGCTTAAGTATTCGGCCTTTCACCTCTTCCAGAAGTGGTTGGCTAAGGTCTGCACATGCAAAATTGGTGCCACAGTCCGACCAAATTGACTTAATTGACCCTCTGAGGGCTATGAACCTTTTCAATGCGTTTATGAATGATGAAGTGTCCATTCCCTCTGCAACCTCTATATGGACAGCTCGTACTGACAAACAAGTAAACAAAACCGCACATCTTTTGTTATTTACAACACCACCCCTGGTTTTCCTAGTGACAACCTCCCAAGGACCAAACACATCGATTCCCACATGGGAAAAGGGGGGGTCTGTCAAAGTCCTGTCCTGAGGTAACTCAGCCATCAGCTGACTCTGACAGTTACGTCTGAGTCGCCGACATTTGACACACTTAAAAATAACACTGCTGACCAAACTTTTAGCATTTACCACCCACAGGCCTTCATTTCTAAGGGTCGCCTCAGTCAGAGTTCTACCTTGATGATGGATTTTCTCATGGTAGTGACGAACCAACAACAAAGCAATATGGCTATTGGGGGGTACAATGATGGGGTTCTTTATACACACTTTGAGTTTAGCCTTAGCTAACCTCCCTCCCACTCTTAAAATGCCCTCTTTATCCAGAAATGGGTTCAGCTCACGCAAGAAACTCCGGCTGGGGGTGTTAAGCCCTTGTTCTAACCTGGCTGTTTCTTGACTAAACTCATGCCTCTGAACTGACCTGAATATTACTCCCTTAGCCTTCAACATGTCCTGAACTTGCAAAGGCTGACTATCTTTGCAGACTAAGCGATGTATAAGCCTAGCAACTGCTCTAAGAAGACTGTGCCACTCCGAAAAACGTTCAAAACGGTGTGGTTCCAGGCAAGATCTTTGGCCCATCTTGATTTCTGTGGTCATCTTGCAAACTTTCACCTCTGGAACAGACTCGGGCAATTCTGTATTATCGGTGGGAGAAAAGGCTGATGGAAAATTGACTTCGGTTAAGCATCTGGGGCCTGTCAGCCAACTTGAACTTGACACTCGTTGAGCTGAAGCTCCTCTGGAAGCGATGTCAGCTGGGTTGTTGCTGGTGGCGACATGTTGCCACTGGCTAGGCGTAGAACTGGATAGAATGTTGTTGATTCTATTAGCCACATACACCTTGAATCTTTTGGTTGTGTTGTTGATGTAACCAAGCACAACTGTACTGTCCGTGTGGAAATGGACATCTTGAAACAAGTCTCCTATCTCTTGCTGGATGATGCGCCAGAGCTGGACAGCAAGAACTGCTGCACACAATTCCAGCCGGGGTATTGAAGTTCCCATAGGAGCTATTTTAGCCTTTGCCATGATGAATCCTGCGTGACAAAAATCTCTGTCCCTTTGTCGCATGTATGCCACAGCTGCTATAGCTTGCTCAGATGCGTCACAGAAGATGTGAAGTTCTGTGGTGGGTTCTATCATCGCCTTGCAGGGAACAAATTGTCTGGGAACTGTGATGGTTTCCAGTCCTTCAGCTTGAGAAGTCCAATTTGCCCAAGCTGCTTTCACCGATGGGGTCAGCTCTTGATCCCATCCTATCTTCTTCAGTGACCAGAGTCTTTTTTCTGTCACATGCCTATTGTTTGGCAAAGTGGGTTTTTCTGCTTTAAAAGGCAGAGGGGCTATCCAATTTCCCTCGGGACTCCGGGAAACTTGAGAGTTCATGATCTCTAAAAACCTCTGTTCATCTTTGGAAAGCGCTGTAGTTTCATCCCTTTCGGAGACCTCAAAGATGGAAGAATACTCTGGTGTTATTGCTTGGCAGTAGACTGAGATATGACTTAGGCAACTGCGCACAAGTGTAGGACGTCCACCTTTAAGCACCTGTGCTTGATTGGAGTCCAACGACGATGGTGGGTGCATCTTGTTTATGCACACTGGGCCTATGACTGTCCAGCCTAATGGCAATTGTTGTGCGATAGGTGCACCTGGAGGTCCTTTAACTTGGTCGTTCACACAGAACAAGCTCGGGCAGTCCGAGCCAAGCAAAAGGGCAATGTCCACATCTGGCCGAAAGGCTGGTATAGCATTCTTTAACCGTCGCAAATGTGGATGAGCCTCCACAACTTCTCTAGTTACAATTTGTTTTTTGTTCCGAGGGATGGAGGAACACTCAATCAGGTCTGGCAACTTGAACTGTCTCTTCTGGTCGCAAGAGGAGACAACAAAGCCAGATGCTATGCGACCCTGCAACTTCTTTTTTCCTGCACACGTAGTCATAGTGTAGTCGACCATCTTGGTTTTAAGGTCAAACATGCGGAAGAACTCTGGAGTAGCCAGGGAGGCGTCGCTCTGTGAATCCAGGGCCACATAGAGTCTCTTTCTAAGCCAAGGGCTCTTGGCTGGATATACATCCGCTAGGCAGATAGGATGACAAACTCTGTACTGGTGCGAGTCAGAACACAGCTCTGTACAGGCGACTGCTGAAACTTCCACCTGCATCTCTGGTGCGGCTGGCTTGTCGGTGTCTTCGACTGCTGACTTTTCTTTTGGTGAAGCGTTCTCTTTGGGGTGGGAGATGATATTGGAGTTGTGCATTGCGGTGCAATGCTTGAGGCTGTTGCATTTCTCACACTTGATGTTTTCTTTGCAGTTGGATGCAAAGTGTGGAGTTGCTCCGCAGCATCTAAAGCAGATTCCCTGCTTTTGAACTAGCTGTTGCCTTTCTTTGTATGTCTTTCTACTAAACTCCCTGCAGTTGGCCAAGCTGTGAGGCTTTTGGTGAATAGGGCAAAGCAACTCTTTTACCTCCGACCTGGGTTCATCAGTCTTGTGTTGAGTTTCGACTGCCTTTACGCTGACAGGTCTATTGGCCTCTCTAGATGGTTTCTTGTCCACTTTAGGTGCCTTCTCTGGCTGGGTCCCTTGGTATAAGGTGGGGAGGCCCGTCTGTGGATCATTCCTTTCTCTGGCTGCCCTGGTGATGAACTGGACCAAATGAGAAAATGGAGGGTATGCCTGGGAGTGGGCCTCCTTGTAGTTGAAGACCTCCTGTCCCCAGCGTTCTTGCAAAGTGAAGGGCAGCTTGGTCAAGATCTGCCTCTGGGACAGGTGCTGATCGAGGCACTTCAAACCGGGCAGTTCTGGATTCTCCTTGGCCGACTCTAATTCCGCAAGGAGATCGCTGAGGTCCCACAAGAGTTTGAAGTCTTTGAGTTTTAAAGCTGGGAACCTTTGGAGCTTGTCCATAAGAGATGCTTCAATCTCTGTGCTGGCCCCATACCTCTGCTGCAACCTGGCCCAGGCCTTTTCCAGGGCTTTGTCGGGATCGGCTACGTGGGCTGCGTAGATCTTCTTAACTTGTGAGGATGAGGCTGGGCCCAACCATGCAGCCAGAAGAGTCAGTTCTTCCTCAGGCAATAACTTTAAGTCTCTGATTGCTCTCTGGAAGGTGGCCTTCCAGAGAAGAAATTCCTCAGGCTTGTCCGAAAACTTTTCGACACCCTTGTCCTTAAGATCTCTTCTGGGGCTTCTGATGATGGAGACAAGCTGGGACTCTGACGTCGAAGGGAACAATTGAGGAGTTTGCTGTTGTGGAGTGGACTCCCACCGTGTACCTTGCGTCAACCTTTGGCCTCTTGGAGGGATGACATCGACCACTGACGAATCGATGGTTCCCTGTGCAGCTGTCTGTAGGGGCCAACTAGCACTCGGCCTTGAGGCCCTGATTGACTGACCTAGGGTTTTAGCAGGAGGCACAGGTAGCTCGAGCAAGGGTGAGCTCCCCGCTATGACGCTCTGCTCTGCAGGAAACTCAAAAGTGACTTTGGGGCCCTGCTCTGGGTAAGGAGAGAAGTCTCCCTGTTCCTCATCCGAAAACTGGCTGTTCATGCTGCCAAGGTGCGCAAACACTTTGGCAGAAGGATCCTGTATGGGTAACTGGCTTACATTTTCTTCTGTGAGTGGCTCAATTAGGGCTTTGGCCAAAGTCTCAGCCCTTACCCTTTTGGCTGCGGCATCCATCTTTATTCTAAGCATCTCTATACGAGCCTGTTCTATTTGCATTTCGCTTTGTCTACGGGCCTGTTCTATTTGCAGTCGTTGCTCTTCTTCTTTAAAGGGAAGGGTGAGATCAGCTGCCTTAGCATCAGCCTCCGCCCCCGCTACCTTGCTCTTTAGCTCTAGACGTGCAGCCTCCTTAATGTGCAAGGCAGCTAGGGAAGAGATGGCACTCCCAGCAGCAGAAGACTTGCTAGAGTGGCTATGTTTAGATGATGCACACTCCCTTAGTTTAGATACCTGGCTAGAGCGGTTGGACTTAAGACTAAGTGCCACAGCAGGTGATTTTAAAAGATTGGTCTCATGGCTGCATAAGGAAGACTGATTTCCTTTTGGCTCAGACCTTAGATTAACAGGTGGAGAACTAAATTCCAAGGCATCTAGAATTGCCCTCACCTTATTTTCTTTCTCATTAGTGTCAGCTAAGACACTCACTATTTCTAACTCTGAATCCTTGGCGTTAATGCGCTCGAGGACCTGGACTATCTTAGACACCAAACCCCTCCAGAGACCGAAGGTCTCTTCAAGGTCTGTCTGTAATATGGATGGCACCCTTGTAATACCCAAGCTCTCAATTCTGTCCATCAATGTTACAATTCGCTCCCATGCCGAACCTAACCTCACATGGAGGAGCTCCTTTTCATCTATTAGATGGGCTAGCATCTTGGCTGAAGGGTGCTTTATCCTTTGGGGCCTTTCATTCCTACCTTCAGCCTCAGAAGGAGGTATACCATCTGCATCATCTTGAAATTGCATAGACATTATGTATTCTTAATAGCAAGTAAATTTACAACAAAGGCAAATGCAATATACCTGCAAGTAAATTTACAATAAAAGCAAATGCAATATATAATACAATGCACAACACTTAACCATAGCAATATATATCACTAAGTAACTATACTTTACAAAGATTGTGACCTTTGGCGCCAGATTTTAGTGGGCAAGCTGCAAAATGCCAACTGACAGCAACTTGCCACTTGATACCTCCCTTGCCCGAGTGACGTAAACTGCCAAAATGGCAACTTCGCCAAATTTTCAAGCACCTCGTGCTCTGCGGCTCGAGGCCTGCCGCCGAAGGAGCACCGAGGCTGGCTTTGGAAAGGAGGAGAGAAGAGACGCCTCCTCCCCGCTGTGAAGGGAGGTCACCACCGCAGGTCGATGAAGCAGGTCACCACCGCAGGACGATGAGGCAGGTCACCACCGCAGGACGATGAGGCAGGTCACCACCGCAGGACGATGAGGCAGGTCACCACCGCAGGACGATGAGGCAGGTCACCACCGCAGGACGATGAGGCAGGTCACCACCGCAGGACGATGAGGCAGGTCACCACCGCAGGACGATGAGGCAGGTCACCGCCGCAGGTCAATGAGGCAGGTCACCACCGCAGGACGATGAGGCAGGTCACCACCGCCGGACCATGAGGCAGGTCAAAGCCGGCCGAGTGCTCCGGCCGAACTCCTGATGAAGAGGCTGTCAAAGCCGGTTGAGTGCTCCGGCCGAACTCGCAGCAGCGTTGCCAGGCCTGTCCAGGTTCTAGCCTGGTTCTGGTGGGCTCCACGCCTCAGAGCCAGCCAAAGAACTGTCGCTGGTGCTCCGCGGCTCGAGGTCTACCGCCGAGGGAGCCCTGGACGTTGCTGGGAACTGCACAGCCTGTGCAAACCCAGAAAGCCACTGGGCTACGTGCGCACACGCGAGCCAAATAGCAAGGAAATAGAGCCCCACTATTTGACTCCTTCAGGTCTGAGAGCGGGCTCCACTGCCTCAGACGCTGGTAGAGTCTTTAGGTATGCAGACTGAGCTCAGGCGGAAAAGCCGCAGCCTATACTAAAACTTCCTAAACTATAAAAAACTATAAAGCCGTGCAAGCTAGCTCAAGCGGAAAAACCGCTGATCTACCTCAAAACTGTGCCGTCCGCCGGACAATAAAAAACTATAAAACTGAAACGTGCTGTCCTTTATCCGGGCGAACTGCAAATCCCTATAAGCTGTCCTATAGATATTGAACGACTGAGTCTGGATAACTTCAAAAAAGGATGTTTATTCATACAAGGTTGTAAACCTGGCACAGATCTTAAAGTTGCAGAAAATGAAACAAATTTCTATAGGTTTTAGTCACAGAATTATCCCTGGTTCCAGAAGGCAAAAGTGATTATAAAACCACTATACCCTAATCACGCTGCCTATATTAGAAGGAGAAACTCTTTCCTTCTCTATCTTTACAGCAAAGATTAGTTCTAGAAGCGATGGAATAACTCTGCTCCTCTAACTAGATTTCCTATTCCAGATCAATATAATTCAATACTTATCTAATTTGGATAGGCTTAGATTGGCCTGGTTTTGAGGATGATTTGTCCCAGTTAGCTTTGCACAGCTCCAGCACGTTGGAAGACTATAGCCAGAATGAAGCTCCAAAATGGAGACTAGACCCTGGTAAAAAGGGCGGTCCTAAGATGTTGCACTCTTTGACCAATCACTGCAAAGAAAACTGCAGCCAGCTCTTGCAGATTCCAAGCCACCTTTCCTAGGCCTTTGCAGCCAGAGGCTCAAACAAAATGTAAAGGAGGGAAAACAAACAAACGACCAATAGGTAAGGCAAACCATCGTCCTGGGGGACGGAACAACATGTTTTATTATTAGATAAAAGTAGTAGAGAGATATGTAGTACAAGTTGCAATGGAAAAGTTAGAAATATGCTTAAAGATATGTTTGATTTTTTTTTACTGTTGGATTGTATACAATATTTTTTATATAAAAAATATTTAACAAATTTTCTTACAACTTAAAAATTTTGTACATTCCTAATATATCTATCTATCTATCTATCTATCTATCTATCTATCTATCTATCCACATAATAAAAGTGAAAATGTGTATGTGTATATGTAGTAGAGATGACCACTTATACAGACAGCTTACATCCTCCACAAACAGCTATAGTTCCAAGTGCTGAGAAGCCTCCAAAGGCACTCCCTAAATTGACATTGCAGGTTATAGTGAGTGCCACATCCCAGAGTTCCTTTCTTTCTTCATTGGTGTAGAATTTGCATGACCCCGCCCACTGCCTCTCCCTTAACCTTTTCCTACCCTTTCCTATGGCACACAGCAAACACAGAGGAATAGATCAGCAATTGAACAGACTGGAGGGGTTTGAGGGACTGACTCAACAAGATGGAAGCATCAAGACAGAGCACTGTGACCCTCACCAACAATCGCCTTCCACGATATTTGGCACAAAGAACCCTCATGACCAGGTTTGGGGATGGGAATTGACCTTGAGTAATAAGAGTTGTAGTTCAACTACATCCAGAGAACACTGTAAACTCAACCAACAATGGATCTGGACCACATTTTCCATGGATGATGGGATTTGTAGTATCTTCACTCACTTTCATGGGCCACTGTGACCCCCATGAATGATGGTCTTGGACCACACTTGGCACACAGATCCCCCATGATCCACTTTACATCCTGGAGGGGTTTGGGGGAGGATGGACCACGAATTATGGGATTTGCAGTACCTTCACTCACTTCCATAGACCACTGCAACCCCCACAAATGACAGACCTTGACCAAACTTGCCACACAGACCCCCCGCCCCCATGACCCACTTTATGTCCTGGTGAAGACTGGAGGAGGAAAGACCATGGATGATGGGATTTGTACTACCTTCATCCACATCCAGAGACTACTGTGACCCCCACAAATGACAGATCTGCACCAAATCAGCCACACAGATTGGGGAGAGGATGAACCAGGGATTATGGGAATTGCAGTATATTCAACTTGGAAAAACCACTGGGACCCCCCAAGTACGATGCACCTGGACCAAATTTGGCATTTGACTCCCTATGGTGCACTTTATGTCCTCGTGAGGGTTGGGGGAGGATGAACCACCGACAATGGGATTTGCAGTATCTTCACCCACTTCCACAAACCACTGTGATCCACATTAATGATGGGCCTAGACCAAACTTGGCACACAGATACCCCATTACCAACAGAACATACTGGAAGGATTTGGGGAACTGACCCACCCGCATGAGAGTTATAGTTCACTCTGCATCCAGTGCTTTTCCTTTCTCTTTCTGTGTTGTTTTCCATACATGGGCACTAAGTGATTCTGGAACTGTTTTTCTTACCTGTTAGAGGCAGGCACACAAGAGTACAATAGGATTAGCTACAGTAGAATCCCAGTTTTTCCAACTCAAGATGCATTATAGCATTGTTAACTGGGAATATCACTGCTGCAACCCAGCACTGAGGCTGCTTTTCCCCAGCTCTCCATCCTATTTCCAATGCTGATGCTGTTAAAACAAATCCAGCTCAGCTGAGGGCAAAAAAAAGGGAACTGGGCAGATATAAAAGGGAGCTTCACTATCAGAAGGCTTGTCATCTGAATTCAAAAGAGTATTAAAAGAAATAAAACATTGAGACAGAAAGGTGGGTGTAATGCTGGAAAAAAAATGATTACTTATTACATAAATGTTTGAACCTAGCAATTGCTTTATTACTCCTTCCTTATCTGAGGAGGAGCCTGTTAGACCTGTTTGTCTCAATTATAATAACTTATTTATACAACACACCAGGATGCCTGCAGCTGTAGTTTTATTACTCTAATAAAGTGTCCGGAAATATATAGCTTCTTTGTCAGCTATATAGTCAACCTCAGGCACATACACCTGCCAGCCAGCAGGTGGCAACATTATACCCTTAAAATAGCTACTATCAGCCTAATCAAGATCTGAAGAGTAAAATAAAATTGGAGCAAGCCTTCAGGTGGCAGCATCTCTGCTAATGAGAGGCATATTTTTCCAGCCCAGAGATGCAAGAAAGAGGCAAACATTTTCTGGCAATTTTGTTGTTGTTCAGAACACCTTTCCCCACGCGTGGGAAAGTGGGAAGGGGACTGGAAATCATATACGAAGTCTGATTCTAAAGATTAAATGACAAAATAATTAAACACAAAATGTGCTTTTGACCCTCCCTTTTTTCTCACCCTGATTGGAACTGAGGCCCCTTCTACACTGCCATATAAAATCCGGATTAGCTGCTTTGAACTGGATTATATGGCAGTGTAGAGTCACATCATCCAGTTCAAAGCAAATAATGTGGATCATCTGCTTTGATAATCTGGATTATATGGCAGTGTAGAAGAGACCTGAGAGAAATGTGCATCATAGGAGAGTTTAAACTACAGTCGACCTCCACATTTGCAGTCTTAGATCACATGGATCACTCTGGAGTTCTGCTCCAAATGTGCCAAATATGATCATGCTACGCTATAGCCCAGTGGTTCGCAAACTGTGGTTCGTGGACCACCAGTGGTCTGCAAGATCTAAAATATGGTCCAAGGACTCACCGTTACTACAGATAATAACACAGCCCAACCAAAAAAAACCCTTTTTTTCTTGGTGTCTTTGTTTTTAGGCCTGTTCCTAGGGTTATTTTGGGTGCTGATTCAGAAAATTGCATTGGATAGACCACATCAGCTCTAGATTATTAAATATGGTTTTTGTGGGCGAACAGATGGCAACAAAGGTAAAGGTTTCTCCTGACAATAAGTCCAGTCATGTCTGACTCTGGGGGTTGGTGCTCATCTCCATTTCTAAGCCGAAGAGCCGGCGTTGTCCGTAGACACCTCCAAGGTCATGTGGCCGGCATGACTGCATGGAGCACCATAGATGGCAACTACTGGACGGCATATGTTCTGTATCAGAAACTAGAACTAATGTGGTCTATCCAATGTAGTTTTCTGAATCAGTACCCCAAATAACCAAACCAAATCTAAAGTTGACCGAAAACTGATTCATAATCCTTATGGTACTAATGTTGAAGAGTGGTCCCCGGTCAAGTGACCCTGGTCAAAGCAGTCCCTGGTCAAAAAAAGGTTGGGAACCACTGCTATAGCCCAATGCCCATTGGCCATTATGGAGCAAAGAAAGCAACAGAGCTGCTCCTGTGCCAGCTGAAGATGTACCACTTTCAAATTCCTTCATTATCCAAAGATATGGGAAATTACTCAGGCCATGATCCTATCTAAAATTGATGGAACATTAAACTCTGCTGATATATTTACCCATGAACAATAGAAGCAGCCAGCTTGGTGGCAGCAGTTTCATTGGCAATATGTGGCAAGAGGACATTATCTGCTATGGTTTCCAATTACGGAGCTGCATGCCCCTTCTACTCGGCCATGTAAAATCCAGAGTATCTGCTTTGAAATGTGTTTGTGTGTTTGTGTGTCAGAAGCAACTTGAGAAACTTCAAGTAGCTTCAGGTGTGAGAGAATAGGCTATCTGCAAGGATGTTGCCCAGAGGACACCCGGATGTTTTATCCTGTGGAAGGCTTCACTTATGTCCCCTCATGAGAAGCTGGAACTGGCAAATGGGAGCTCATCCCACTCCCCGGATTCAAACTGCCGACCTTTCAATCAGCAGGCCTGCTGGCACAAGGGATTAACCCATTGTGCCACTGGGGGCTCCGTGAACTGGATTATATGGCAGTGAAGACTCATATTCCAGTTGAAAGTAAATAATGTGGATTATCTGCTTTGATAATCTAGATTATATGGCAGTGTAGAAGAGGCCTTAGAAGTCCAATTGGCTCCAATGAGGCTATCATTTAGGTGTCAAACAAAAACATTTACTACAATTTTTGGCATATCTTCTAACTGCCCCAATTTGGCAGTGGCTGTGCACCTCTTATAATTTGTGTATTTTTCAATAATAATAGTAATAATAATAAGAATTATTATTATTATTATTATTATTATTATTATTATTATTATTATCCCACTTTTCTCCCTCACGGGGCCCAAAGCAGCTTTTACCATCTTGATCTCACTCCAATGTTGATTGGCCACACAAGTCTCAGTTTTCACCTGTGAAATGTTGTAAAGTGTGTTTGAGGGCAGACGATGACAACAATGACAAAAACGACACGACCTCAACAAGATTCTAGTCTTAGGACTATCCTTACATTGGCCTTACTTTGTGCCAGCACTGTGACTGTGTCCTTAGACTGGAGAAGGTTGCACCTAGCATTAACAGCAGAGCATTTGCATTGACAGAAGAAGATTTTTGCCAGCAGAGAAGTCTTGAATCTAATTCTAGTCCCCTACTACTGGCATATCTTTAAGTTTGTCGTGTCAGATTCAGTGAACTTTCCATGGAGTCATGTTGTCCCTGCTCCCCATGAGCCTTGGAATTTTTGTAAAAGAGCTGCATGCATGGTCTTTGGACTGACCCTTTTATAATCTTTTTACGTGAGAGTTGCAAGCAGAAAGAAGAACAAAGATGCAGCTGTTGAAAGATAAGCTCATGGAAGTAGTAGAGTCTTGCTGTGAAGGATATGATGGCCTATGAACCATCAGCTCTTCAGAGGTACCTTAAACCATTGCTTTTATATGATTTTAATAGAGGTATCACTAGGCTTTAGAAAAAGGGTGAATACATGTTTTGGAGAGGATTAACCTACATGATAATAAAATAGTGCCAAGAAAAATAGTCTGGAATAAATGCAAAGACAAATATAATAAACACATAGCATAATCCTCTATGTGTTCACTTGGAATTAAGCCTCGCCATGTCCAGTGCTACTTACTTCCTAGTAAATGTGGTTTCAGACTGCAGCCCCAGGCAAAATACATATTAAATATCTCCACCCAATAATACTCTACTTTTTTTTTAGGTATCCAGGATCACCTTGTCATTCAGTCTCACATTTGATCTCAAAATAAGCTTTGAGGATTTTCACTGGCTCAGAAGGGCTTTGATGTATTAAAATCCTCATTCAGAACAGTATAGCGTCCCTAAAGGAGGAAGGGCAAATAATCCAATGCTGCATTTACATATTATATCATTACATATCATGATGCTATGATCTGTAAATATTTACATGTAACATCAAAATTAGAATTTAGTTCTTGCTGTGAAAAATCTCTCTGAGTAAAATTCACTAAGTTAAACTATGATGTAAATACATTGAATTTTTACATTTTATTCTTGAAGCTGGACTGCATATAAAAAAAAATAGAAATAGATGCTAAAGGTCCCACATAAAGCTGCCAGATAAAAACTCCACATGATAATATGTTCCACATATCACCTCTTTCTAGTTTTAACTAATTATTTTCCTAATGCAGATTCCAGGGAGGGTGCACCAGAATTGGCTAGGGAGTGAAATTTCAATTTCTAAATGGTCACAAGGATAATGTTTCAGCAGCAAGTGGGGATAATGGTGAAATTCTTAGCAATTTTGCCATTTTCTTGCAAAACATAAAACATTTAAACTCTATCCTCTGCAAACCTGCTTAGGAGAAAACTCTAGTGCTGCAGCTTCCCTGGCTGCAAACCAGGGCTGAGTTCTATCCAACAGCTTCTGAAATTTTAAGTCTCCTCTTATCTCGTTATCAGAGATAACAATAAAAAAGATAAAAACTCAATTTCTGCCCCAAAAGGAAATAACCAAGCCGGAAGTTCTCAGGAGTATGTTACACAGCCACTGTAGTATAGTGAGATCATTAGACTACAACCCTGGAAATCAAGGTTCAAATTCCCATTTGGCCATGTAAACCCACTTTTTGCCATACATCAGAAATGATTTGAAGATTCAGATCAACAGCAGTAACTCTGAAATGAGGAGGCAATGAGTGAGAGGCACCATCCTTTAAAATCCTAACAGCTGGTAAATTGGTTGGGATTTCTGGGAGTTATAGCCAAAATATTTGGGGACACACAGGTTGAGAACCACTGGCCTACACTATTTATCTATCCCTACTAGCTTTCAATGTAATAACAATTACTCTGACTTTTTTGGAAATGATTGAGATGGCAGGAGTGTTATACTTCCTTGATGTTAAAAAAAGAGAAATATTTATGTTGTACATGAAGACGAACTATGAGAATAGAAAGTAGACGTGGGATTAGCAAGAAATGATTTTTTTTAATATGTATACTAAAATTGTTCTCACTCACCCACCAAATCCTTGAATTAGTTTCCTTGGAGGCAGGAAATATGAAAAACAGAAAAACAAAGAATTATGTTTTGACTAACACTAAGGGGAAAATTACAAGTCAGTATTGACTGCAACCAAAGTAGGAACATTTATGAAAACAAGAAAGAAAACACAGTTAGATAAACTCTTTCAAATTGAGTATCCCTTATCCAAAATACTCCATAATCCAAAATACTCCATATTCCACAAATGTCCACATATGTAATTAGTGGCACCTTTGCTTTCTAATGTACACAAACTTTTGTTTCATGCCTCAAATTATTACAAATATTGTTTACAAAACTATTTTCAGGCTATGGGTATAAAGTGTATATAAAACATCAGTGAATCTCATATTTAGACATAGATCCTATCTCCAGGATATCTTATTGTGTATGCATATGCAAATACTGTATTTCTTTGATTCTAACACACACACACACACACACACACACACACACATATATTTCTGTTGGTGGTACTGAAATTAGTTTACATCTTACAATTGATGGTGTCTTAGAATCAAGGAAATGCAGTACATGTAGCCCAAATAAATTCAACACCCCAAACACTTCTGCTCCACAGAATTTTAGATATAGGATATGATCATTTTCTTCCAAAGAATGCCTCTTCAATACATTTATTAATTATTACCTTTGGGAAAAGTTATTAGACTTTGTACTAAGTTTAGAACATAATCCTATTATATGGTTAAGTAAACAGATATGCCTTATATTCATATACTCATTTTCAAATCCCACTTTAGAGATTACTCCTTTATCCTAAAAGTAAATGTGGTATGTTTGCTCCTTTATATGAAACTAGCTTTGCCCGGCCACGCGTTGCTGTGACTTATGGGAATCATTTGTTGGCCAGGCGGAATAGCCATGAATAGCCTTGCAGCCTCAAAGCCTGGCCGTTTTCTTCTTATGGGAATCCTTGTTTGGTGAGCTGGAATACAATGGAATAGGCTTGCTGCTTGGAAGGCTGTGTACTTGCGTTCTAGGGGAATGGTTTTTGGGCTGCTAGAATTGCAATGAATAGCCTCACTGCTTCAAACCCTGGCTGCTTGCAACCTAGGGGAATCTTTGGTTGGTCAGCTTCAATAGTACATAGTATCGCTGCTTCAAAACCTGGCTGCCTTCTACCAAGGGTTAATCCTTTGTTGGTCTGATTGAATTGCACTGAATAGCCTTGCAGCTTCAATGCCTGGCTGTGTTATACCTTATTTGGCAAGCTGGAGTAGCACCCTCAATCAAAGAGCCGCTTTGAAGCCTAGCTACTTTCTTTGTAGGGAAATCATTGTTTGGCCAGCTTGAATTGCACTGAATAGTCTTGCAGCTTAAAATCCTGGCCACTTTCTACATAGGGCATCCTCGCTAGGCCAGGTTGAATGGGACTGAGTAGCCTCGTGGCTTCAAAACCTGGGTGTTTTTCAACTAGGAGAAATTTTGGTCAGCCAGGTTGAATAGCCTTGCTGCTTGCAAGCCTGGCCACTTTCTACCTTGCAGAGTCCTTGGTTAGCCAGGTTGAATAGCAATTAATAGTCTCAGTGTGGCAGGTATGAATGCTGCAATTAGCCACCTTGATTAGCATGTAATGGCCTTGTAGCTTCAAAGCCTGACTGCTTCCTCCCTGGGGGAATCCTTTGTTGAAAGGTGTTAGCTGGCCCCGGTTGTTTCCCGTCTGGAATTTCTCTGTTTCCAGAGTGTTGCTCTTTATTTACTGTCCTGATTTTAGAGATTATATTGTTCAGTATTATTATACCACAGTAATTATTATATATTATATTTATAATCTTATATTATAATAATAATAATAATAATAATAAATAAAATTTTATTTATACCCCGCCACCATCTCCCCGCGGGGACTCGGGGCGGCTTACATGGGGCAGAGGCCCAAACCACCTAAGGACAAAATAAAAGCAACATAACACAAATCACAATATAAAAATGATAAAACAGTAATACAATATGAACAAGAGTATTATAACAGTTGAAACCAATCAATTAAAACAACAATACAAGAATAAAAAATTGCATTTAAAACACATAAATGGTAAGATCATAATAAATACAGGATAGATTATTAAAAACCCTCTGGGGCTGATTAGTTAATGACTGTCTCACCGAAGGCCTGCCAAAACATCCAAGTCTTCAGTTGTTTCCTGAAGAAAGATAGAGAGGGAGCTAACCTAATCTCCCTGGGGAGGGAGTTCCAGAGTCGGGGGGGCCACTGGATTATATGAGACCCCTTCTACACAGCTGTATAAAATCCACACTGAACTGGATTATATGGCAGTGCAGGCTCAAAATAATCCAGTTCAAAGCAGATACTGTGGATTATGTGCCTTGGCATTCTGGGTTATATACCTGTGTGGAAGGGCCTTGAGTCTACACTATCATATAATCCAGTGGCAAATTATCTGATTGAAATCAGATAATCTGTATTTTATAGGCAGTATGGATGAGGCCGAAGTGCACTCCACCTGTGCCCTGGGCGCCTTTTTGGCTGAGGGAGTTGCTAGGACACCAAGGCAGCGGAGGCCTAAAGGCAGCAGGGCCTACCTTTCTGACTGGCAGTTAGGGGAAGAAAGGCTCTTCCTCATACTCTGTAATTTGGAATTTATTTTTCTAGGTTTTTTGTTTGAAAGACGTAGATTGGATGATTATGTCTTTTGTGGCCAAATTTGGTGTGATTGGGTTCCGTGGTTTTGTTGTTTACTCCACAGTAAAACCGCACATTACATATTTAGATAGATAGATAGATAGATAGATAGATAGATAGATAGATAGTGTCATTTAAGGTAGAAATGCTATCCCACACAAAACCATATGTCCTCTTAAATTTTGAATAGGAGAGAAGGTGGTAGAACACCATAAATCAGGTGAGAGAGTTTTAAAATTTTACTTTTAATTATTATTATTATTATTATTATTATTATTTATGCCCAGCCCCATCTCCATAAGGACTCGGGGTGGCATACAACAAAATCAACATAATACATACAAAGCAAAAATCAAAAAAGGCAATACATGAAATGTAAACAATCATAAACAAAATTAAACAAAGACGATATCACAATAATAAATACAAATAGATTTAGATTTTTTTTCCTGGGTTTAAAAACATATCGCACCGTAGAGGCATAACCAGTTTAAAACAATAAATATGAACAAGGGAGAGCCTTCCAGAGCCAGGGGACCACAACCGAGAAAGCCCTTTCCCGCATTCCCACCAGTCTTGCCTAAGAGGGTGGTGGGACTGTGAGAAGGGCCCTCCTGAAGGATCTTAAAGTCTGAGTTGGTTCATAAGAGGGGAACCTATATTCATTGCAGGGGCTATGTAGAAATATTCTAAGGTTTTAATTAAGGCTTCAAGGAATGCAGGAATAAGAGTCAAGCAAGTTTATGACTTTTAGAAGATTATTTCAATGTATGACAGGCCAATTATATAGTCAAGAATATTAGGGCCCTCTAGCTGTCTTGGACTCTAATTTCTTCATGTTGGGTATGGCTTTTTGGAGTTGAAGTTCAAAAATCTAAAAAATCAGAAATTCACTATCCTTTGGATTACAAGGACCAGCAGAAGATTGGCTACAGTTATGAGACTACTATCTTGCATATCTAGATATGGTAGTGGAAGGCTCCACAGTGTAGCTGTTTCTCTAATAATAATATGCTAACAAATTGAGTCAGTTGGACAGCTGTAAATGGAATAGAGATGCCACCCACTTACATCACACCCTATGTTTATCCTGGCCATGGTTGCATGGCCATACAGAAGATCCAACTTCATACTAGCCCAAGCACAAGGAATTCCCATCACACTGAATTAAACAGGAAGGATTTTAAGGTCATATCTCCACTGCTGGTCAATTACTCTTTCAGCCATATTGCCAAACAGAACACAGCATACTATAGAGCTCAGCATGCTATCTAAGCACATTATCATCAGTATGCACATTCCACAGAAAAAGAATATAAATATATCTGCACTGAACAATTATAACAGCTCATTCCATTTTAACTGTCATGGTAGTGTCCTGCTGAATCTTGGAAGTTATAGTTTGATAGGGGTCTTTTTAGCAGAGATCTAATCCACTCCTTGAACCATACTCCTAATCGACTCATGAATTTCAGTAGAAAATTCTAGGTACCTCGCCAAACTACATATCCCAAGAGGGAGACGTGGCAGGTAAAACTAGTGCAGATACATTCTGCGACTCAGATATGAGCACACTATGGAGCATAAGAGGGTATTTGTCTGGCTATGTAATATGCATAAATGGAGAAAGTAGGCACTATACATGAAAGGGCAATGAAATAGTCTTGAAACAACCTGTCTGTAGAACATTCCTGAAGCATTTGTCATGTGAATATTACTTCTTTGCCTCAAACTCTAATATGTCACCTTGGGAATTCCAGATAAAAACAACCAACAGAAACCTTCACTCTGCTGTAGGACTGGGAATACCAGTGGAGAGCGATCCCACGTAGGTGAGCATGGGAAGGAAGGAACAAGAATGCTACAAATGTTTTCCAGTCCACCCACCTTTGCTAAATGGGAGTGTTGTGCCTTCTCTGAATTATGCAGCAATTTTAAATTCCTGCAAACAGGTATTAAATTAGTATAATGAACACTGAGTTGCTTGACTGCCTCTCTAGATTTATAGTAACTTTCATAAATAATAGAATCAAAGATTTAGGGAAGGTGGATTGTAATGAGATGGGCACTAACAAACAGCAAATAAAAGCTATGTTGCCTCTTATTAAGAAATGGGGCTGATTTGATATCATGGTGAGCAACTAGAAGAAGCCTAGTTCATTCCCAGCAGCGAGCTACGTGATGTTGTGTATGAACAACACAAAGCCAATGGTAAAACAAATGTAACAACAACACAGAACTGAATTTATGTAAATGTAAAGGTAACTGGAACTGCCTCTGGCTTGCTTACTGGAACTGGGTCATCAGCAGGAAAACAAGACAAGACAAGTATCTCCTCAGTCTGAGAGAAGGTGAGATCTGCTTAATTACTCTCTGGGTCACTATCCTTACCAAAAATTACCAAGTACTGTATCAAATGTTGTAGATTAATGTACCTTGACTACCGTCTTCAACTTTCCAAACTTTGCAGTCAACTCTGATTAATCCTTTGCCCTCCCACTTTTTTAGCTGCTTTTACATTGTCTTAGGACAGTGGTACTCAACCTTTGGGTCCCCAGATGTTTTGGCCTTCAACTCCCAACTCCTAACTACGGATAAACTGGATGGGATTTCTGGGAGTTGTAGGCCAAAACCCCTGGGCACTCACAGATTGAGAAACATTGTCTTAGGACCTTTTCAAATTGAGGATGAGAGGCAAGGGGACAGTGGGGGAAACAGTGGGGGCAGCATAACGCTGCGTTCCCTTACCATCGTGGGATCCCTCCTCACTATGCTCCCTGCTGTCCCCGGCTTTTTCTATGAGAAGTTGATGTACATCCGACTCCTCTTGGTTCTATTTCTCTGTGCTGCTGACACCCTGTCAGCCCAGAGCCCAATGGAGTCCTGCCAAAAGTAGCCCTACATCCACTGAGGGGCTCTAGGGGACTCTGTGCTGACAGCATGCTGCCATTGCAGAGAACACAGAGAAGGTGCTTCTTGACCTCAATGTGATGAGATTGTAAGTTTCTCTTGCCTCCTCCCACTTTCCTCTTCATGCTCATCTTACTTTAACTGGTGCAAACTGAGGCCCCTGCTACACTGCCTTATAAAATCCAGATTATCTGCTCTGAACTGGATTATATGGCAGTGTAGACTCAGATAATCCAGTTCAAAGCAGATAGTGGGTTATTTGCTTTGATAATCCGGATTACCTAACAGGATAAAAGGGGTTAAAGTTCAAAGTACAAAACTAGTTAACTCAGCACAGGGGAGATAAGGGGAGCAGAATCTTGCCTTTCCCAGTAGGCTCAGGCAAAAGCAAACTGCTGCAGGCTTCCCTAACTTGTGTGTCCTTCTTCATAAATAACTTTTGCCATCTTCACCACACTCCAACATTGATTAGTTACACATGTTCTGGATTTGACCAGTGAAATGTTGAAGGATATGCAAGTACTACCTTATAAAATGGCCACATGACCTTGGAGGTGTCTACGGACAACGCCGGCTCTTCGGCTTAGAAATGGAGATGAGCACCAACCCCCAGAGTCAGACACAAAGAGACTTAACGTCAGGGGAAACCTTTACCTTTACCTTACCTACCTTATAAAATAACATTGTCTGTCATTTCTTTGGTTGTCAGCTGATTTTCCATTCCACCACTGTAGTCATACTAGTTAGGGCTGCTAGGAAACTTATGAAAGCATTTCCAAATAACTGTTCTTCCCCTAGATTCTTTCCCCCATTTCTTTCTCTTGGTTCAAAGTATGCATGAACATTTCTTTCAAAAACTGGAAGAAAATAAGGGCTGGTATTTCAGCTGTGTGTTGGTAATATCTAGATTCAATGTGTTTCGAGAGAGGTAAAATCAATGGACATGGTTGCATTGGATTTGACCATTGTGCAAGGAGAAAAAGTGCTGCATGCCTGTCTCCCACATTGCACAACTAGTTGTGCAACAAAAGCTGTGCTAATTCTGTCCCATGTGCTAATGGTATAAATACATTTCTCCTACCGCAAGAGAACTGGTAGATTCAAGACAGAACCCAGCACATTCTATTTAAGGAAAGTTCCTATTTTTCTAGAATTTGTAAAACACCTTGCACATAGGCTGACTACTCCTTTTCCTTTTCTTTTTTTCTTTTTTAAAAATTTCTTGGATTCTTCTTTAGCTACTGGTTAGAGTGCCAAAATATTTATCCTTCCTAAGCTCAGAACAGATTCCACTCCATCCCAAAAACTGTAAATTTGGGAGGTTCCCCATAGCCTGAGCTAGGGATTCTGGCCTACCAGATATTGTTGAACTGCGAGTTCTGGCATGCCTCACCAATGGCCTGGGTGTTCCTGCCATGAACTATGTTCACCTCCCACCCACCAGGTTCAAGTTGTGTGTGTACATGTTTGGAAGCCGGGGGAGGCAGGAAATTATGAATTCAGGGTTATTAAGTTTGTGCATATGAGTCTGTGCTGTTGCAGTGTTGGGAAGGAGGATTGAAAAGAGACGAGAGAGTGTGTCCTACCTTCTGATCTCACTCGAATTTCACCCATTCCTTCCAAGCCAATGCCACTGTGTCTCTTATTTCTTGTATTCCACTCACAATCTGTCCTCTTTGTTCCTTCAATCTTTTTTCTTCTGCTGGAGCTGGAGAAGTGGCGGCACATCTTATGACAAAAATGGCAACATCGTGTTTTCCAGACCTAGGTCAGTGTCCCATTGATCCCATTACCACACCATCACCCCCATTCAATCTTGATCATGATTCAGGGCATAGAGTACATATTTTTAAAAGCTGTTTTCCCCTAAAAGCTGTGGAGCAAAGAGCGAGTTTTCAAAAATCTATTTGAAGCCCCCCTATGTAAATGAGTTCACTTCAAAACACAGGAATATTATACATTCCAACAGGATCCAAACTGAGATAATATTTTAAAGATGTGTTTGTCCAGTCAGCCTGACTGATGGGAACTGGAAATTCACATCTGGATGATTACAGATTCTTAGTTGCTATAGAAATTGGTTATAGAAATTTCTGTTTCTTGGTTCTTGTTGAGGCTATAGCAGTGGAAACTAGGAAGAAAACAAGCTGGCAAGCAGCAATCAACATGGCATTAGTGGCGTGCATTCGGGTAAATACTTGTCCCGTTTCTTTTCTGGCTTTCATTGAGAGGCCCGATCCGTTTTGAGAAAGCCTCCGAAATTGGGAGGGTTGTTTTCAATTGGTTTTTTTTCAGGGGCCCGAAAATTGGCCCATTATGGGGGGGTTTCTCACCCACTCACTCCCCTTCCTGAGGCATTTGGCTGTCTGGCAGGCACTGTGCTTCTTCTCATCCCTCCCTCCCTCATGCCCGCAATGCCCCGCATTAACTCACGGGAGTCATGGCAGGCAGCCCCACATCCAGACCTCAGCAAGCAAGCAGGAAGGAATCACCGCCCCTCCTTCCTTTCACCTCTGTCAGAACCCTGGCTGCTGGGCACCAAAAACCATACACGGAGGCCAATCTCTATCTAATATCTTTATTAAGGAAATATATAAAAGCAATAAAAACAAGTGAAGAATATAGTTCAGAAGCAGACCTTTCAAATGAGGTCAAATATAGTCCAAAAATGTATTGTCCAATAAATGATATTAGAGTTCAAAGTTTTAATCCACTTGACCGAAACACACACTTTGCCAAGCAATAGTGTGGGGAAATGTCAGAGTCTTAGAGTCCAATGAAGCTTGATAGCAAGGCTGGAAATAAACTTGATTCTTGGCTAGGTCCGTGACTAGGAACAGGGCAAAACATGAAGCGTGGAGCAGGGTCCGTGGTTACACAGCAAGGCAAGGCAAAGGCTTGGAAGCTTGATCCGGGAAGCAAGGAACTGGGGTTACGAAGTCCACACACGATCTCTCTCCTGAAGCTGATCAATTGACTCCGCAAAGAATCTCCCGTGTCAACCACCTATATTGGGTCTCGTTTCCCGCCAACAAATCTCTTTCCCTAGAGAACAAGAAACGAAACCCAACTCTGTCCAGATGCAAGACTCCTTAGATTTTCCCAAGGGAAGCAGGCCTAATCAGTCTGTTGTTTGGCTGCAATCCGCAAACTCCTCCGCTGGGCTTCTCTGACTCCTCTGTCTTTAGAATAAAATTCTTTCCTGGGAAACGGAGGGGAGTTCTGCCCAAGGCCTGTTTTACTGAATTCTTGAGGGCAAACATCAATATCCGGCAGGTGAAGAGACTCCGGCTCTTGTTGAACCGGCGAAAATCCCATGTTTTCATCTTCATCTGCCACAATAGTACTAGGAACAGGACTACAGGGCCCATGAGGCAGTGGGTTAGGGTTTCATGCTTCTGAATAAATGGAAGACAGGAAAGACACGGAAGAAATGGTAAGAATGAATTTCGTGCAAATGTCTACGTGGGATGGCTTTTTTAGGACAAATTTGATCCTTAGGCTGCTTTTGTCAACTTCTACAGTAGAAATACCATGTAATATACATATAAGTAACAAGTTTTGATTCATAAACTTGGTGGATTTGTACTGTGAATTAATGTAAGTTAAAATATAATTACTTGGGTGTCTACATTATACTAGAGATGCCCAGTAGGGCTGTGCGATCGATGAAAAAAAATGTTTCAAAACACATTACAAAATTAGGGAGCACTGGCATATTGTTTTTAAAGTGTTTCCAAACTATCATTAGTGAAAATTTCATTACTATAATGGGTAACGAAATTTTATTACACTTTCGTTATAGTAATTGCACCAGGTGGGAAATTTCAGGGGCTCCCTTCTCTCTCATTTTTTACAGCTATTGGGGTGAAACTTGCTACAATGGTAAAACACATTTACCTTTATTAGCCCATCAACTTTCAGAATGTTTCATTTATCCACAAAGTTTTGGGGAATTTTCCATTTTTTATAAACATAAACAACATTTTAAAAAACTATCTTCTTGAATTTTCCATACAATGACACAAGATAATGGGATAATTCCCCCCAAATTTCAAAAATATTCATATATCTACTGATTTTAGGGAATATTTTAAAGTTTTGACAAAAACATTTTTTAAAGCCACAAATGCTATCTCATTGAATGACTCTCATATTAACTAATAGAACTTCCATTTAGGGATTTCTTCCCAGCCCAACACAAATATTTACTTACTAGAAGTATCAAGCAGTTCTCCTCTTTACAGATTCAACAATTTATTGAAGCTGGCTGGCTGCTGCTACAGAGGGAAAATAGTTCTCCCCTCTCCTGATTAGGACTTTCTGATGCTTAGCAGAATTCTGGGAAATTTAGTTTAGGACAGGGCCTTTTGAATTTTCTGGCATAGGACTCCTCGCTTTCCCAAACTACATTTCCCAGAATTCTGTGCTTTCTCGGTCTCTCCCAGGAAACTGCTTTTTCCCTGCTGCTTCCCTCCCCTAACAGCGAGTGGCCATTAATTTAAAGAGGAAAGGTAGCCTTTTTGGCTTTGCTTTGCTTGCTTGCTCTGAACATGAAAATGACATTGGGAGGCTTCTGGGGTTACAAAAGTCAAATGAAAAAAGTATTAGGTAAGTTTTGATTTTTAAGTTTTGGTGCGGGCCATGTGTCAGATATCACATTGTAAGTACAAATTTAACAAATTTGATTCAACTTATGAGGACTAATATTTGCATAACCCTACAGTATCCAGCAATGCTGAACAACAAGCCATTTCTGCATTTATTTATAGTTAAGATAATGCAAGTTTCTCATATATTTATACTTTTCACTCTTTATCGTATCACTGTTGTATCTGTAACAAAAAAAGTAAATTAAGCCATTCCTTTAGTAAGGATTAGCCTTGATGTGGAAATGTTAAAGCTTCAAATAAAAATATATGCTGGTCAAATATTTTCTTTTCCTAAATTCCACCTCTAACTTGGATTTTAATTGTTACCCAATTACCCAAAGAGCAGAACTGTCCTTCGGAAGGTCTCGTGCCTTTCCCATGAATAGATGAACTAATACCTGTGCAAAGGGTGTTCCTTTTTAATAGCTGAGCTCATGCAAATTGGCATTATGCATTCTGTCTTCATTGCTCTCTACTAAGAACGGAAAATAGTTTGCTCATCACAGAATTACTAAACACATTCTTACAGAAAAGCTATCAGAAACAATAAGATCAGAAAGACCTGATGACACCTGAAATTACAAAAATGGGAGAACCAATTTATAAAAAGAAAAAGGGGTGTCTAGCTAATTTACAAGATTTTGCCATAGGCTGTTAAATCACAACCAAGAATAGATCCTGACAAAGCAGTCTTTCCAAGCACTCATTCACTCAAAGCTGGATCTGCAAAAGCTGACTCACTAGGTTTGTAATATCCTGTGGAAGTATGCAAGGGGTGTCAAATAACTGCCTAAAGAATTGTCCTTAGTCAAAGGATTAACTTGGTTGTTTCCACAACAGCCGGCAAAACTGTCTCATCACTTCTGTTGTCAAGGTGGGGAAGCATTTTATTATAACCTAGATGCCCAGCCTTTTGGGCAGATCCTCTGATAAGCTTCATGGGGTGCGGTTAAGAACGACATTCCAGGAAATGGATGGATTCTAAGGTAGATGTATCCTTAACCTCCTTCTACTCTCATCTACAACATCCAAACTGAAGGACTGAATAAACCTGATTGTTAAAGTATATTGAAAGTCTGGGAAGTGATGCTTGTTTTTGCACTGTCACAGTATAATTTAGGGAGTAAGTATCTCAGAGCTACTTCTTGTTAACATCTTCAAATCATTTGTTTCGGTCATAGACCAGCACACAAAATATAGGTCACAGTTACATACAAACTTGGTACATTTAGTACATTTAAAATGTGAAGATAGATACTAAAGCACAATTGGGGGGCGGGGGGGGAGAGGAAGGGGAAACAGGGTAAAAACATACAATGCACAGGTCTGTCAGCAAAATATAGAATCACTGGATACATCCCCTGATGAATTTTGTATGCTGCTGCACAAAACTTTGCAACATCATAGTGTCGCACCTCAGCGTTGGTTCACCTTGCTCCAACACAACAAACTCCACCACAGCAGGCTTTGGTCTTTGCAGTTTATTGAAGAGAGATAGCAAAACTTATTAAAGGGCAAAAAAATTAAGTAAAAACCAATTGCGAATGCAATCCTTAAACACAGTTCAAGAAATTCCAGGTCAGCAGTTTATCCGGCACAAGGGTTTAACCTATTGCGCCACTGTGGCTCTTTAACGTGGTGAGATGTATTCCATACTGGGCATGCGTATGCAGCAGCAGAGTAGCAAAGCGCAAGCACAGATGTCTTCACTGTATCTGGTTGTGCTCCCAAGGTTGTGCCGTCAGCTTTCGTATGATATTATTTCTAGCACCCATTTTTTGCTTGATATTCAAGCAGTGATAAGCGATACACTAGAATAAAGAACTTATTTTTTCAGTTGCTCTATTAATGAATGTATTTTTCTTGAAGCTTTAAATCTTAATCTGAAGTTGAAAGCAACATGGTCACACACATTTGGGAATATTGGTCATTTCTGATCATTTTAACTTAAGAAGATGTTACAGAGCCAGACAAACATGTAAAAACAATAGTGCCTGATGATCCAAGGTCATCTTACAAAGAAAGATTCCAGCAGCTTTAATATTTTATTAACAATTTTATATTAGTGATCTAATGGGTATAAGATTTGGTGGGCCATAGGTCTCCCTGTATCAGTGAAATCCCACATACACTACCACATTGACAAATACATTGAAAGAAAATTACATCAGTATATCTGTTTAACTGATCACTACACAGAACTAGAAATTAAATTGGTTAAAACTATGGTTATGATGTTTTGTTTTGTTTTCATGTCAGGAGCAACCTGAGTTGCTTCTGGAGTGAGAGAATTGGCCGTCTGCAAGGACGTTGCCCAGGGGACACCCGGATGTTTTGATGTTTTTACCATCCTTGTGGGAGGCTTCTCTCATGTCCCCGCATGGAGCTGGAGCTGATAGAGGGAGCTCATCCGCGCTCTCCCTGGGTGGGATTCGAATCTGGCAGCTTTCAGGTCAGCAACCCAACCTTCAAGTCACAAGGCTTTACCCCTCTATGCCACCATATATAATGGTATAACATAGGAAAAGAGCACACTTAAATCATCTCCTAAATCCTAAACCATTGTGAAACTTTACACCAGTTGGCACAAAGAATTTTCTTCCTATTGCCTACCATATGTTTTATGAAAAGGTAAATCTATTTTGGCATCCATTTTACGTGTTAAGATTTCTAAGAATGTATATACAGTAGTCTCTCACTTATCCAACATTCTGGATTATCCAACATTCTGGATTATCCAACGCATTTTTGTAGTCAATGTTTTCAATACATCGTAATATTTTTGTGCTAAATTCGTAAATACAGTAATTACTACATAGCATTACTGTGTATTGAACTACTTTTTCTGTCATATTTGTTGTAGAACATGATGTTTTGGTGCTTAATTTGTAAAATCATAACCTAATTTAATGTTTAATAGGCTTTTCCTTAATCTCTCCTTATTATCCAACATATTCACGTATCCAACATTCTGCTGGCCCGTTTACGTTGGATAAGCAAGACTCTACTGTATTTGTACTATTCCTGATGTTTTTGAGTGATCTGACATTTTTAAAAATTCAGTCAGTGCAGAGAGAATTGCAGCAATGCTATGATTTTATTTTAAAGGAAGGATCTGACACCACTACATCAAACACAAATGCAGTCAGAAATACCAGGCATGCTATTTTTAAAAGCAGTATTCTTTGCTTATGAATACACTGCTGTATGAGACTATAACTTGTTTTTGTTTCCTGCCGAGGTGAGTTATCCACTAGCTAACATCACGCTGTTTAAAGCTGACTTACAAAGAATGAATTGTTCAGGTGTCTGAATCAAAGTAAGTTTCAGTTAACTATTATTTTGAAAAATAAATGCATTTACGGGAGAGAGGATTATATATTATGTAGAGAACTTTAATAAATAACTGGTTTGAAAAGCATTACTGATTTTTCTGTTTTGACTGTTGGATTTTAATAGTTTTTATAATAAACATAATTTTTGAAATAATTTTCAGAATTCTAGATCCACTGAGTTATATAATTAAGCAGCATCTCCCAGTCCAACATCCACCCCATGGCAGCCAGAAGCAGGATTCTGGCCACAATTCTTCCTTGCAGATTAGATTGCTGGAAGGGGGGCATACAGACCCTTTTATCCAAACTATATCAGTGTCTCATAATATTCTATAATGCACAGCAGTTACAACATTGAAATACAAGGTATTTATTTATTCATTTATCTATCATGGCAAAAGCGAATTGAGGGTACAGTTATCATGTATTTAAAAACACAAAGTTTAAAACTTGGCATTATACTACATGTCCTTTGACTAGAAGCTGGCCCCTTGGAGTGCCTCTGGTGTTGCTTTAAGAAGATCCTCCATTGTGCTTGTGACAGTGCTCAGACTGCATTGTAGCAAGTGGTCTGTGGTTTGCTTTTCTCCACATTCACATGTCGTGGACACCACTTTGTAGCCCCATCTCTAAAGATTGGCTCCCCGCAGGATCCTAACACATCCGGGCGTTCCCTGGACAATGCCTTTGTAGATAGCTGATTCTCTCAAACCAGAAGCAACTTGCAGTATGCAACCAACCAACCAAATGAACAAAGGGACCTTTTCAGGACCAACTATGACCATAATTTTAATCACCATCAAAGGCATGTCAGCTGCCAAAGAACAGCTGCTTTCTGAACTGTGTCAAAATACAAAATGAAAAGGGGAATATAAGAAAGGATAAATAATCATGCTGCATCATACTTAAAATCCATGTATTTCAACATTATTTACACACAACTAGAAACCCAATAACAGGACTTGAGTACAATGATCACATGCTCTCCATAACTGATATTCACAGTTATGGTACCTTTGATATGATAATTACGATGGTAATGATGATTCATTTGATACATTAAACGTGTCTCATTGTTGATGTATCGTTATGTGCCTTCAAAAAAATTCTGAGTTATCGTGATCCTAACACAGATTTTTTTTTTTTGGCAAGATTTGTTCAGAAGAGATCTGCTGTTGCTTTCCTTCTCCATTGCCACTAAAAGGCTATAATACCAGAGGCAATTTATATGGTAGCTAATAACTAATAGCCACTAATGGTCCTAATAATCATGGTTTTATCCAATCCACCTTTAAAACTATCCAGTTAGCAGTTAACAGCATCTCTACAACTGGTGGCAATACATGTCACAGTATTAATTTTAGGCTATGTGACTAAATATCCTAAAGATATCAGATCCTGTCTGATCCTGGAAGCAGGGTCAGCTCCAGTTGATACTTGGATGAGAGACAAAGGTTGGGTTGGGTTCTGTAGCATATATCCCAGAGGAAGGAATGGGAAAAAATTCCATCTGATTTTTAAAAAGAAAACCATATTCAATCAAGAGGGTTATGTTGGGAGACAACTTGAAGAGACATACAGTATATACATGTGACAAAATGTATCATTTTTTCAGTCCTCAATCTTCTATGATTCAGCAAGTCATACTACTGATAGAAAAACTGTTCCTTACCTTTTCCACATCATGCATAATTTTATACACCTTTATTGTGTATCTCCTTATGCAAAGCTAAATAGCCCCTCACAACCTCTGAGGATGCCTGCCATAGATGTGGGTGAAACGTCAGGAGAGAATACTTCTGGAACATGGCCATATAGCCCAGAAAACATACAACAACCCTGTGACCCTGGCCACGAAAGCCTTCGACAACACAACCCCAGATGTGATAATTTCTTATATGGGAGCTGCTTTTGTTCCTTGCCCTTTTGCTAGCCCTTTTGCTAGCCCACTAAAAGATTTTTTGAACCCACTTGAGCTGTACCTGTGAACCTCACAATGAAATATTCTGTCTGAATTCAATCCCATAATCCATGCTCATTAAATACTACTACAATGCCACTCTGCTGCTTGTGTCTTTAAGGCCCCTTCTACACTGCCATGTAATCTGGGTTATCAAAAGAGATAATCCAAATTATCTATTTTGAACTGGATAATATGAGTCTACACTGCCAGATAAACCAAAGCAGATAACCTGGATTTTATATGGCAGTGTAGAAAGAGCCTCAGTCTCAGAGGAAGGCAAAAGTCAACACCATCTCTGATTGTGTGATTCTGCATGGCAAGAAGTTGAACGTGATGGCCCTTATGGTCTCTTCCAACTCTATGATTCATCTGAACAAATCTTGTGGAGAAAATTGCATGATACATTTGCCTTTTGGTAGTCTTTGTAAGCTATAAATGAGTTGAAGGCACACAACACATACAACTCCACTGGTCACTGCAAAACCGTTCCTCCCTTAGAGACCAATTTAAAATTGGGATCTTACAGGCCATGCCAAGGTTTCATGAAGACAGCAGCAACATGTGTGTAATGATCCAAAGAACAAGTTGTTCTGGCTGAAGGAGTGGGGAATGATTCAAATATTTATGCTGTGGGCAGGAGGAAGATGACAATGCTGAAACTTATATAATTTAGAAGCATTTTTTTGCAACAATTACAAGCAGAAGTGGGTTTGCTTACATTTTACCTTCGTCACCAACACTTAAAATTTGTGTTAAATACATTCTCATATTTTCTTGGTAGTATCAGAATTGATATCAAAAAGGCATATGCCATTCAGCAGCCATCCTATAACATTAAGATAAGGATGCAATTTAGCAAGGCATGCTCCATTCACCAGTGTTTCAGCAAGCAGCACCCACTTCTATCTTTATACAGTATAGTTCTATCTATTAATGCATTCAGGACCATTTTTTCTCTTAAAAATACATTACACTTTAATCTCTATTTCTCCCATTTAAACATACAGAATATTTAGTTATCTTTAGGACCTTACTAGACAAATGAACCCAATCCTTCATATATTAATAAATACTCTTTCCACGTAACTTCAGGGTTTCTGGGATAGGTAGTAATGATAACAAATAACATGCTTTCAATATTTTTCTTTGTAAAATACTAATAATAATAATAATAATAATAATAATAATAATAATAATAATAATAATAATAAAAATGTAACAACCAGTGATGCAATGGGTTGTAGAGTAGTAAATGAAATGTAACAACCAGTGATCCAATGGGTTGTCTTCAAAAATAGTGATGTTTGCTTGAAAATTATGTTTGCTTGAATTCCAATGAGTCTACTGTAAATTGATACTAGAACAAAGCCATACCCTCCTGGCCAGACACCTTCCATTATTTAGATGGAGCACTGGATGGCTTAGGTGGTCAAAATAAGAAAGGAGTATGTTCCAGTGTCGGTCATTGTCCCTCCTATACAAGATAGGCTGGCACAAACATGTATATGCACTCTGAGTTTTATCTTTTCTGTGAGTATGAATCAACCCTATTCTTGATCCAAGAAACATCTGGCCATTTTTACCTAGCCTTGAAGCTGTTCACCCTGGCTTGAGGGTAACAGTTGGAAAAGACAATATAGTAGAAAGCAGTGGGAAAAGAGGAAGACTGTATTCCAAATGGATAGACAACTGTGGCCCTATCTACATGGACACCTAATCTGGGATTGGACCAAAGCATTGCTGCTTTGGACCAGCCCCTGATTCTACTGCAAACTGTGGGAGTGGAATTGTGACGATCCAGCCAAGCTGAACCTCGCTCAGCCTTGCTGGACAGCCACCTTTACCTTTTACTTGTCTGTTGCTAGAGCAGCGGCATGTGCAAGAACACTTCTGATGGTCAGTACAGAACATAAGGAAAACAGGATGGTGGCACTGTCTCATGTGAATAGCAGAACCAGTTTCAAATTATAACCAGTCCAGCTGTTCGTGTTAAGTGAATTCAGGTCCACTAAACCATGGGTTCAAAATCCCGGAGTGTCCTAGCTCCTCCAGAAGGCCAAATCAGGACACTGATGGGTAGAAGGCAAAAACAGAGATCTTTAATCCTCAAGGGTCAAAGAAGATATCAGCAGAGCTAGTACTCAAAGTAATGATATACCCCATCTGTGAACACATTTATAGTAGTGAAGGTCAGGAATGTATTTAAGGGAAAGTCTGTCATTTCAGTACTACAGAACTGAACATTGTGATGCTGGTTTCCCATTAGCCTTGGAGGGTGCTGGCTAGAATCTGCAGCTTTATTGGAGAAGGCATGAGTCTACTTCTGCCTCTGGACCACTTAGAGGTGAGGCGGGAAATTTAATAAATTGTCAGTTTGAATTTTTCTGGTTGTTGTGAATCCTTCCCAGAAACTGGATGTATCCGGCTGGAATGCAGTTTGATGAGTGGTTGATGGATTCTGATATTCCAATGCCAGCTAGAAAAAGGAGGTGCCAGCTGATGGACAAAAGGCACATTTACATACAATGGAAGATTCCCAGAGGGGGTCTGGGTAGGTGCTATAGATGAGGCAAGTTCGCAGGAGGAGAGCAAAAGAGGGCATTGCATATCTTCTGTGACCTCTGGTTTGCTCCATTATTAGGTGTGCAGGGACACTGTTAGGTGGTTTAGGGCCTTGCTCCTTGGAGTCCAAGGTGCAATGAACCAACATTCCAATGAAATTCATGGAAGGTTACTTTTTAAGACAATTAGAAATGATTATGTGGCTGGCTATATTTTCCAGTGAAGCCACATTTTTATTTTATACTAGCTTGGGGACCTGGCGGTGCCCGGCTTATTTTATACACAAATACCCAGATACCCACATACAAACACTGACTTTTATTATATAGATAGATAGATAGATAGATAGATAGATAGATAGATAGATAGATAGAGATAGAATATAGATAGAGATAGAATATAGATAGAGATAGAATATAGATAGAGATATAATTCATATCATTTATATTGGGGGGATGATTTCTCAATAACAATCATACCAACACCAAAGTGCGGAGCTGCTCCAGAGTTTCAGGGAGGCTCCAGAGCATTCCCTGATTTCTGCTAACACAGGGTAAAATGAAATTAACTTGGTTTTATCTTACATGAGGGGCTGTAAACCCAGGCCCCTTCTACACTGTCATATAATCCAGATTATCAAATCAGATATTTCACATTATCACATTATCTGCTTTCAACTGGATTATATGAGTGTACACTGGCATATAATTCAGTTCAAAACAGATAATCTGGATTTTATATGGCAGTATAAAAGGGGCCCCAGAAGCTACTTCTGGCCCAATTCAAATATCATGTAGTTAAGGAAGCCACGGCCCTGAAGCCCCTTCTAAACAGCTGTATAAAATCCTGATTATCTACTTTGAACTGGATTATATGGCAGTGTAGACTTAGATAATCCAGTTCAAAGCAGATAATGTGGATTATCTGACTTGATGTTCTGGATTATATGGCAGTGTAGAATGACCCTGAGTCTGCAAGACTTGAGTAGAGCTGTTGAGGATAGGGAGACCTGGAGGTCCCTTGCTTATGGGGTTGCCATAAATTGAAATCAACTTGATGGCAGCTAGCAGCACAACTGGAGAAATCGCCATACTTTAGAAAACCCTCTAAAAATTCCACAAACCCTAAACCACCTTCTACACTGCCATATAATCCAGATTATCAGATCAGATAATCCACATTATGTGTTTTGAACTGGATTATGAGTCTACACTACCATATAATCTAGTTAAAAGCAGATAATCTGGATTTTATATGGCAGTGAGAAGGGGCCATAGTTTCAGGACCCTCCTGAATACCAAAATTCTTTGAATGCTCAAATTCCATTATATTCATATATAACATCAGTAGGAACATTGGGTCCCTGAAATAAAAGGGCAACGATCAAGATTTGCTTTTTGGATTTTTTGAAAAAAATTATTTTCAGGCTGTGGATGGTTGAATCTGTGGATAGGAGAGAGGTATGGACAGCCAACTGTGAATAAAGCTGCTCTACTATTTTGTATTTATTTGCCTCTAGTGAAATATTTGTTTACTATTCATGACATTGACACTTATCAACCTGGGCTCCTACAACTATCCCAAAAGGTACATTTTTGGACTACAGCTTCCATGTCAGTGGGCATTTGGGAAGATTTAGGGCCCTTCCAGACAGACCCTGTATCCCAGGATCTGATCCCAGATTTTCTGCTTTAAACTGAATTATACGAGTCCCTACTGCCAGACAATCTGGGATAAACAGAAAACCTGGGATCAGATCTTGGGATATAGGGCCTCTCTGGAAGGGCCCTCAGGCTGGATCTACACTGCCCTATATCCCGGGATTTGATCACAGTTATCTGCTTTGAACTGGATTATATGAGAGATAATCTGGATAAACAGATAATCTGGGATCAGATCCTGGGATATAGGGCAGCGTAGATTCAGTCTTAGGTCACTTCTACACTGCCATTTAAAATCCAGATTATCTGCTGTGAACTGGATTATATGGCAGTGTAGACACCATCTCGGAGTTTAAGATCATCTGGGGAGGCCCTGCTCTCGGTCACATCTTCCTCACAGGCAAGATTGGCGGGGATGAGAGACAGGGCCTTCTCAGTGGTGGCCCCTCGGTTATGGAATTCCCTCCCCAGGGATATTAGATCAGCCCCTCCCTCCTCATTTTATGTATGAGCCCAAGCCTTTGGAGAATTAGTGCAACAGACATATATGGAATGGTGTGCAATGACCTTTGGAACGGCCTGGATTACATTTATGGATTATGTGTTTAATTGTGATTGTGAATGTGCTGTTTTAAAAAGTTTTAATTGTTTTAATGTGTTTTATAATTCTCTTTTAATATTCATTTGAATTGTACAATGTTTTTAAGGCATCAAATAGTTGCCTATGTGTAAAGCTGCCATGAGTTCCCTCTGGGGTTGAAAAAGGCGGGGTAGATATGTCATAAATAAAATAAATAAATAAGTATTGTGAAGTATCTGCTTTGATAATCTGTATTATTTGGTGGCATAGAAGGGGCTTCATATAATCCAGTTCAAAGCAGATGTGCTTTAATCATCTGGATTATATGGTAGTTCAAAGCAAATTTTCTGGACCTTATATGAGGGCCCTTACAGACAGCCATATAACCCAGAGTATCAAGACAAATAATCCCACAGTATAATCCACTTGAGGCCTCTTCTACACTTCCATATAAAATCCAGATTATATGATTTGAACTGGATTATATGGCAGCGTAGACTCAGGTAATCCAGTTTAAAGGTGATAATATAGATTATCTGATTTGATAATCTGGATTATATCGCAGTTTAAAAGGGGCCTGAGTCCACACTGCCGTATAATCCAGTTCAATATGGGGTTTATACAGCTGTGTGGAAAAGGCCTTTGAGTGCATCTACATTGTAGAATTAATGCAGCTTGACAATACTTGTCATTGGGTGAGGCACCACCAGCTTCTTGGGGAGAGAAGGCAAAAGACTTTGTCAAACTAAAACTCCCAGTGAAGATCCCATTCCACATAGCCATATAACTCAGAATATCAAGGCAGAAAATCCCACAGTATCTGCTTTATACTGGGCTATCTGAGGTCCCTTCCACATCTATCTATCTATCTATCTATCTATCTATCTATCTCTATCTATATAAAAATGTTCTGACCGTTTCTGCCTTAAAGTAAACAGCAAAACGAAACACCCAAAACCCACGAAACTTGGCCACAAAAGACATGGTCATCCCCGCCGTGTTTAGACATCAAAACCAAAAAAATTCAAACTGGAAGTCACTCAAAACCCCCCAAAAACTAAAACTGCACTGTGCGCATGCGCAGAGTAGCCCCCAGGCTTGGAAGACATACGTGCATGAAAGGCAGCTGTGCGCAAACATCCCAACCGCCGGGGCTGGCGGATTGCGTAACGCGAGGGAGGAGGACAATAGGCCTAAACAACCACATCTGGCAAGTGAACGAGGCAGAAGAAAAAAGGGTGAAGGAAAGCTTTCCCTTTTCAAACTTTAAAAAACTTATTTTCTTGGAATTCAGTCAGGGACTTTGCGAAAGGGGAAAGCAATGCAGGCAGGAGAAGGGACAGAGGGCGAAACAGCCGGGAGAGAAAAGGCCACGTCGCCATTACTTCAGAAACACCTCAGTTTGCTTACCAGACGCCAACGGAAGGGCTGCAAAGCCGTTTCTTTAAGCACAATCAAGCAGTTCTCTGACAAAATGGGCCCCCATTTGGACATCAACTCCCACAATTCCAAACCGGCTATTTGGGAATATGGGAGTTGCAGTACAAAATACCAGAACAGTACAAGACTGCTCAAGCCCCTACCATCTTAAAAACAACAAGGACAATAAATACTAAACAGGCAAACTACTTCCAACATTCTTAAAAGAGGGAAATTCAAAACCAGAGACACACAGGGCCAGCTAACACTTTCAAACACAAAAAACACCCACCCAGGAACCAGCCAGCCTATCACGCTAAAAGCCCATTAAATACTAATCAATGTGACACATTGCAGCATGCATGTCTGGTTCCTACCAAGGGAAATCCTATGACAAACAACAATACCTCGCTGCAAATACTGCAACAATCTACAACCAGGACAGTGAAAACAAACCAACACTATGTGTTCCGTCCCCCAGGACGATGGTTTGCCTTACCTATTGGTCGTTTGTTTGTTTTCCCTCCTTTACATTTTGTTTGAGCCTCTGGCTGCAAAAGCCTAGGAAAAGTGGCTTGGAATCTGCAAGAGCTGGCTGCAGTTTTCTTTGCAGTGATTGGTCAAAGAGTGCAACATCTTAGGACCGCCCTTTTTACCAGGGTCTAGTCTCCATTTTAGAGTTTCATTCTGGCTATAGTCTTCCAACGTGCTGGAGCTGTGCAAGGCTAACTGGGACAAATCATCCTCAAAACCAGGCCAATCTAAGCCTATCCAAATTAGATAAGTATTGAATTATATTGATCTGGAATAGGAAATCTAGTTAGAGGAGCAGGGTTATTCTGTCGCTTCTAGAACTAATCTTTGCTGTAAAGATAGGGAAGGAAAGAGTTTCTCCTTCTAATATAGGCAGCGTGATTAGAGTATAGTGGTTTTATAATCACTTTTGCCTTCTGGAACCAGGGATAATTCTGCAACTAAAACCTATGGAAATTTGTTTCATTTTCTGCAACTTTAAGATCTGTGACAGGTTTACAACCTTGTATGAATAAACATCCTTTTTTGAAGTTATCCAGACTCAGTCGTTCAATATCTATAGGACAGCTTATAGGGATTTGCAGTTCGCCCGGATAAAGGACAGCACGTTTCAGTTTTATAGTTTTTTATTGTCCGGCGGACGGCACAGTTTTGAGGTAGATCAGCGGTTTTTCCGCTTCAGCTAGCTTGCACGGCCATAGAGACTTTGATTTTGTTGGTCTGTTGCAGTGAAAGCTTGCTGCCAGGCCGAAAGGCAAGTGAGAGAGTGGGGCTCCATTCCTTCAGCCTCTGCAGTATCCTGCTCTTCAGCTCGCGTGTGTGCGCGTAGCCCTGCGGCTGTTTCGGCAATTGCACGGCTGTGCAAAACCCAGCAGTAGGTCCTGGAGGTGGTGAGTCCAGAAGCACTCGGCCGGGACAGTCGCCTGGCGGTGGTGACCTGCCTCATCGTCCTGCGGTGGTGACCTGCCTCATCGTCCTGCGGTGGTGACCTGCCTCATCGTCCTGCGGTGGTGACCTGCCTCATCGTCCTGCGGTGGTGACCTGCTTCATCGTCCTGCGGTGGTGACCTGTTTCATCGACCTGCGGTGGTGACCTCCCTTCACAGCGGGGAGGAGGCGTCTCTTCTCTCCTCCTTTCCAAAGCCAGCCTCGGTGCTCCTTCGGCGGCAGGCCTCGAGCCGCAGAGCACGAGGTGCTTGAAAATTTGGCGAAGTCGCCATTTTGGCAGTTTACGTCACTCGGGCAAGGGAGGTATCAAGTGGCAAGTTGCTGTCAGTTGACATTTTGCAGCTTGCCCACCAAAGTCTGGCGCCAAAGGTCACAATCTTTGTAAAGTATAGTTACTTAGTGATATATATTGCTATGGTTAAGTGCTGTGAATTGTATTATATATTGAATTTGCTTTTATTGTAAATTTACTTGCAGGTATATTGCATTTGCCTTTGTTGTAAATTTACTTGTTATTAAGAATACATAATGTCTATGCAATTTCAAGATGATACAGATGGCGTACCTCCTTCTGAGGCTGAAAGTAGGAATGAAAGGCCCCAAAGGATAAAGCAGCCTTCAGCCAAGATGCTAGCCCATCTAATAGATGAAAAGGAGCTCCTCCATGTGAGGTTAGGTTCGGCATGGGAGCGAATTGTAACATTAATGGACAGAATAGAGAGCTTGGGTATCACAAGGGTGCCAGCCATATTACAGACAGACCTCGAAGAAGCCTTCGGTCTTTGGAGGGGTTTAGTGTCTAAGATAGTCCAGGTCCTCGAGCGCATTAACGCCAAGGATTCAGAGTTAGAAATAGGGAGTGTTTTAGCTGACACTAATGAGAAAGAAAATAGGGTGAGGGCAATCCTAGCTTCCTTATGCAGCCATGAGACCAATCTTTTGAAATCACCTGCTGTGGCACTTAGTCTTAAGTCCAACCGCTCTAGCCAGGTATCTAAACTAAGGGAGCGTGCATCGTCTAAACACAGCCACTCTAGCAAGTCTTCTGCTGCTGGGAGTGCCATCTCTTCCCTAGCTGCCTTGCACATTAAGGAGGCTGCACGTCTGGAGCTAAAGAGCAAGGTAGCGGGGGCGGAGGCTGATGCTAAGGCAGCTGATCTCACCCTTCCCTTTAAAGAAGAAGAGCAACGACTGCAAATAGAACAGGCCCGTAGACAAAGCGAAATGCAAATGGAACAGGCCCGTAGACAAAGCGAAATGCAAATAGAACAGGCTCGTATAGAGATGCTTAGAATAAAGATGGATGCCGCAGCCAAAAGGGTAAGGGCTGAGACTTTGGCCAAGGCCCTAATTGAGCCACTCACAGAAGAAAATGTAAGCCAGTTACCAATACAGAACCCTTCTGCCAAAGTGTTTGCGCACCTTGGCAGCATGTACAGCCAGTTTTCGGATGAGGAACAGGGAGACTTCTCTCCTTACCCAGAGCAGGGCCCCAAAGTCACTTTTGAGTTTCCTGCAGAGCAGAGCGTCATAGCGGGGAGCTCACCCTTGCTCGAGCTACCTGTGCCTCCTGCTAAAACCCTAGGTCAGTCAATCAGGGCCTCAAGGCCGAGCGCTAGTTGGCCCCTACAGACAGCTGCACAGGGAACCATCGATTCGTCAGTGGTCGATGTCATCCCTCCAAGAGGCCAAAGGTTGACGCAAGGTACACGGTGGGAGTCCACTCCACAACAGCAAACTCCTCAATTGTTCCCTTCGACGCCAGAGTCCCAGCTTGTCTCCATCATCAGAAGCCCCAGAAGAGATCTTAAGGACAAGGGTGTCGAAAAGTTTTCGGACAAGCCTGAGGAATTTCTTCTCTGGAAGGCCACCTTCCAGAGAGCAATCAGAGACTTAAAGTTATTGCCTGAGGAAGAACTGACTCTTCTGGCTGCATGGTTGGGCCCAGCAGTTAAGAAGATCTACGCAGCCCACGTAGCCGATCCCGACAAAGCCCTGGAAAAGGCCTGGGCCAGGTTGCAGCAGAGGTATGGGGCCAGCACAGAGATTGAAGCATCTCTTATGGACAAGCTCCAAAGGTTCCCAGCTTTAAAACTCAAAGACTTCAAACTCTTGTGGGACCTCAGCGATCTCCTTGCGGAATTAGAGTCGGCCAAGGAGAATCCAGAACTGCCCGGTTTGAAGTGCCTCGATCAGCACCTGTCCCAGAGGCAGATCTTAACCAAGCTGCCCTTCACTTTGCAAGAACGCTGGGGACAGGAGGTCTTCAACTACAAGGAGGCCCACTCCCAGGCATACCCTCCATTTTCTCATTTGGTCCAGTTCATCACCAGGGCAGCCAGAGAAAGGAATGATCCACAGACGGGCCTCCCCACCTTATACCAAGGGACCCAGCCAGAGAAGGCACCTGAAGTGGACAAGAAATCACCTAGAGAGGCCAATAGACCTGTCAGCGTAAAGGCAGTCGAAACTCAACACAAGACTGACGAACCCAGGTCGGAGGTAAAAGAGTTGCTTTGCCCTATTCACCAAAAGCCTCACAGCTTGGCCAACTGCAGGGAGTTTAGTAGAAAGACATACAAAGAAAGGCAACAGCTAGTTCAAAAGCAGGGAATCTGCTTTAGATGCTGTGGAGCAACTCCACACTTTGCATCCAACTGCAAAGAAAACATCAAGTGTGAGAAATGCAACAGCCTCAAGCATTGCACCGCAATGCACAACTCCAATATCATCTCCCACCCCAAAGAGAACGCTTCACCAAAAGAAAAGTCAGCAGTCGAAGACACCGACAAGCCAGCCGTACCAGAGATGCAGGTGGAGGTTTCAGCAGTCGCCTGCACAGAACTATGCTCTGACTCGCACCAGTTCAGAGTCTGTCATCCTATCTGCCTAGCGGATGTATATCCATCCAAGAGCCCTTGGCTTAAAAAGAGACTCTATGTGGCCCTAGATTCACAGAGCGATGCCTCCCTAGCTACTCCAGAGTTCTTCCGCATGTTTGACCTTAAAACCAAGATGGTCGATTACACCATGACTACATGTGCAGGAAAAAAGAAGTTGCAGGGTCGCATAGCATCTGGCTTTGTTGTCTCCTCTTGCGACCAGAAGAGACAGTTCAAGTTGCCAGACCTGATTGAGTGTTCCTCCATCCCTCGGAACAAAAAACAAATTGTAACTAGAGAAGTTGTGGAGGCTCATCCACATTTGCGACGGTTAAAGAATGCCATACCAGCCTTTCAGCCAGATGTGGACATTGCCCTTTTGCTTGGTGCGGACTGTCCGAACTTGTTCTATGTGAACGACCAAGTTAAGGGACCTCCAGGGGCGCCCATTGCTCAGCTGCTACCACTAGGCTGGACAGTTACAGGCCCAGTGTGCATAAACAAGATGCACCCACCATCGTCGTTGGACTCCAATCAAGCACAGGTGCTTAAAGGTGGACGTCCTACACTTGTGCGCAGTTGCCTAAGTCACATCTCAGTCTACTGCCAAGCAATAACTCCAGAGTATTCCTCCATCTTCAAAGTCTCTGAGAGAGACGAAGCCACAGCGCTCTCGAAAGATGAGCAAAGGTTTTCGGACATTATGAATGCTCAAGTCTCACGAAGTGCAGAGGTGAAAGCCTGCAAATCAACCACAGAAATCAAGATGGGCCAAAGATCTTGCCTGGAACCACACCGTTTTGAACGTTTTTCGGAGTGGCACAGTCTTCTTAGAGCAGTTGCTAGGCTTATACATCGTTTAGCTTGCAAAGATAGTGAGCCTTTACAGGTCCAGGATATGATAAAGGCTAAGAGCGTCATATTCAAGTCAGTACAGAGATCTGCTTTCAAGCAGGAAATAGCTAGGCTAGAGCAAGGGCTCAACATCCCTAATCAAAGTCTTCTAAATGAGTTAAACCCATTTTTAGACAAGGAGGGTATTTTGAGAGTTGGAGGAAGGTTAGCCAAAGCTAAACTCAAGGCGTGCATAAAAAACCCCATCATCATACCCCCTAATAGTCACACTGCATTGCTGCTCGTTCGGCATTACCATGAGAAAATCCATCATCAAGGTAGAACTCTGACTGAGGCGACCCTTAGAAATGAAGGCCTGTGGGTGGTAAATGCTAAAAGTTTGGTCAGCAGTGTTATTTTTAAGTGTGTCAAATGTCGGCGACTCAGAGTCAGCTGATGGCTGAGTTACCTCAGGACAGGACTTTGACAGACCCCCCCCCTTTTCCCATGTGGGAATCGATGTGTTTGGTCCTTGGGAGGTTGTCACTAGGAAAACCAGGGGTGGTGTTGTAAATAACAAAAGATGTGCGGTTTTGCTTACTTGTTTGTCAGTACGAGCTGTCCATATAGAGGTTGCAGAGGGAATGGACACTTCATCATTCATAAATGCATTGAAAAGGTTCATAGCCCTCAGAGGGCCAATTAAGTTAATTTGGTCGGACTGTGGCACCAATTTTGCATGTGCAGACCTTAGCCAACCACTTCTGGAAGAGGTGGAAGGCCGAATACTTAAGCCAGCTTCCAACCAGAAGACTCTGGCAAACCCAAAGGACAATGCCAAGGTGGGAAACCTTGTGTTGCCAAAGGACAAAGACTTGCCCCGCTATGCCTGGCCTATGGGCATTATACTAAAGACCTTTCCTTGCCCTGACGGTAAGGTTAGAAAAGTTCAAGTAAAGACTCATAGTAAGGACAAAATGTCTGTCCTGGACAGACCAATTAGTGACCTCGTGTTGCTTGTCCAAAGTGTGTAAGTTTTATACTGTTTTATTGTTGTGTATACAAAGGTGTTTGTATGTTTTTGATTGGTAAATTCCCACATCCTGGGAATTTAGC
This sequence comes from Anolis carolinensis, assembly GCF_035594765.1. NCBI lineage: Eukaryota > Metazoa > Chordata > Lepidosauria > Squamata > Anolidae > Anolis > Anolis carolinensis. The sequence continues at coordinate 202,988,625 of NC_085843.1, forward strand.
GGGGAGTGTTCCGTCCCCCAGGACGATGGTTTGCCTTACCTATTGGTCGTTTGTTTGTTTTCCCTCCTTTACATTTTGTTTGAGCCTCTGGCTGCAAAAGCCTAGGAAAAGTGGCTTGGAATCTGCAAGAGCTGGCTGCAGTTTTCTTTGCAGTGATTGGTCAAAGAGTGCAACATCTTAGGACCGCCCTTTTTACCAGGGTCTAGTCTCCATTTTAGAGTTTCATTCTGGCTATAGTCTTCCAACGTGCTGGAGCTGTGCAAGGCTAACTGGGACAAATCATCCTCAAAACCAGGCCAATCTAAGCCTATCCAAATTAGATAAGTATTGAATTATATTGATCTGGAATAGGAAATCTAGTTAGAGGAGCAGGGTTATTCTGTCGCTTCTAGAACTAATCTTTGCTGTAAAGATAGGGAAGGAAAGAGTTTCTCCTTCTAATATAGGCAGCGTGATTAGGGTATAGTGGTTTTATAATCACTTTTGCCTTCTGGAACCAGGGATAATTCTGCAACTAAAACCTATGGAAATTTGTTTCATTTTCTGCAACTTTAAGATCTGTGCCAGGTTTACAACCTTGTATGAATAAACATCCTTTTTTGAAGTTATCCAGACTCAGTCGTTCAATATCTATAGGACAGCTTATAGGGATTTGCAGTTCGCCCGGATAAAGGACAGCACGTTTCAGTTTTATAGTTTTTTATTGTCCGGCGGACGGCACACTATGAACAAAGGGAATACAGGGCCAGCTAACACCATCCAACAAACGACGGCAAATGAAATAAAAAAAGGACGCAGTATTAAAAAAAACCCAAAAACCTGGACATTAAATAAATAACATTTTGAATACAGGAAAATTTCACAGAGAAAATAATCAGGAAAAAAATAACAAAACAATAACATTTATACCATCAGGACAACAAATAAAAGGGGAACCATCTGAAAACAAGGGAAGTCAAGAAAAGAAACTATCAGGGCCAGCTAACACCTCCAAACAAAGGTTTTCCCCAGGGAGGAAGCAGCCAGGCTTTCAGGCTACAAAGCCATTACATGCTACTCAAGGAGACTAATAACAGCATGCATACCTGCCGCACCGAGACAATTCAGTGTATTCCAGCTCACCAAACTAGGATACCCTTACGAAGAAAACGGCCAGGCTTTGCGGCTGCAGGGCTATTCACTACTATTCCTCCTGGCGAATAAACGAATCCAAAAAGCCACAGCAACACATGGCCGGGCACAGCTAGTACAGTAGAGTCTCACTTATCCAAGCTAAACGGGCCAGCAGAAGCTTGGATAAGCGAATATCTTGGATAATAAGGAGGGATTAAGGAAAAGCTTATTAAACATCAAATTAGGTTATGATTTTACAAATTAAGCACTAAAACGTCATATTATGCAACAAATTTGACAGAAAAAGTAGTTCAATACGCAGTAATGTTATGTTGTAATTACTGTATTTACGAATTTAGCACCAAAATATCATGATATATTGAAAACATTGACTACAAAAATGGCTTGGATTATCCAGAGGCTTGGATAAGCGAGGCTTGGCTAAGTGAGGCTCTACTGTAGCAGTATAAAATCCACATTGAACTGGATTATTATACTCTGAGTCCACACTGCCATATCTTCCAGTTCAAAGCAGATGCGGAATTTTATTTAGCTGTGCGGAACCCCTTGATTAAATGACTGTGTAGAAGGACCCTAAGGCTCTTTCCACACAGCTGAATAAAATCCCACATTTTCTGCTTTGAACTGTGATATATGGCTGTGTGGACTCAGATAACCCAGTTCAAAGCAGATATTGTGTGTTATTCTGCCTTGATATTCTGGGTTATATGGCTGTGTGAAAGGGCCCCGAGTCCACACTGCCATGCAATCTAGTTCAATGTGGATTTTATATAGCTGTGTGGAAGGGGCCTCCCATAAGCAAGTTTTCCCCTCCTCTCTTTTGCCTCTGCCCAAAATCGAGGGAGGCGGCGACGCTAACCACGGGAGCCTCATTCATGCCCAGGTTTCGCCACTAGGGGGGTTGGCCTTTTGGTGCCTCGGGCGAGCGAGAAGCCGCTTTTTTTTTTTTTGAGCCCCTTAGGGGAAGCGGGGAAGGAGAAACCCCGAGGCAGGCAGGCCGGCTCTTCTGTTCTGTCTCTCTGTCCAATCCCCGGCTCTCCATCCTCCTCGCGCCCTCTTTTTTTCCCCCGCCCGTCGGAGGCTGGCGGAGGGATGACGTCACCGGATCAGGCTGACCGGCAATGGGCGCCATTTTGAAACCCCCAAACCTCCGGCGGCGGCGCTGGCCGCCACAGCAGAAGCAGTGGCAGAAGCAGCGGCAGAAGCGGTGTTTCTAGCCTCCCGCCCCGGTGGGTCTCTCGGCCTCGCGGGCTTGGCAGAGGCCCTGTCTCCGTCCGGCACACGCTGCGCGACATGGCAGGTAAGGCGAGGCCGGAGAGGGCCCTGAGCCGGCAGAGCAATGGGCTTTGGGCCTAGTCGCCGGGGAGGCGCCTTTAGGGCCTGGCTGTAGCTCTGGCTATTGCTCAGCGCTGTCTTTCCCCCCTCGCTTGCAGGAGTGGCCGGCGGCGGCGGAGGAGGCGGCGGCAGCAACGACTTCCAGTGGTGCTTTTCCCAGGTCAAGGGGGCCATCGACGAGGACGTGGCGGAAGGTAAAGGCCTCTCTTTCCCTGCTCTCTTTCTCTGCCCTTTTCCCCTACAATGGGAGCCTCCGGGGCTGTAGCGTTATGATAATCCCGCGCCCCCGCCCTCGTTCATCTTTATTTTAAAAATCATAACGCTGAAAGAGATTCCAAAAGCCCTCCAGCCCAACCCCCCTGCTGCCGTGCAGGGACACACCATCAAAGCACTCCCGACAGATGGGCATCCAGCCTCGTGTGTCAAAGTCTCCGTCCCAGTCTTACCGTCAGGAGGTTCTTCCGCACGTTTAGGTGGAACAGCATTTTCCTGCAGTTTGAATCCACTGCAGAAAACTGTCATATAGAACTGAATTATATGGCAGTGTAGACTCAGGCCCCTTCCACACAGCTGTATAACCCAGGGCCCTTCCACTCAACCATATAACCCAGAATATCATTGCAGAAAATCCCACAATATCTGCTTTGAACTGGGTTATCTGAGTCCACACTGCCATATATTCAATTTCAAAGCAGATAACGTGGGATTTTCTTTCTTGATATTCTGGTTATATGACTGTGTGGAAGGCCCCAACCCCCACCCCAAATATCAATGCAGAAAATCCCACAATATTTGCTTTGAAGTAGATTATCTCAGTCCACAGTGCCATATATCCCAATTCAAAGCAGACAATGCGGGATTTTATTCAGCTGTGTGGAAGAGGCCTGAGTCCACACCGCCATATAATCCAGGTTATCAAAGCAAATAACCCAGGCCGCTCTCAAATAGCTGAATAAAATCCCACATTTTCTGCTTTGAACTGGGATATATGGCGGTGTGGACTCAGATATTCCAGTTTAAAGTAGATATTGTGGGATTTTCCTGCCTTGATATTCTGGGTTATATGGCTGTGTGGAAGGGCCCAGTGAATGCTACCACTTCAACTGCCATTGTTCAATGCTATGGAATCTTCACTGGGAGTTGTAGTTTGCCAAGGTCTTTCGTGTTCTCTCCCCAAGTGTAGATTTGGATAACCCAGGTTCCTTCCACACAGCCATATAACTCGGAATATCCAGTTATATCCAGTTATGGGATTTTATTCAGCTGTGTGGAAGGGGCCCCAGAATATCAAGGCAGAAAATCCCACAATATCTGCTTTGTACTGGGTTATCGGAGTCCACACTGCCATATATTCTAGGTTAGTTGAAAGTAGAAAATGTGGGAGGTTCTTCCTTGTGTTTAGGTGGAATGTGTTTTCCTGCAGTTTGAATCCATTGCAGAAAATCGCCATATGAAATCTAGATTACCTGCTTTGAACTGGATTATATGACAGTGTAGACTCAAATAGTAAAGGTAAAGGTTTCCCCTTGACATTAAGTCTAGTCGAGTCTGTCTCGGGGCGGGGGGGTGCTCAACTCAGTTTCTAAGCTAAAGAGCCGGGGTTTTCTGTAGACACCTCCAAGGTCATGTGGCCGGCATGGCTGCATGGAGTGCCGTTACCTTCCCGCTGGAGTGGTACCTATGGATCTACTCACATTTGCATGATTTCAAACTGCTAGGTTGGCAGAAGCTGGGGCTAACAGCAGGCGCTCACCCCGCTTCCTGGATTCAAACCGCCGACCTTTCTGTCAGCAAGTTCACCAGCTCAGCAGTTTAACCCGCTCTGCCATTGGGGGCTCAGTAGACTCAAATAACCCAGTTCGAATCAGATACTGTAGATTATTATTCTGTTTATTTATATCCCGCTTTTTCTCTCCATTCGGAGACTCAAAGCGTCTTCCCACTAAGAGCATTGCAGTACAACAAATATACAAGCATACAAATATTTAAACAGTATTAAACATCATTAAAAGCATATAAAATCACAGCAGCCCCTGGCTTGATCTTAAAAACTTTCTTCTTTAAAAGCCTGCCTGAATAAAAAGATTTTAGCCTGCTGCCTGAAGGACAGTGGGGTGTGTGTGTGTGTGTGGGGGGGGGGGCATTCTGGATTCCCTAGGCAGGGAGTTCCAGAGTCGAGGGACAGCCACTGAGAAGGCCCTCTCTCCTGTTTCCACCAGTTCAGTTTGAGATGGAGGTGGGACTGAGAGAAGGGCCTCTCCTGAAGATCTCAAGGCCTGGGCAGGTTTGTACATTCATACAGGTTCTGCTTTGATAATCTGGATTATACAACAGTGTAGAAGGGGCCAAAGCTTCTATCCTACTCTTACTGTCAGGAAGCTCTTTCTAATTTTTAGGTGGGAGTTCTTTTCACACAACTTGAATTCAGGCTCAATGTGATCTCCTTTCAAGTATTTTAAATTTGGCTATCCTGTCCCTTCTCAGCCTTTTCTCCAAAGCTTGAACTCACCCATCTCCCTTAGAAGGCTTAGCACCTTCCAAACCTTTGATCATTTTGGTCACCTTTCTCCCTTTAAACATGCTGCAGGTCCCCCAGCACAGGATGAGTTGAGGAAAGGCCTCTGATCTCTAGAGCAAGTCAAAAGATGGGCTCTTTCTTCAGGAAATCCTTTCTCATCTATCAATTCAAAGACTACCTCCCTTATTTTTTTTTCTATCTTTCTCCTCTTCTTGGAAAATGTGTGGGGGGATTGCAGAGTCTGACTAAGCTCTCTGCCAGCTCTGCATCCTGCAGAAAAACATTTTTTTCCAATCTTCTATTCTTTATGTCCTGGAGAAATGATAGACAATGAAGGAAAGCCACCAGAATAAAAGAAAGAAGTGTGTGTGACTGAGTAGTCTATCAAAACTGTCATGCTCCCCTTCTGTGTTATTTGGGAAAGAGTGCCTCCTCAGTTGAAAATCACTTTTAACAGACATGTCAGGTGGTCTTTGTAGTAAGGCAAAATTAGTCATTTACTGTTATGTTAATTAGGTTGACTAGGGCTGCATCTGCACCATAGAATTAATGCAGTTTGACACCACTTTAACTGCCATGGCTCAATGATATGGAATCTTGGGAGTTGTGGTCGTACAATGTCTTTAGCCTTCTCTTCCAAAGATTATAAGTGCCTTACCAAACTACGAATCCCAGGATCCCATAACATTGAGTCATGCTAGTTAAAGCGGTATCAAACTGCATGAATTATACAGTGTTGATGCATCCCTAGATTTGGTTTGTAGAATTACGTATTCCAGGTTGAACCTTGATAGCTCATTGGGTTTTACTTAGTATGCTTAGTAATACTGTACTAATTGATACTGTTTCATTGAAAGTACCTGGTATTGTAGTATTCTGTGTACTTGAATCTATTTTTGTAAATATAGTAGAGTCTCACTTATCCAACATAAACAGGCCGGCAGAATGTTGGATAAGCGAAGATGTTGGATAATAAGGAGGGATTAAGGAAAAGCCTATTAAATGTCAAATTATGTTATGATTTTACAAATTAAGCACCAAAACATCATGTTTTACAACAAATCTACAGAAAAAGCAGTTCAATACAGGGTAGCATTATGTAGTAATTACTCTATTTAGGAATTTAGCACCAAAACACTGCAATGTATTGAAAACATTGACTACAAAAACTTTGACTACTAAAAGACAAACTGCATTGGATAATACAGAATGTTGGATGAACGAAGGTTGGATAAGCGAGACTCTACTGTACTATTACTTTGTCTTTCACTTAATATAAGTCCTGTCCTTTAAACCGTATTTTAACAGGACAGCTATTTGCCTATACTATTCTTTAATACGATTCTTTTAAAACAGTGGTTCTCAACCTCTGGGTCTCCAGATGTCCTAACAGCTGGTAAACTGGCTGGGATTTATGGGAAATGTAGGCTAAAACATCTGGGACCCACAGGTCAAGAAGCTTTGCTTTGCGGTGGGATAGAAAAGTCAGCTGAAGGTGTGGTCTGAATGAAGGTTCTGAAAGTCTTGTAATTACTAACAGATTGACAATAGGTGCTCCTTTCACTATTATGAAGCCTAATTCAAATTGGCTTAACTTGTGTGGCATAATGTGGACAGAGTTGCCAGTGGGGCCTTCCATGTTTTCTTAGGCCACTGTTTGTTTTCATGAAAATGGCATGTATTCTGAGGTGCAATGCCATTTGAGCAGTGTTTACTTGTGTAAATTTAATGTCACGTGTTTTTATCAAAATGTTTATGCAAATATATTCTTCTGAATCATCATTGGAATTTATTTGCAACATAGATCAATCTGTACGAAGCATTCTGATTAGATGTCTCATGATGAGAAGGTAGATCTGTGTAGTAGAGTAGAATAGTAGTAACAACAAATTCCCATATGTATGCTAATTCTGGTATTGTTTTTCAGCCTTTGTAGTGATATTTGATAGTCTTCTCTCAGTTTTATATCAGAATGGCTGGCAGCCACCTAACATTGGTAACAAGATATCTATGTATATTCTTATTGAGCAGAGTTACTATTTATATGGAAGTGGCATTTGGAGTTCAGTTATTGTACAAGAATGAGCTATAACCATACTTAATAGTTGCCCATCTTCAGCTTCATTATATAAAGTGCTGGGATTAATATAGTAAATACTTTTGACCAAATAAGTTGTGTCCATAACATTAACCCACTGAAGCGTGCTAGCATCTCTCATATGTTTTTGGAAAAATTGTACTTATCCTTCCCATTTTCACTCCATCACATGCTTTCCAGATCTGCTTCAGAGGGTCATCTGTCTCTCCAGAGGTTCAATTTCTTCTATTGATGGATGCCATTTTGTCATCAAATAAGCAACATTTTCCAAAGTATGCACGATAGTTTCCCACAAAAGCATGACATTATTTGAGGAAGACACATTTTGGTGTGTTCATTACTACTATCAATACAGAGTAGATGTCCCATCTGAAGCTTGGATTGGTAGTCATTGCTGTGGGAAAGAGGTGTGGCAACAACATGTCATCTCCCCATTTTGAATGGAATACAGTGTTCCCTCACTACTTCACAGTTTACTTTTTGCGGATTCGCTGTTTCGCAGTTTTTCAATAACTCTAAAAGACTATTATAAACCAAAAAAATTACAATTTACCTCCTAAGGAAGGGAGAAAGGATAAGCTGAAGGGAGAGAAACGAAGCTCAAGCAGCAACGGGAAGAGAAGGAGGCGATTTATCAACATGCAATTGGTTGATAAAGACTTAAAATAGTGTATAACTACTAAAATAATGTATAAATATGAAAATAAATATAGTTTCCCTACTTTGTGGATTTTCACTTATTGCGGGTGGTCCTGAAATATAACCTCCCGCGATAAGTGAGGGAACATTGTATTTATTTTCCTGACAAGTCTGCCAAAGCTTAATACAAATCCTGTTCACTCTCTTTTGACATTCTACCACACTACTGATTGCTTCCTTGACATCCAACTTGAAACTGTGCTACTTCAAGAAATGAAGGTGCTTGTTCTTACTTTTCAGTGCATTTATCATGTACAGCACAATGTGAATGAGCAGGAATGAGCTGCAGCAAATTTCAGTCATCTCCCCTCTTCTTGCATGGTCAGGAGGAATAACTCAGAAGCAATAGCTTTTCTGACCTGCTGACCATGGTTCATGCTGATGATAGCTAACTCAGTAATTTATTTTGAACAAGCCAGTTTTTGAAACTATGGTTTGTAGTTTGAAACTATTGTTAATGTCTGGCACAAGTCCTGGCTCAGATAACAGTCTTGTTGGGATGAGAAACCTGTTAACTAAAAGTGGCAGTGAAAACTTCCTTGCACCTTTTCAGTTGAGTGGAAGGAGTAAGGAGCAGCCTGCATACTTGGTGTTCTCTACAGCTTGTTCCTGCCACTTTCTGCAGTGGCTTAGTGTGCTATGTGAAGTGTGACAGTTGTGTAAAGATGCCACTAGGTAGGATTTCAGTTAGATTTTGATAGACGAATAGATGTATCATACTTTGCTGTGGTTTAATTATAGTATCCCAACTAGAACTTTTAAAAGGGTATTGAGAAACTTAGGCACGCGTTACTTCATGATGCTATTCCTGTACTAATATTACCAATGTATATTCTAAAAAAGTATGACTAGTTGGTCATTTTTATCTTGACACTGTTGAAAACTGGACAGTATGAATAAACATGTATATACCCAGCATTGCCCAGGCTTGCATTTTCTTCATGGCTCTTTCTTTCGTTCCTCCCTGTTCTTCATACACCTCACTCACTCACTCACTCCCCTGTTTTCTTTCATACATCTTTTCCCTCTCTTGTGTTTTTCTTTCTTTTCCTTAATTTCTCTTTTGTTTTTTTCTTTTCTTCCTTTTTCTTTGTTAATATTGTTCCTGTGAATATAACAAACTTTTTACATGCCCTAGTTTTATAAGATTTCAATTAAAGGGATGCCAATTACAGTTTATATCCTTTCAGCGAGCAAACTGAATACTTAAATTATATGAGCATATAAGGTATGCCCCCACAGGCATAACGCATCATTATAAGACATTTACTAAGTTCTCTAGTTTTACTGTATATGGATGTGAAAATATATTTGATTTTTCATCCAGTCAGTTGTCTTTATATTTACAACTAATGCAAAATTGGCGTATACAGTGTTCCCTCATTTATCGTGGAGGTTACATTCCAGGACCACCCGTGAAAAGTGAAAATCTGTGAAGTAGGGACACTCTGTGTTGTTTACAGTCTCACTGATGCTGTCCAACTGTGTTTACAATCTCACGAAGCTGCTTCAGCCTCTTTCTCTCCCTTCGGCTTCTCCCTCCCTCCCTTCCTTCCTTTGGCTTCTCCTTAGGAAGGAAGGAGAAAGAGAGAGGGTGATAGGAAAAACAGTAATTTCTATGGTTTATTATATTCTTTTAGTGTTTATTGAAAAACCTCGAAACAGCGAATCCGCAGAAAGCGAACCGCAAAGTAGTGAGGGAACACTGTATAGTCATTATGAAGTTTTTCCTAACTTCCGTGTCTCCCATTATTAAGCTCATTTGTGGTGGATTCAAGATAGCTTAGTATCCACAACTGTTACTTTTGGTCCACCAGATCCTTTGGAGTGTGCAGGACGGTTGGGGCATGTCTACATGGATAAAATAAATTGTCCGTATATCAAATCTGTCTTGATCCTGACACGCGGCATGCAATCTGGTTTGCTTTGGATTAAAGTGGTGTGACAAATTGAGTAGCAAGCATCAGTTTTTCTAACATGCCTAGTGCTACTTACTAGAGTGTATTGTTTCAGATCTTAATGATCTCTCAGTTTTTGTGCTGGGAAGTGGTGGTCTCCATTGCCTTCCCAGCCAAACAAGATTCTGCCAGAGCCTGGCTGGGAAGTTGCTGGTGCTCATCCATAAATCAGGCTAACTCCTCCTCATCTTATCGCATTCTGACACCCAAGCAATGACCTCCCAGCAGGGTGCTTCTGGAAATCTGTTTTGCCAGGAAAACAGCAAGAGACAAATTGCTTTAGAAAAGAAGAAATAAAAATGGTATTCAAATTTGAGGTGTGAACAACAATACAATTTCAGTATAATATATTGTGGGTAAGTGTGGCACTAGCAGAGTAAATCCATTGAAGCATCTGGATTATTTTGGTGGTATAAACTAACTCTTAGAAATGTGGAAACCTTCCTTTAGAAAACATATGGACAAAAAAGGTAATCAGAAGTCTCTTTCATGGAATTGAAAGGATTTACCATATTTTTCGCTTTATAAGACGCACCAGATGATAAGACGCACCTAGTTTTCAGAGGAGGAAAATGGGGAAAAATAATTTGAACTAAAAGATGATTTTATAACCGTTTCATCCTTCACTGACTGCCATGAAGACTTCACCCACTCGCAGACCTGGGTGATAGTGGGTCTTTTCATTCTTCCACTGAAGAAGTCATTCTTGCAGTAGAGCTTCCCTTCGCGGGAGAAGCACTTCTTGGTGAGGTTGCACTTGCACTCGCAGCACTGGACGCACTTGATGTGCCAGGCCCGGTCGAGGATGTTGAGGAGAAAGCGGTCGAGGATGGGCCGCTCGCAGCCGGCGCAGTGCACCATCATCTTGGCCGCGCGGAGGGCGCCCGCCTCCTCCTCCTCGCTGCCGCCGCCTGGGAGAGCAGGCTCCGGGCGGGCCCGACGGCGGGCACGGCGCCGCCTCCTCCTCCTCCTCGGGCTCCTCTGGCCCTCCTGCCTCGTCCTTCTCCTCCTCCGGGCCACTCTTTCGGGCCGCCCAGCGCGCCTTTCATGCTGGACCCATTGCCCCAGCTTTTCTGTCGACTCATTCGCGCAGCCTGTTTTAGAGGGCCGTGACGTAGGGGCCGCCCACGTGAGGTCATATTGCGTTTATAAGATGCACTGACTTTTTCCCTCAATTTTGGGGGGGGGGGGGGAGTGCGTCTTATAAAGCGAAAAATACGGTATATTCCCTTATCACCAAACTGCAACAGTTGAACATTTTAGGATCCATTTTTTTTGCTAGGCATCCTACTTATACTGTAACAAGCATTTGCCTTTGTCAAGCTGTTTTGTAGGCATCTGAGCCAACTTATTGGACTTTCTTCTTATCCAGTGTGATGTTTGGTTTCATTGTATGTATTTCTTCTGATCTTCAGCTTAATGATTTAGCCATTAATTACTGTTCTATTTGTATGTGTTGCCTTTCATTCCTACTTGACTCTTACCAGGGTTGTTTTCTGTTTACTTAATGTAATGACATCTATAATGATTTGTACATTGCATCAAATAGTAAAATTAGAGTGCTTTATGTAAATAAAAAGGAACAGACTTTGCTTGTTACTTTCATGATGTGGGAATAATAGTATACAAATATCCAAAAAGTCCCTTAATTTGTGAAGATTACTAAAATAGGCATAAAAATTATGTTGAAAATAGCTAACATAAAGATTCTTGCACACCTCCAGTACTTCCATATTGCTTTCAGGAAAATAGTATAGGTGAGATAGCAGTTTGGGTAGCAGAAAAGTCCCCAAAACATCATGTTATACAACAAATTTGACATAAAAAGTAATTCAATATGCAGTAATGCTATGTAGTAATTACTGTATTTATGAATTTAGCACCAAACTATCATGATGTATTGAAAGCATTGACTACAAAAATGCGTTGGATAATCCAGAACGTTGGATAAGCAAGTGTTGAATAAGTGAGACTCTATTGTAATTACTGTATTTACAAATTTATCACCAAAACATCGCAATGTATTGAAAACATTGACTACAAAAAAATTGACTACTAAAAGGCAGACTGTTGGATAATCCAGAATGTTGGATAAGTGAGAGACTACTGTATTTTGAAACAAGGTAGAATATGAAAGTTCATTTTATTCAGGCAAGTTATTTTGTACTAACAAACTTACCCCATGTGTCTAAATATGGGTACAGAGGCTTTTAAGGTCAAAGTAGCATTGTTGACTACTTACAGAGACATAATCACAACAACGCTGCTGATTTGACAGATTTTCATCTTTCTTTTGTCTCATGTTTGGGAAGTTATTAATTCCTCCAATGCTGTAGTATGCACTAGGGAAAAGGTACAGTGTTGTGTTGTTTTAATATTTGAAAATATTAAAAATGTTGAAGATGCTTAGAGTGAAAGATGTAATGCTCAAATTGGGTTAAAAATAAATACTGCAAAAAATTCTTGAAGAAATTACTGTTGTCAAGCTAGGATAGAAATATGTAAATTGCCAAAATAGTATGTGTGTCGTTTTCTATAAATCTGCAAATCACTGAGTATAATTACGAAATATGCCCAAGAAAATAGTTTTGTTTTGACTGTGTGAAAATTTCTCAGTTCTATATAGCTAGTGTTCCATTGAATTTCTTAAAAAGTATCCTTAATGCTTTCTGACTATAGGGGAGAGGATGAAGATACATTTCAAAGTATAAATGTGGAGGGCAACTTTGTGGGGCCCCTCTGTCAAATTCAGTACAGTGGTGAAAATGATCTCTCCATCATTATTTCTAACCAAAAAGAAATAAACAGTGTGAATACCTTCAAGGTAGCTTAAAAGTGCTTTTTATTGGAAGCAAAGCTTTTTTTTTTCATTTGTGGGAACTTTTTTGGAAGTGCTGTTAAACATGGTTTATGGAAATTTATATCAATTTGAAATAAGGGAAAGGCAGAAATGACCCGAAATGGGATTGGGTTAATAACCCAAGTAATTGCCATGGCAGGTAACGATCAAATTGCTCTTGTTGGTATTGAGGGTATTTTTGCAATCTGTCCAATTTGACCCTGTCATAAAACCTCACATTTGGAATGTAGTATCATCAGTAGCTGATTGCTCCAATCAGGAAACATACAAGTGCTGCTCACTTTTTATAGAATTAGCCTTAAGTGGATGTGGCCAGAGTAGCAAGGCTAAGTTGAATGCAATTCATAGAAGGTACAGGGGCTGTGGCGCAGATGGGAGAGCAATGAGTCACTGACCAGGAGGTCATAAGTTCGAGGCCCGCTCGGAGCTATGTTTGTTTGTCTTTGTCCTGTGTTAAAAAGGCATTGAATGTTTGCCTAATATGTGTAATGTGATCCGCCCTGAGTCCCCTTCGGGGTGAGAAGGGCGGAATATAAATGATGTAAATAAATAAATAAATAAATAATATATTAGTCAAGCTCCGTGGTAGCTTAAAGAGAGGTAGATATTTTTCCTAATTGTTACAGCCCTATCAAATCTGGTAATCGCAGTGGAGACATCACTGAAGGACAGACTTGCATAGTAGCTAAAAGAGCTCTACATCTCACCAGTGATGTAGTCATCTTTTGGAGAAGTATGAACTTGCAACACGAATCAATATTTACATACATTTCAGCCTTGCTTATTGCTCTGTACCCAACATAGCGATGCATTTGAAGAAACATGGAAGATGTAACTGATTTTTGACACTGTATAATTTTTTCCCCTGTGGATGTATGAGATTTAACATTTTTCTCTATTACATATTCTACAAATATTTCTTCTGTATTCCCTTAGGATGCTGCTGATTACTGTAGAGCCTTTTATAGCCTGGGACCCATATAACAATAGTGTGTTACTGTTAATTACATTGGTGTCTATCATCTTTTCAGTTCCTGCATTGAGTTGCAATTCTGTTTGAAGTAAAAAATGATGGGTGAGAAAGATGTGATTTATAATAATTTCTCTGACAGCCATCATGTTGTAGTGGCTTGAGCGTTGGACCATGACTCAGTAGACCAGAGTTCAATTCCCTGCTTGGCCATGGAAACCCACTGGGTGACCTTGGGTGAGTCACACATTCTCGGCCCCAGAAAACTCCATGATACGTTTGTCTTAAAGGCACACATCAGCAGCAATGAAATGAATCCTACATCCAACCATGCAATTATCACTCATTGTTGGCCTTCCAAAGGAGTTCAAAAGTATCTGTTCCATTTGGTCCTTGGGTAACCTTGCTAGTTTATTCTTGATTGGTGGTGTGTCTGTTAATTTTGCTTGGATTTTTTAAAATTGTTTGACTACTTCTTTGAGTATAGGAAAATGAGTTATACAAGGTTTTAATAAACACAGTAGTACTGGTCGTGTTCAACAGCTTGTGGCAACTAAAATATTATATTTGTTTTCATTACACTGTAATTTGGATAGTTGCTATATTCTCATGTATAGCACAAGGCATATCTACACTGACGCTATAACGCAGCTTGGAACCAGTTTAGAAGGAACCAGTTTCACTGTGGGGTGATTACATTGACAGGTCTAGAACCTGGCCACAAACTGCTCTGTGGTTTGTTTGTTTTTTTCATTTCCAGGTGGGATGCCTACCAATGCTCCAGAAGTGTGTGAGGGGACGATGACTGATGGTTAGGAGTGGAGGTGATCAATTACCCCCCCCCCCTATCAATTAGCCCCCTGCTAGCCAGCAATGTCCTTGGAGCATTTTTCTGCAGCCCTCCCACCCCTTTCTAATCCTACAAAGCTCTTCAGTAAGGGCAATGCTCTCCACATTCTGCGGAGCCAATTTAACCCTGAGATCTGGGACATACTAGGGTCTGCTGCAGCACATTAAAGGGTTTATTTTGGACTTCCCTGCAACTTTTTTAATGTGCTGTACATCCTTTAATCCATGCTGCAATGCACATTGGTGGCATGTGTTTAGTGGCCGTTGCAGTTTTGAGTCAGATTAAATGGTCAGTGTAAAGGAGTCCACAGTAGTGATAACTTTAGTCACATTTGTATTGCTCAAGTAAGAAATAGTTTGACATTTTAATATATTTTACATCATCTATGTCCTCAGTGTGCAAGCTGGATTTACATTGTTTAAGTGACAATTGCTACATGTACACAGGCAAGCAGCAAATTATCTTGCATTACTATCAGGGCCTTTTACTTTCCCAGTATTTTTGCTCCATACAGCTTTGGATGCCTGTATCTTTTCATATAAAAGACTTTATGATTTTATCTTCATTGTTCTGTCATCCTCAAAATATTTCTGAACTGTTGTTTTCTGATCTTTCCAAAATGTATTACGGTAACAATCCCATAACTGAGGAACCCATATTTGTGCTTTCACTTACCTGTACCTGGGGGAAAATAATCTCGAAGAATTTGTTAGGTCCTCCAGGTGATTCCCCTGGAAATTATCATAGAGTTGCATTAGAGGACCTAATAAAATTCTAAAGAAATCTGTACAGTCCTATAGATTTTCCAGGGTAACTCTGGCATGCTGGAACCAGATGAAAGCTAATTGAATGGTGTTTGGTCATATCACAGTTTCAGATAACCACGGTCTGGCCAGTGACATGCTCCATGGATATGGGGCTCTAATATTTCATATTCTGACTTGCTAATGCCAACTTGTGTCAAACTTGAAACTGGACTGTGTACTTTGCTGTAAGCTTAGGTGGGTTTGATGAGTCCTGTTTAAAAACTCTCCAAAAATTTGAAGGAACACTAAGGAGTTATTTGATAAAGATATATTCCTAAATGTTTCTGAAGAGCAACCAACAAACATGTCTATCTCTGTAAGAATAAGCCAGAACAGCTGGGTCATGTGCTTGCTGTGGGACTCTTGTCACTTACAGTAAAATTTCCATATCTATGAGGATACGTTCCTGAACCTATCATAGAAACAGGAAACTGTATAATAGCAAACCTTTTTGAAATGAATGGCTTCCTTCAAGTTACCATTAAGTTGCCCTGGAGGACCTAGAAAATTTTTAGGGTATATCTTGTTGGCTGTGTGGATGTGGGTGGGCAAAACTGCAGGTAGTAGGGTGTTTGAAAGTGTTTCCCTCAGTTGGATGTGGTATCACAATAGGACAAAGTTAATCATATGTGGCTTTTGAAAAATCACAGCAAAGTGTTTCTACAGACAGTACAAACTGGTATACTTATATGAAATACTGTTTTCTGAACATGTGTTTTGGAAAAAGACAGTTTTCTCAGCAGGATATTGCAATTGTGTGAAAAGGTTCATCACTGTAACTTCATCTTTTTGGTCAACTGAATTAATAATTTTAAAATATATTTTGGCAAACAAGGCCCTTAGAAGCACTGTGTAGTGTTTATATTTACAAGAAATACTTGGCCACGTTTTTATTAATTAATGAAATTGGTATATCCTGTCAGTGTCCTTGAATTTTAATTTTGGCCTTCCATGTCTTCATAGTGTCTTATTTTGAAATTTCCATTACAAAATATACTGAGAAATTATATACATAACATTTCTAAATATATATTTAAAAGCATGTGTATTGCCCTGATTATTAATATTTCTATAAGACTACTAGAAGCAAATGACATATCTATCTGTAAGTGCAGAAAAACATAAATACGGAAACTGGCACAGCATCATAAAATCTGTTCAGTAGGAGCTTTATAACATGAGGTCAGGGTGTCTTTACTTACACTGAAAAAATAGCTGGAATAGGCATAAAGTACCAGGGCGTTGTAACCAGAAATTCATTTCTGTGTTACTTGCCCCTTAGAGGTTGAAACCTTGGGAAAAGTTCCTCCAAGGCTATTCTTAATGTATGTGCAGATTCATGAGTAGACAGTCCTTTAGCTGTTCAGGTTCCAAGCCATATTATTCATTGTGCTCAGAAACAGATTAGCGGCTACTGAAATTAAGAACTGACAATACATGGTCCCTGTGCTGAGTCTAGTTAGTAATCTGGCAGCTATTTTTGATCTAACTGCCATTCCCAAAGAGTCTTGGCATTTGTATACAATACGTTGTCGTAGTTCAGTTTGAAGGGTGTAATATGATTAATTAGGTAAGGCTGAAAAATGTTTTCTAGTTGGTTGTTTTTTAATGCAAGCTTATTTAATAGCCTGATCACATATAGCTGAAGAGGCTGTACCTATTTTGACTTCAGATTGTCTTCTGTCTACATTTTGGCATCACATAGGATAGACCAGTTTCATCTCCTAACTCATTTGGAATGGTACGTGATAGCTTAATCAAGAAGAAATAGCAGTATGAAATGGGTGCCTGACATATGCAGACCACATTGAGGCACTTACATTGTTCTGACAAAAGGCTGTGGAAGACTATACATATTTTGATGGAAGAGTGCTGTAATAAGCAAGTGCTTCATTTATGGTCGTCGTCGCCCCCCCCCCCCCCCCGTACTTTTTTAAAAAAAATCATGAGATTAGTACAAGGATCTTAATTGTGCTAAATAATGCCAAGGGTGAGGGTTTGTGTTCTTCAGTGTTACATTTCTAATCTTTTTGCATTGAAATAATGTCACAAAAATCCCTTGCATTTCAAAGGCTACATGCATTTATATGGTAGTCCATCCTGTCTGTAAAGTGCCATTACCTTAATGTGTGCTCTAGATTTTCATGACATGGGTCCAGAGAATGGACACTCAGCTGCATAATTTGCCTAGGTTATGGATTTGGATACTGTTGATAGTGTGCTACGTTTACTCCTGAGTTGCAATATACTTCTGTGCTTTGTCGAGATGACATGAGAGAGGGAGTCATCATCATGGGCTATCCCCTATCCCCCTTTTCATTTAAGTTAGTAGGAAGAAAGTGCTCTTGTACTTAAATTTAGGGCTGAAATGAGATGAGATATGGTACAAATGGGGTCCTTTACTTTCCAGCGAGCACAATTCCAGCAAAACTAGCATAAAAGTATATCTCACATTCTGTGGATATAGGTGGATGTTGCATCCTGATATTGCATACCAAGATTTAGAGTCTGTGTTCATTATATACATATACATTTCTTGAGTAATTGGGACTACTATTGAAATATTAAAAGGGTGATTAAGGCTTGAAAAAAGGAGACAATTTTAACATTAATGTTGAAAGTCAGCAAGCATATTAATGCATAATGGTTGCCTATTAATTGTGAATTCGATTCCTAAACTACCCAGTTCAGTTTACACATTATAATTTTGCTGTATTTGTTTTATGTTTACAGCTGACATTATCTCAACAGTTGAATTTAATTACTCTGGAGATCTTCTTGCAACAGGAGACAAAGGTGGCAGAGTGGTTATATTTCAAAGGGAACCAGAGGTCAGTGCCATTAAAAACAATGAAAAATGGTAGTTAAAATTTCTCTATAGTTTGTATTTAAAATTAATGACATCACTTCATCAACTTAGTGTGTACCTTCAGAAATAGTTGAGCTATTATTTTTAAGATTGAATTTGATACTTGAAACTTTTAGCAAGTCAGGTAATATTTTTGTTTGGTTGTTGTTCATGCACACTCACATTTTTTCTGTTAAAATCATAATATTTAAATGAGATTAATGTTGATGGATAATCAAACACAGAAACGCTAGAAAACAAACTGTTTCTTCAGACATCTTGGTTAAGAGATGTTGAGGAATAAATTAGTACTTTAAGCAGTTGGTCAAGGATTTTTAAAGGGCCATTCCTTTTCTGAATATAGCTGATCATAATTTTTAAATGGCAGTTATCACAGTAATTGATTCATTCCAAACAGAAACTTCTAAACATATCAGTCTTCATGCCAAAGCTGTATGCCAATGTTGGCCACAGGACAAGAAACCCACAGTACTAATTTCATGCACTTAGAAGACTTTACCGCTAAGAGTAATGTCATCATTCATAACTATTGCTGAATATTCATGCTGAAATGAAGCAAAAGACAGTCAGGTTGGGCCTATTGATACCTTTTATAGTAATATTCTGAATTCTTGCTTGGAATTTTATTTAAATTGGTTCCTGTTCCAAATATGCAAATAAGAAACAGTATCTCCAAAAGCAATCTCAGCACTCTATTTGCTACTCTGCATGAGATTTGTTGTAATCTAAGGTTTCAGTTTTAATTCCATAAGTGATGATTCATACAGACAAACAGGTAAAGCCAAATCATAATAAGACTGTATGATTGAATCTCTTAAGAATTAACAAGTAATCAGCCAAACAAAAGGAGTATTGTACTGAAAACATGCAAATAATCATTTAAAAATACCCGCTTGCTGTAACTCAAATCTATATGATTTTATTGGTTATAATCTTTTCAGCTCACCCACTTAAGTTTGAAAATGTTACAATTTTTTTCTGTTCTTACACTTACTTCCCTGCAGAATAAAAGCCGTCCTCATTCAAGGGGGGAATATAATGTTTACAGTACATTTCAGAGTCATGAACCTGAGTTTGACTACTTGAAAAGTCTAGAAATTGAGGAAAAAATTAACAAAATTAGGTGGTTACCACAACAAAATGCTGCTCACTTCTTATTATCTACAAATGGTAAGAATATTTACTTTTAATGGTTATTTTTAAGGGTGGTTTACCTGTGTATATTGTAGATTTCACCAGTGCTTATAAGTAAGAACACGATTCTCTACACATCTACCCAGAAATAGTCCTTTTGAGTATAGTGTAGCCTACTCCTGCGCAAGTACAGTAGGAATATAGTTTTGGCAATTCTGATTATTCTGTTGGGTTCCTACAACCCTTCCTAGTGTAATTTATCTTATAATTAAAATGCTAATTATCTAACCTTGCTTAATAGGCTACATGAGAACAACTATGACTACATCTTTTACTTACATTATACACTCACATATAAATAAACTTCATGTATAAATCAAAGGAAGATTTGGAGGCCAAAATTAGAGGTTTTGGTATGACTCACAGAAGAGGATGGTTTCTTTTTTGATAATGAGTTAAGATACAGTTCTCACATTGGCCTATGGATAAGTCATCCCAGATTTTTTGGGGTTGATTTTTTTACTAAAAGTTTTAGATTTATACATGAGTATATAGGGTAAATAATATGTAATATTTTAAATACATCTCAATTGTATCTGTTTCAATAAGCTTTATACCCTTAAAGTTCGGACTGTGCTGTATGCTTGACTACTAAACAAGCTGTCATTAAATATTTAAGGTCTGATACTATATTTTGCTGAACTGACACTTTTCACTTCAAGAGGAAAGTGTTATAGTGCAAGAAGCACTGCTAGTATAATGTGATTCTGAATAGAGCATGACCCTCACAGTGGAATTGAGTGTGACTAAATTGTATCTTTCCTTCTTTGTTCACTGTAGCTCCAGAAGATTATTTCTCATTATAACCTATGACAGTCATAACCAAATCAATCTAGATTTTTGTGGATTTTTTTGCTCTAAATTCCTTAAAAATACTGATCAGGATCTTTTAAAAATAAAATTTATTCTTTATGTTAACATTTTACTTTATAATACAATTGTAACATAATAAAATATTTAATATTTAAAAGAACAATTTTCATTTATTTCAAATATATTTCTTACCTATCTTGTAAAAACCACATTTTATCAGAAAGAAGTTCGTCTAAGATGATATTAACTGAGATGCATCTTATGAAAATAATCTTGTTTGTGGAAAAGGGTTCTTAGTTGCGTTCTGACATTGTAAAATCTGTAGTTGTTCAGATTATTATGGCAGGCACTGCTGGAACACAAGCTCATTGTTCAAGCTCTTAGAGGCACTCCTGACGTAATTTAAATGCTTGTGGCCTAATGCATTTCTGTATTCAGTTATAAAGAAACTGATGCACACATTCCCTAGAGAAGTTACAGTTTAGCAGAAGAGAACAAGAAGGTCATACATAGCATCATTCTGAATTTTGTGTATTGAAAATTTTCTATCAAAATGGCAGTATCAGAGTTGGGATCAAACTTTCTAAAAATCTGTTACTTCTTTTCAACCCTAACATTGTTCCACAGCCACATATAGTTGCAACAATATCCTTGGAAGTGCATGGTACTTTGGATCAGGAACACTGCATCTTCCATAGAGCTTTGCTCCTCCCCATTATTATTCAAATTAGAATAGCTATGGAATTGGCTCTCAAAATCCACCAGTATTTCTTCCCACTCACTTTGTCTCAAAGGCACAGAAGGGACCTGTTCTATTTTCTTGTGAATTGCCTGGTCATAAGGAGAGAAATAGATGCCCTGCTGGAAATTAAACAGCACTTAAGGCTCTCCCATGCACATTGAGGGAGAGGCACGAAATCTTTCCTTAAAACTCTGAAACACAATCCTTCTCACCCAAGTCCTGTGCATGTACAGGAAACTCATACCTGCATAATGTAGTGGGTCTTTGCTTCACTTTGAAAATTATGGGAAGATTAGCATACCTTTTCTTTTTCTAAAAGCCACCTCCATGAAATAGCACTGAATCCCCTCCTGTTCCAAATTCTCTGGTGCAGTCAGAATACTTGAAAGTGATGACAAATGTGCCACTAAACCTTTAAAAAAAATTGTGCACCCCTGTTGCTCAGGGTAATAAGACTTGAAAAGTATGTTACATAGAAGAAATTATTCATTCACAAGAATTGCATGGGTACAGATTTGGTGGAAGAATTGTGTGGAATAGATGCCATCTTGTCTTCATCAAAAGCCTATTCCAACTTAAAAATCATTCAGTATTGTTTGCAAACAGAGATAAAAAATGAATGTCTTTTATACTAAGGTAATATTTTATTATTTGGATTTCTACAATTTGAAATATTCTCCTCTTCTTTTAGATAAAACTATTAAATTATGGAAAATCAGTGAAAGGGATAAAAGAGCTGAAGGGTATAACTTAAAAGATGAAGATGGAAGACTCCGAGATCCATTTAGAATCACAGCACTCCGGGTATTTTGCTCTCCTGATTTTAAGTGAAATCTAATAGTGTTGGTGCCAGTTATGCTGCAGCAGTGGAATATTAGTTTTATTGCATACTAGAACTTAGAAAGCTTTTGAATATTAAAAATGGTATGGCAGGTCTTGTAGGAGTGGTTGTTGGAGAAAAATTAAGTCTTGGTGCACATGTAGTTCTGTGGGTTACAGTCATGCCATGTTAATTTATTTATTTGGATGCGTATAGCCTGTGTACTGTCTCCTAATTTCTGTTTAAAAAATTAAGTCCACAAAGGATACATTCAGTATCTGAAATATTAAATATTTTTGTCAAGTATTTACCTGTGTACAAATGAGGCATTGCAACTGACATTACTCCAGAAAGGCACATGGGTATTAACAGCATTGTTTGGAAATTATCTGGATTTAGGATATATTCAAAATGAAAGATCTTTCCCTCTCCCCCCCCCCCCCCCCAAACATTGCATTGTTTATATTTTTCAAGGCTTTAAATGCTGAAGCTACACTAATTTTGTCAAGGGGATACTACTGAAATTGGCTTCTGTGATAGGTCATTCTCATTGTAAATGATCTTGGATCTGGTCAGAACTGAACATAGTTGTACTTATAACAGATCCAAAAAAATTAATGACATTTAAGTCATGGTTAATATTTAGTTTATCTAACTAAATCTGCAGCAAGGCTAAAATTAGCAAGTACTTTTGTAGGTTGATACTCTCACATTTTAAGAAACTCCGTGCTTTCCCTGACAGCTGGTGAGAAAAGTACACTACTAATCTACACAGCGAGTACAGTGTTCCCTCCCTACTTTGTGGTTTGCTTTTTGCTCCCTCACAGCTTCGCATTTTTTTGCGGTGGTGCATGCGCAAAAGGTGCCAGTTTCCCTTTTGTGCGTGCACCCTCATTCTTGTTGGCGTCCAGCTGGGCCACTCTGGATGCCGACGAGAGGGAGGTGTATGCGCAAAAGGGAAACTGGCAGGCGCCAGAGAGGAGGCAGCCAAGAAGAAGCGCAGGAAGAAGGCTTGCAAAGGAGAGAAAAGCCACTTAACTACTAATATAATGTGTATTAAAATAAATATAGGACCCCTACTTTGCCGATTTTCATTTATTACGGGTGGTCCTGGAAAGTAACCCCCACAATAAGTGAGGGAACATGGTATATATAAATGTTATAAATATTAAAACCGTGATAATTTAGCTAGGCGTCCTTCTTTACCACCATCTTCAGAATCTGGTGTTCTACCCACATGTGTGTTGTGATCCTATTAATGTAATAGTATTTACTTCTGAGGATACTGATGTGCACTGCCACTCTGGGTGAAAAGGGTATTGTATACACTAGAACTTTTAAAATGATTAACTGCTGGTCAGATTCTTAGGACACTGGCTTGACTTGTGCTTAAACTGAAACTTATCATTGAAACTTTAGGCAGAATTCTTAACATGATAGCCACAATAATTGCTATTTTTTTTTATCAAAAAGCCAACTTTTGTTCCTTTCACCATTTTAGGTTCCAATACTGAAACCTATGGACCTGATGGTAGAAGCGAGTCCCCGAAGGATATTTGCAAATGCACACACGTATCACATAAACTCTATTTCAGTAAATAGTGATCATGAAACATACCTTTCTGCTGATGACCTAAGAATCAACCTGTGGCATTTAGAAATCACAGATAGAAGTTTTAGTATCCTTTTTTTATATAAAAGTTTGTAGAACTGTAATATCTTGAAAGTGTTTACGAAATAGTGGCCTTTTGTGTTTGTTGTTTTGAATAAGATAAAGCATCTCTTTTAATCTACTTAGTCTATTTGTTAGATACTCAGGAGTTCTGATTTTGCATAAAGAAAAGTGCATATAAACAAAGGTGGTGCTTTATAGTTTGTGTGTTAACTTGCAAAATAATGAGAAGTATTTGAGAGTCCCTCTAGTTGCCCAGCACATTGAAATAGGTAGAACAGATAATTTTGCCAATGGTCTGAAGTGATCACAAGCAGAAGACTTGAAGTAGACTGAGGGTTGCTTGTGATCTTAGGCCTTTGAGTGTCCCATCCCTGCTGGCAACCCGTAGATCCATACCTCATCATAGCAGTAATTTTCTGAAATCAGTGGGATTTTGAAGTATTAATAAATCTGGTTCAAACTCTACTTGTTATTGAGCATTTGAAAGACTGGCTCTTCCAGCTGCCAGTCCATTACCAGGCACAATTTAAAAGTCTGGTTATGACCTATAAAGCCCTATGTGGCTTGCCTTCAGAATATCTGTAATATCTCCCTATAGCAGGGGTCCCCAAACTAAGGCCCGGGGGCCAGATGCGGCCCTCCGAGGTCATTTACCTGGCCCCCGCCCTCAGTTTTATAATATAATATATTGTATATACATATAATATTGATAATAATATTATAATGTAATACAATATAACACTAATAATAATACCATATAATAATATTAATTATATATTCTATATTACATATAATATTACTAATAATATTACAGTATAGTGGAATAGTTCAATAAAGTAATATATAATGCTAATGTGCTATGCTAATAATATAATATATTGTATGTACATATAATTTGTAAGCCACTCTGAGTCCCCTTTGGGGTGAGAACGGTGTGATACAAATGTAGTAAATAAATGCAGTAAATAAATAAATAATTAATAAATACATTTTAGACTTAGGCTCGCCCGAAGTCTGAAATGATTTGAAGGCACACAACAATAACGACAACAACAACAACCCTAATTAACTTGACTATCTCATTGGCCAGAAGCAGGAGCACACTCCCCATTGAAATCCTAATAAATGTATGTTGGTTAAAATTATTTTTATTTTTAAATATTGTATTGTTCTTTCATTGTTGTTGTTGTTGTTGTTTTTGCACTACAAATAAGACATGTACAGTGTGCATCGGAATTTGTTTGTATTTTTTTTTTTCAAATGATAATCCAGTCTGAAGGATTGTGGACCGGCCCTCGGCTTAAAAAGTTTGAGGACCCCTGCCCTATAGGAATCAGGCAGAGATCTAAGGTTGTTTGAGGACACTATTCTCTGTCTTCCCACCTTCCCATGTACAATTGGGAGTACATGGAGATTAGCAAGACTTCCTCCTTACTATCCTGCCAGTAAGCCAAAACTTCTATTACAACAGGAACTTTTATTCAGGAATTCACTACAGAAGGCTTTTACAGATGTGTTGGTTTGCTTTTTATATCTTGTCTTTTAGTGATTTTTAAATGGTTTTGATGGTTTAACTGCTTTTTGAAACAACTCTTGCTATATTTTCCTAGTGTTTTGTGAAACTAATCTATTCTGGTTTTAACATGTTGTAAGCTACCCTAAATCCCTGTATTGGAAAAGGTGGAATAGAAAACAATATAATATTAACCTTTACAAGTAAACTTTCAGACATTGTAGATATAAAACCTGCTAACATGGAAGAACTGACAGAGGTCATAACTGCAGCAGAGTTCCACCCTCATCATTGTAATGTATTTGTCTACAGCAGTAGCAAAGGAACTATACGTCTGTGTGATATGCGTTCATCAGCCCTTTGTGATAGACATTCAAAATGTAAGTTCTCAGTTTTCTGTACCATTGTTAAAAATACGTGGGTCCAATTTTCTCCTGCAAGCATATAAATGCTGAGTTTTGCTTATTCCTAGAAAACTTACCAGTGTCGCGTGAAGGTAGAGGGCATGCTTTTTGTAGATGTGAAATTCAGAATTCTGTTCTAGATCAGTGCTTCTTAAGCTACCTATAATGGGAGACTAGTATTTTTCTTTTTTCAGTATGCCTAGTGAGTGGCACTGTATTTGTGCCAATTGGCCATAGTACTTTGGGGGTTTTTTTCCACTAAAAACTCTTGTACAGGCAAGCAGCTGATGGCTAATGTACTGGATCCACTCCATGGGCTACCACTTTGAGTAGAACTGTTGTAGATTACCGAGACTTTGCTGATGTAACTCAAGTAATTCTCTCTCTCTCTCTCTCTCTCTCTCATTCCACTCTTGATGCTTGGTCCATCACTTGAAAATAGCTTCTTCCCCCAGCTTCCAGGAAAGGAAAAATCCAAAAGACAAATCTTGATTTTGTCATTTTATAAAAGGAACACTATTTTAGTATGTCATTATAAATAGTGGGACTTAAGCATCAACAGATTTGGGTGTCCATGGGGACCCCTGGAACCAAAGCTTTGTAGCTACCAGGCTCACTGTATATCTTTTCATCTTTAATGAATGAGGAGATACTGACAGAACCATTTTTACATAATACATTGGATTTGAAATTAGTGTCCAAGGGTTGAGAGGTTAGTATTTTATGGTTGAGGCATACATAATGTATTCTCATAGGTGAAAGTATTTTTTTTCTCACAAGGAGTATAGGATTCTTGTATACAACGCTTTTTTTTCTGCTTTTCCCTGAATGGGACTCAAAATGGCTTCCAATATAAATTTAAACACGGTATCTAAAACAATATGGAGTACAAAATATTAAAAAGTATTCAATTATGCATTCAATTAAAACTTACTTTGTATTAAAACTAAAACACTCAATATACAACATACACAAAGTGTGTGTGTGTGTACAGCTTCAAGCCACCTGCCAACCCCATGAATTGTGTAAGTTATCTAAACTTAGTAAGTCTTAATTGTTTGACAATGCCAAAATGTTATGACCCGGGATTCTCAACAGCTTTCTATGTACCTTTTCATTTTCAGTCTTTGAGGAGCCCGAAGATCCCAGCAGCCGATCCTTCTTTTCAGAAATAATTTCCTCAATATCAGATGTAAAGTTCAGTCACAGTGGTCGATATATGATGACCAGAGACTATCTTTCAGTTAAAGTATGGGATCTCAATATGGAAAACAGGCCTGTAGAAACCTATCAGGTACAGTATTAGTGCTATGTAACATATAATATTTAATTATTTAAATATAATGAATTAAAATAATAGTTCTATTTATATATTTAAAATTTTAAAAAGAAATGGAATCTGTTCTCATGCTGTCCACCACTTGTATATTTCAAGGTTCATGAATATCTTCGAAGCAAACTTTGTTCACTTTATGAGAATGACTGCATCTTTGACAAGTTTGAGTGCTGCTGGAATGGTTCCGATAGGTGAGGCTTACTGAAACAATTAGGCTTATTTCAAAGGTTTGCCTAAATCATGAAAATGTGTGTGTGGTGTTTTATGTAACCTAATCTTTGTTTGAAGATTATAACATATGCATCTCTTCTTTGATGCACAGTCATAATTGGGATTTTTCAGAATTTATTCTTTTTTGAGATGGTGAAAATGCAATCCAGACTTGAACCTTTACCTTAGCTCTTAGCACTAGTAGTGGAATCTCAATTGATTATTTAATAGTATATTTAATGTGTTACTATAAGTCCTAGTAGATGTGAAGATCAAGTTGAGATGTATGGGGACAGATTGTGGTATTGCATGCACTACAGGCTAAATAAGGATATGTTTAATATCAGAGTAAATGAATTGAAAGGAGAAGGAAATTGGGAAACTACTGATACAGAATATCATAATGCTGTAATAGACCGAGTGCCTTTAATAAACCATTGCCTGTTTTTCTCTTTTGCTATAGCGCCATTATGACTGGCTCATACAACAATTTCTTTAGGATGTTTGATCGAAACACACGGCGAGACATAACATTAGAAGCATCGAGAGAGAGTAGCAAACCTCGTGCTATCTTAAAGCCTCGGAAAGTGTGCACAGGTGGCAAGAGGAAGAAAGATGAAATAAGTGTTGATAGTCTGGACTTCAACAAGAAGATCCTCCATACAGCATGGCACCCTGCAGAAAACATCATTGCTGTAGCTGCCACCAATAACTTGTATATATTCCAGGACAAAGTTAATTAAAGACGGCATATTTGAGGACAAAGTTGTCGTCTTGCATAGTTAAGCTCAGTTGTTTATATGTCAGAGATGGCCTTCTTGTCCTTCCAGTAAAGAACATTGATGCACTTATTTCCCTTTATAGGTAAAGGAGAGAAGCTGGCCTGGACTTGAGTTCATGGTGTATTTCTGCCTTCAGTGAGGGGGGAAACGGAAATGGATTTTTTTTTTAAACAAACAAAGCCCACTTGAAGCAGAAGCAATGGACAATACTCAATAGAGGCCAATATTAAAAACAAATGTATTTATTTAAGTCTGAGCCTTCCTTTCCAGTTGATAGACCAAAAATCTAACACCCAAGAAACAAATTGTCATAAAAATGTAATTTCTATCTCATGTGCTCTTTATCTGCTGTAATATTTGGGCCTTTCAAAACATATATTTGTGCTTTATGCCTGTAAACATTCTTTCTCTGGCCTTCATCTAAGCTTTAGGTGTTTCTACCTTTGAGCATATAGGTAAGTCTAGAGTTGGGTGCGTAGACAGGTTTTTCATGTATATTTACTCACCAACTGTATCTATAACCACACCTTCTGGTGTAAACCACTTAATAAAAATAACAAACTATAAAAAGTGTTTTTAAATCTGAAAGTATGTATTCAGTCTTTTTTATTGCATGTATTGAGATTGTGCAAAATAACATGAAAAGATTTGAACATAGTTTGTCCCGAAAATACTCATTTTGACAGTATAAAGCAGTCTCATGATATTTACTGCTTCAAACTAAACTCAGATTTGTCTCCAGTTGTCTTTACCTTCGCTTCTGTTGGTTTTCTGTGTTTAAAACAAAATCATCTGTTATGCACAAAACTAAGACATTGAGATAAAATTCATCTGCAGCCTTAAAGGAGCACAGTGTTTGTGTACATCTAACCCTTCAATGAATGACTGCTCTGGTTAACAGTAAATATGCCTCACAACTGAGACACATACCTTAATGTGCATTACTCTTTTTTTTACCTTTTAGATCTTTGCTTTTTAAATACTACAACTGGACATAAAAATACACCTCCCAAACTTCCCACTTCATTTGAAGCTAGTATGTTTTCAAACCTGATTATGCCAAACAGGAGCACAGGTTAAACATATTAGTACTCTGCTCAGTGTCTGTTGACACGAGGAGATCAAGCTGTCATGAGGCTAAATACCGATACGAAATTACATTTGTAGAATATGGTATTTCTACTAACAGTATGAGGCTAAGGAATACATTCATCACTTTTGGAATCTCTCTTTTGGATGATGGTCTCCAAGTGTTTCATAGTAAATGCCTGTGGGAGTAAACTTGTACACAATCATAGTGGGCACACATGACAGCATCAAATATCCCTCACTTCCTCTGAACTACTGAATGTGCCTACAAAATCTTTGAAATTCGGGCCCCTCGAGATTCCTGGCTAAAATGCAGGTGTATAGTTCACACTCCAATGTTAATTAAATGAAGGTTTACTATGATTATTAAAGTTAGATATGAATATGCAAGAGCAACATGTCTCTGTCCGTACCCTGTCAATTAATGTCCATAGAGTGCTACTCTTCTTCGCAATCTAATAGTAATTGTGGGAGGGGGATTCTAAAGATAAAGTTTAAATAAAAATTGTATACTGTATATCAGTTGTGACACTTTGCAAATCTTGAAATGTGGAACGAGTAGGTCATTTAACCATTAGATTGACTTTGTTCCTAAGAAAAACCATATGCGAGAGCTAATACAATGGGATTGTACATAATTGTTCAATTATTTTGACCAAAAAGTTTAATAAATTTTAAATGTTTACCTGAACTTGCTCAGTGTACTCGAAACTTTTTCGGTGTAATTGTTTTCTTAAAATTGCATCCAAGTTATCCAAAGCACATCCTTTGATGTACAATGGAGTCTTACTTATCCAACATTCGCTTATCCAACATTCTGGATTATCCAACGCACTCTGCCTCACGCCCGGATCCACAGCTGTTTCTCTAGGAAAGCAAGGACTGAACTTTTTACAAATTTAATTTCCGACAATGTTGTTACTGTAAGTTCATTTTATGCAATTCTATCTTTATTTGTAGTCAGTTTGTTAGTAGCTAATGTTTTTGTAGTCAGTGTTTTCAATACATTGCGATGTTTTGCTGCTAAATTCATAAAGTAATACTGCATAACATTACTGTATATTGAACTGTGTTTTCTGTCGATTTGTTGTAAAACGTGTTTTGATGCTTAATTTGTAAAATCGTAACATAATTTGATGTTTAATAGGCTTTTCCTTAATCCCTCCTTATTATCCAACATTTTCACTTATCCAATGTTCTGCTGGCCCGTTTATGTTGGATAAGTGAGACTCTACTGTATTGCTAAACCATTCATCGCCAGTGGCTGCTCTTTGAAAGTAAGCCATCGACATAGAAATGTGATAAATCTTAATTTGTTGCATTGTTTCAATTTTCAACCTCTTTTTGTTTTATAATTATTTGTATGCACAATATATAGGCACCTACCCTTTTAGATGACCATCACAATCATGTTTGTCTTAACATCTTAGTGCCATAAGTTTCCTTATTTCAAAATGTTTGGTTTCAATAGTGTTCAGGTCCCTCCTCAGCTAAAAATATATTTTGTTTTATATGAGTAGCTTCATAAGTGAATATGAAAAGCCTTGTAAAACTGAAACCTTAAGATCTTTTATTCTCGTTGGCTTCAAAATCTTTAAAAATCTTTAAAAAATAAGATTTTTTTTAAAAAAAACTGCTAAGAGAGTAGAAATGCTTAAAATGCTTGTGCTGTGGATAAATCTGAGGGCTGTTATGAAAACTAGCTTTGCTTATTGCCTTTCAGTGTCACTGGTTTAGATTCTTAAAAGATTTTTGTAATGTGAATTCAAGCACTCCTTGCATTCCCTTTTTCACTTCTGTGATTGAAGGCACTTACCACAGGAATAAAAAATGTAAAGAGGCTAAGCAATTGTGTCCTATCCATCCTAAGCAAGCCTAATCTTGAGCTTGACATAAAGATAACAAGATAAAGAACTAGTGTAATCATGTCCAACGAAGTTGAATACTTGGTTATTTCCTATTTTTTAAATTTGTACATGTGACACGGTTGAAAGAGTGGACCATGCTTTGAATTAATGGGCTCCATAATTTTAAGGGTCAAAAGACCAGATCAACGAAAAGTGATGCATTGAAAAGCAGGGCACACCTATACCTTAATGCTAGGTAGCTGAATCCTGACCATAATATGCATATATGTATATCCCATTTTACACAAGGGAAAATCAAATACATTCTAGATGTATTTGGTTAAGAGTTGTTTAACATTGGTGCATTTGACCAGATTTGTTTGGTTTTATTCTGGGTTTGGGGAACTCTGTGATGGATGATTCTTCCTCTATATATGAATTATGTAATGTGGTAATATACCTGCTGGCAGATATTTATTTTTCTGGATATGATTATAGTCTTGTTATTAAATCATATCAATAGCTGTGTTTAGTAACACAGGTATGCATTCTACTCATTTGCTCAGCTGGTTGTAAATATCAGTTGTTCTGATGCAACTAGACCTCCAAGCCTTGTGCTCTTGTTTAAATACTGGATGCAGTTCCTAGAGGAACAGTACTGAATTCTTCAACATTTTAAAAACTTCTTCCCCCAAACTAGTAGACTTTCATCCCAGATTCAGACCTCTTTTGCAGGTTTTATGTTGCCCGTGAATCTTAACTCTTAGATCTCACTCTCAAAAGCAAGCCCTACAGCGGCATGTCTTCACATTCATCCAATATAGATACACCATATAAAGCAGGGAAATATTTACTCTGTTTATTTATACATTAGCCATAAAACTTCGATATACATTCATCGATATATTCCAGAGTTTGTCGCCTAGAAGATAAAAGGTCAGGCTGTTGCCCATTTACTTGACATGATTACCAATAACACAATTAGAAGACAGAACTCCCACTCCATAAAAAGGTCAGATTTCTATCCAGAAAAACAAGTGAATGCACCATGACTAATGGAAGAAAAAGCACCCTCACCACTGTTGTCATTCTGGTTTATCTTTTGTTAGATCAGGAGGAATCAAACTTCCTTGTTTGGAGAATTCTACAAGTTACCTCTTTAAAAGGGCCTTATCCATTCAAATTTGCAGGCAGTTGAATCAGTTTAATTATTTTACTAAAGCCCCAAAACTTGTAACTAGAAATTCAGGTAAACCCCAGTGCTGTTATGGAGCTTTTATGCATGCTTTGTTTGCATTGTCCTTTGCAATGTGACTGAGACAACTGGACAGCCCTTCTTCACCTTGGGATGGCAAGATATTGAATTATAGCTGCCATTCTCCCTAGCCAGCAGGGTCGATGGATATGGATAATGGGGTTGTAGTCCTACCTATGGATATCCAAGGATTCCCTCAAGAAAATATTACCAGTATTCCCAATCTCCCATATTAACAAGGAACAGAGAGGATGGTAATCTTAGCATATCTAGTTAGCCACATGGTTATTGACAAGAAAAGGCCAAGCTAAATTCTTCAATGAAGTAATGTTGAAGAAAACAATATTCTAAGACAATTGGCACAGCGGCACAGGGGCCACAGTACAAACCCTAATTTCAATCAATATATTAAAAAACATGTTTAACAAATATTAAGGCCAAAAGCAAAGAAAAAGCAAACACTTTTAGACTAATATTGCTAATATCGGTGGATGCCAGATACTATTTTACGGCATTTCTACTTCATTTCACTTAACACAGATACCAAAATTGTGCTCATATTACATTTTCAACACTTATCAGTAGTATTTTTTAACAGACAACCTTAGCAAGAATATTCATGTTTCATAAAGCATACATACCTCAAATGTAGTATATAAAAACAGTAAACTGTTTACATTGTGTATTACATTGTTTCTGCATCTTAGGAAAAGTTCAAAGTAACAGCAAAATTATGTACCATTGACTTAGATTTCTTTTTTTCACTCAATCAGGTAAAAGCCTGCCAATTTAGAGGACAGCAAAACATGTTTAGATATGGAACTGCTAAACTGTATGTTTCAAAAACGCAGCACCTTGTTTAATCATAAAGAATATCACATACAGTTTGTAAGTGATAAGTAAAAAAGAAAAATATTCAGGTATTACTGTTGTGTCCAGACAGCAATATGCAAGCTTATTGGCCAACGAAAATGCAGGAAATGGTAGATGCCTATATATTATGCATGAGTGCTTTCAGAAATTCGCTGGCTCCTTCATGAGAAAACAAAATTAAGAATAATACAGAGGAGAGAAAAAGTTAGTGATATTTGAGCCACAGGCCTACATTCCATCTCAGATGTTACTATATTTTAAGTTTTGATTGATTTATTATCGTGTCAGAAGCAAACTGAGGATACAGTTATAATGTATTTAAAAAACACACACAAACAAAATAAAATATTTGACATACTAGATTTTCCTTGACCGGAAGCTAGCCACTTGGGAGTGCCTCCGGTGTCACTGCGAGAAGGTCTTCCACCGAGCATGTTTTGATGATATTGAAGCATGTCAGTGTGGGCACAGTAAACTTCTCCTTGGTCATGTAAAGACCAGAGACAAAGGGCAATAAAATACAGGCAATAAAATTTCAACTCCACTAGCAACAGAAATGTAATTTCTCTTGTGACTGCCAGAGTTACTTTTCTGTTGATAATGGAGCTTGAATTATATAACCTACCTTTTCCTGCCCTTTGTCCCTGGTCCTTACATAGCCAAGAAGATGCTGCCTCTGCCTGCAGTGTAATCCTTCCATCACCATTGTTTCCTTCTTGTATGATTCATAAGCCTTTTGCCAGTGAAGCTTTGAAAACTAATATGATGTATTTTCAGCATTTTGGTTAACCAATAACAGTATGGCTGTTTTGTAGAAGTCAAACAGATGAGATGCTACAAATGACAGTCCACTTTCTCTCCAATCTATAATCATATAATCGCAACATATATTGCGGAGTGAATCCCACAATTCCCTTAAATGCATGTGTCACATTCTTAGTTTCTGAGCTACTAAAATGTATTGCTGGGAGTTAAAAAAAAAAAAAGATCTAAAAACAATACAGTACGATGTCTCTATCCATGGAAGATACTTATGTTCCAAAATTGCTCCATGGATACTTGAAAATGGACAATAATGAACCCTATATTTTGACTGTGTAAGTTAGAATCACACTGGAGAATCTAGAAAGGCTCCAAAGCAAGCTTTCTGAATTTAAGGAAATGTGGGCAATTGTACTACTGAAGTCTTATATATTTCCATTCTTATTGTGGAGTATTGTGCACCAGATCTAAACATGCAATGAAAACACAAGGGAATGATCCCATACTAAAACACAGAAATCTCTAACAATATTATATAAGATTCACATTCAATGTTAAATTTTACAATAAGTCTACTAAATCACTTCACATCAAGTAAAAATACTACAGTCTTTAGAAATGTAAGGCCACAAGAATCTTGGCCCACTATTCTCTTTACAATAAAGTGATGCCAAGAACAATCCCAAATAACGTCTTTACAAAATAGAAAACAAGCAGGTTAATTCCATGCTACACAATATCCACTAACAATATTACAATTTTTTGCCACAGAGTTGGTAGGGATTTTTTTTAAAAAAAAATCTCCAATAATCTATAACAGAGATGGGGGCTTCCAAATGGTGTTGAACTATAACTGCTATCATTCCTCATCACTAGCTGGGCTGACAATGGCTACTGGGATCTGGAGACCAACAAAATTTGATAGGCCATGTGCTCCTTGCGCTTGATCTAACCTATGCTATACAAAACAAAAATGGATGTACATACAAGAGCTGTTTGACTTTGGTTTTCATACTTCTCTTTAACAAGTAGGCTAGGAGGATGACATTTAGAGAACGAAATAGATATAGCCATGATGCTGCTGCACACCCAGGAGTTCCTTTTGTTCACTGTTTCTTATATGTCTGGATGAACGTTGCCAACATTTTGCAGGACAGACAAGACTCATTTCTGCCTCTTACAATGAGCTGCTGGAAGCTGTGGTTGTCAATCGTCTTCCGATATATATCCTGAGATCAAGAAAGAGCCCATAAGCATTGTGTTTAATTTATTTAAAGGATTATATACAATCTTTGTCTTGCATTGACTCTTGGTCATGAAATTTGTGAGATAATTAATTAATTTATTTGATTAATATCCCACCTCCAGTTTGCTACTAAAACTGAATAACTGTGTTGCGAAATGATGCATGTCTAAAAACTCAAAAAGGGCTTACAATGTAAGCTGAAACAAAATAGCTTAAACAACATGCACTATAGAAGTTTTAAAAGTATTAAACTACATCTTCTATTAAAATGTCACTTAACCCACAAATGTAAAAGAGATCAAACACATATTATTACATATAGTACAATACCTATATCTGCAGGGGATATATTTCAAGACATTCTGCAGATACTTGAATTCACAGGCAAAAACAAACAGTATATTTTGACCATACTTGGGCCGGAAGCATAGCACAGACTCACACTGGAAGACGTAGAGAAATATACAAATACTTCCGAGAGGGGGTTGAAAATTGATAAGTGAAACCATAGTTATTGAACAGCACACATTTCTCTTCCTTCTACTGCAACCAGTAAATGGCTGAATGGCTTTTTTTTAGTCCTTCCCAACTGACAAAAAGGCAGCACAGAGGTCAGAATTTCACCAATGCAGGGGAGGGGCAAGGCAAATTGTCACTCGTGGAGGCTTCCAATTCAACATTTTTCTTTTTTGTCACAAAAAAGAATGACTGGGGAGTTTGGAAACACTGAAGGTCAACCAGAAAAACACTTCAAAATTACAACCAGTCCCTAGTAGCCAGACACAGCCCCAGGGTAGCACTTTGACCGCATTTCTGATGTTGCCTGGCAAGCAACCTGTTGTTATTTGAGTAGGAAGTCCTGTTCCTAGGTAACTAAAGGGCAGCTTAATGTAAACATGGAAACCTAGGTCCTTTGGGGCCACTAATTTGTATGTGTGTGTTTTTAACATTTATTTATATTTTATTGTTTAACTACCACCATCACCTTCCCCCCACCCCCGACATACAATTTATACCATAAACTACAGAAATTACATTTGAAATATCAGTCTTAATCTCATTTTTTCCATTCCACAACTTAATACATTATCTAAATCATTCCTAACTGGATCCCACATGTTCTTAATTCTTATAACATTTTCCATTTTGTCTATATTGTTCAATTTACAATTTATTTCCACATTTAACATATTTACTATATACAGTAATTATACCAATTTGTCAGAGTCCACTTTGTTTTATCTTTCCAACCCCTCACTAAAACAATTTGAGCACACGCTATTAATTTGTCAACCACTCTTTTCTTTTGCACGTTATACACTCCTGGTATCCTTGCATGTAATACATTTCTATTGTATTCTATCTATTCTACATGGCTATTATTATTTGAAGATTTAACATTCTATTAATTTCTCCTTCAATCATTCTCCAATACGCCTGTAAAGGTTGCTAGAGGGAAGGTAAAGATAAAAAGTTTTCCCCTGACATTAAGTCTAGTCGTGTCCGACTCTGGGGGTTGGTGCTCACCTCATTTTCTAAGTCAAAGAGCCGCGTTGTCCGTAGACGCCTCCAAGGTCATGTGGCCAGCATGCCATTACCTTTTTGACGGAGTGATACCTATTGATCTATTCACATTTACATGTTTTCAAACTGCTAGGTTGGCAGAAGCTGGGGCTAACAGTGGGAGCTCACTCCATTCCCTGGATTTGAACTGCCGACCTTTCGATCCGCAAGTTCAGCAGCTCAGGGGTTTAATCCGCTGCACCACCAAGGGCTCCAATATGCCTGTACTCTGTCAGATTCCCATATCATGTGATTAAACACACCTCTTTGTTTACAACCATGCCAACACCTGTCTTTTACCCCTGATAAAAAACGTGAAAGTTATGCAGGAGTCCTTTACCATTTTTGTAACATTTTCCTTCTTGCTTCCCTAAGACAAATTTGTATGTGTGATATGTATCCAGTATCAAGCCCCAAACAATCACAATTAAACCTTTGTTTTAAGTAACTGAGAATCTACAATAGTTTGACAAGGGATCAGATGGATTACCAATAGCTTTGTTGCAGCTAGATCAACAATAGCGAAATCTTGAAAGGGGGAAAAGTAAATACTTATAAAGGACTTGAGAGGAAAACTATTAGACTATATTCAAATGTCCAAGCCATCCAGTGGTATTCAGGGAGGAAATAATGAAAAGTTAGCCAAAAAAATGGAGGCTGGTATTTGGACATTTGAAAAAAAAAGACAACTGTAGATTTAAAAAGGCAACAATGGGAATTTATTAAAGCACATATAAGGGTAGGTTTTAATAGATATAAGATTTACAAGGAAGGAATATTGATGGAAGTCATTGGTGATGGGTTCACAGTTGTGGGGATGGAGGGAAAGGGTGTGGGTTTTTGTCAGTTATTGTATTATTGCTTCTCGGGGGGGGGGGTGTTGTGTTACTTGTATACAATAAAAACATTAAACACAAAACCCCCAAAAAACAGTTTGACAAGGGATGAACTGAAGTACGTCTTACCCGAGTCCAATGGCTAACAGATGAGATAGCAGCAGTGAGGGTAGGAAAACCTTCAGGAATTCTGCAGAAAATATGCCTCCCTTCTTCATCATGCTGGTATTTCTCATACTGAGAGCAGATGTACGTTTAGGGTGTTTAAAGAGAAATTCCCTATTTTGCAAGAAAAGAAAGTTGCATTCATGAAAGTTCATTGCTGATTTTAAGTATATAGTATCACCAGGAATTGATGCATCTGCATTTTTCACTGCAAAACCTACTCACTTGGGTGGAATATTCTCAGGTCTGCTGGACCAGTCCCACATCCAGTCAGAATTTTTCTTCAAAAGCCGTTCAATTTCTTTCCTTCGTTCCAGAAAATCTTCTTCAGACTAAAGGAAAAGTAGACAGGTTGGACATTATTGTGAGACCAGTTTTTAAAAACAGTGACAGGCTAAAATCCAATATTAAATTTAGTTGAATTCTCTTCTACTGTTTGTATTATCAATTTTCATTGTAGTGTACTTTTAAAAGTACAATACTGTGTTGGGAGAAAAGCAGGATATTAACTAACTGGTGGGAACGAGGGACAGGGCCTTCTCAGTGGTGGCTCCCCGACTGTGGAACATCCTCCCCAGAGATATTAGACAAGTTCCAACTCTTTTGGGCTTTAGAAGAGCCCTAAAAACATTGCTATGTGCCCAGGCTTTTAACGAATAAACAATAAAGATGATACGGACTGACTTATGGATAAAGCACGAGGTTTTCGGACGAATGGATCTGAGCATACGTATTTTTTAAATGTATATACTGTAATTTTATACTGTATTTAATATTTTTAACTAATTTTATGTATTGTTGATTGATTTTGTATAGGCACCTAATTGTGCCAGTGTTGTAAGCTGCCCTGAGTCCCTTTGGGTGAGAAGGGTGGGATATAAATATTGGAAATAAATAAGTAATTAATTAATTAATAGGTAGGGATCTACACCAAGGAGGTATTTGAGGTTTACCTCTGAAAAGGCATATATACACTGTTAATCTGTTTTCATATTTATATTAATATAGTGATAAAGTTATTGTAACACTGAAACCGATCAAGTTCTTAATTCTGTTTAAGAACTACACATATTTCCAGAAGATCAATTCCTCTTCACTAACCATTCCTGAAAGTGTTAGGGTTCATCTTGATCAACAGTTCCCAAATTTTGGTGTTCCAGTTCTTTGGGACTTCAGCTCTTAGAATTCTAGACAGTTGGCTAGGATGGCTGAGGCTTCTAAGAATTGAAGTCCAAAAACGATACAGAAGATTCACAGAAACCTCCCAATCACCACACTCCATATTTTACTAAGAGTCAGAGCACAGATGACACAAAGGACACCCAAGATGGCATACATATGTTTAAAATGTACAAAACCCATGCTTTAATCTGGAAACACTTCTCTAGGAATCCCTAGATCTTCCAAGGTGACTCTACAGTCAAATTCTCATCCAGTCCATCACAGCGGCCAGGCACTGGTCCAGGATCCAGGGGGCTTCTTTGGAACTACAGTAGAATCTCACTTATCCAACATTCGCTTATCCAATGTTCTGGATTATCCAACGCATTTTTGTAGTAAATGTTTTCAATATATCGTGATATTTTGGTGCTAAATTTGTAAATACAGTAATTACAACTTAACATTACTGCACATTGAACTACTTTTTCTGTCAAATTTGTTGTATAACATGATGTTTTGGTGCTTAATTTGTAAAATCATAACCTAATTTGATGTTTAATAGGCTTTTCCTTAATCTCTCCTTATTATCCAACATATTTGCTTATCCAACATTCTGCCGGCCCGTTTATGTTGGATAAGTGAGACTCTACTGTAGATGGAAAAGAGTAATCGAGTTGTGTGTCATCTGCGTAGAGATGGCACCGAACTCCAAAACTCCAGATGACTCGCCCAGTGGTTTCATGTAGATGTTAAAGAGCATGGGAGAAAGAATGGAACCTTGCAGGACCCCACAAGTTAAAGGCCAAGGGTCTGAGCAGGAATCTCCCAGCTTCACCAACTGATTACGACATTCCAGGAAGGAGCAGAGCCATTGCAAGGTAACACCCTCAATACCCATTCCAGAGTGCCGTCCCAGAAGGATACCATGGTCGATGGTATCGAAAGCCACTGAGATGTCCAAGAAAACCAACAGGGACACACTCCCCCTGTCAAGCTCTCTGCGGAGGTCCTCTACCAAGGCAACCAAAGCTGTCTCTGCACCATGACCAGGCCTGAAACCAGGCTGCGATGGATCCAGAAAATCAGTCTCAGTTCCATTCTGTTTCTGTTTGTTTCTTAAAAATCAAACATAGTAGGTTTTTGAGAATTCTGTTTCTTTCTGTCCCTTCATCCAGTCTATAACCTTCATCTCTTGAAATTATATCCAACCCCAAAGTGCAGCCTCATTCTTCTGATGCAAGCAGAATTCTAGGAAATGTAGTTTACGAAGGCAAGGACCTCTGTAGCAGAGTATTTAAAAGGCCCCACACTAAACTACATTTCCCAGAATTCTGCTTGTGCCAGAAGAACAAAGCTGCCCGCGTTGAATCACATGTTAATCACATGTGCTTAAACTGGAAAAATTCTTTAAAATCAGTATACACTGATTATTCTGAAACTTGGCAGGTTTGCTGTGCCACATTGAGGAGGTACCTCTTGTAGTTTTAA
This sequence comes from Anolis carolinensis, assembly GCF_035594765.1. Taxonomy (NCBI): domain Eukaryota; kingdom Metazoa; phylum Chordata; class Lepidosauria; order Squamata; family Anolidae; genus Anolis; species Anolis carolinensis. Next base: position 203,028,496 of record NC_085843.1, read on the forward strand.
AAAATCAGTAGATAAGCAAATCATTCTGAAACTCAGCAGGATTGATGTCCTGCTTATGTTTTCATGTTGTGCAGAAATTCAAGGGGCTATCTCTTGTAGGTTTTTAAATATATATATATATATTTAACAAATTAAATTCCTTAAAATCAGTGGATGACCAAAACATTTTGAAACTCGACAGGCTATAAGTGAGCCAAGTTTCATCCAGATATCTGTTAAAATGACAGAGAAATAAGCCTTGACATTTTCCCTATTACCACTAATGTAACAATTCTTAAAGACGCAATTACGAAGCTTCAGAGATTCGGATTACAAATCAGAACAGGACCCTTCTGAATCTTTATGAATTGAAGTAGGGGCCATCCTAATCTCCAAAATGAATTACTAATCATATTTTTGCCGTTTCGCACACCTCTAGCAACTACATTCCACACAGTACTTCAAAATGAAATCAGGTCTGCTGGTTAAGGAAAGAATTTCATTTCCTAGTCACCATCCATTGCTGTTTGAGCTCTAAAGGAAATGTGGTCTTCCTCAACTGAAAGAACTCTCTTGGCATTTGCTTGTTAAAGCTGATGATTATTCTGAATCTAACTCTGCTTCTAGATACAGGGCTCTTAGCTCTACCAGTCAAAAAACAATGTGCAGCTATTTCATTTTCACTGCTCTACAAAGTTGTTAAGAAACCCATTTTCTTATTAAAGGGAAGAACCAGGAGTCACTACCAGAAGATTATGACATCTATGTGGACATAAATACATTTTGGCTTTACCTGGAAGCTATTCTTTTCTCCGCTGCCACGACTCTCTACTTCAGAAGTTCTGTGAATATCTTGAGGTGTTTGGGAACGAGGGGGGCTTTGGAAAGAAAATAACAAGCCATTAAGCAGCAAGGAACAACATCTATACATTGTTACTTCATTTGAAACCATGGAAATCAAGTGCAAACTCCTCCCCACAATACATGGCTGACCCTAATCTCTAGGCACTCCTCAGTCCACACAGTTGGAGTAAGGAAAAATAGCAGAAACTGTTAGTAACTGATTCATAATTACAACACAACCTACATATCAGCGGCAGATATGTTCCTGAACGTATTGTCGAAACAAGAAGCTGTGGATGATAGCAAAGCTGATTGAAATGAATAGCTTCTGCTAGACAGAACTCTGGGTCTCCAGATATTTTTGGCCTTCAACTCCCAGAAATCCTAACAGCTGGTAAACTGGCTGGGATTTCTGGGAGTTGTAGGCCAAAACCATCTGGGGACCCCAGGTTGAGAACCACTGTGCTAGAAGTTACTAGAGTCTCAGGACCTAAACATTCCTAGAAAGACATCTTTTTAAAGGAATTTATTAGGTCTTCCAGAAAGATTTTATGGCACCTCAAGTGAGGTATACTCTCTAAGAATTTGCTAGGTTCTCCAGAAAACCTCTATAATAACCTCCAGTGGAAGCATATCATAAAATTAACTGGAGGACCGAGAAAATACCTTATTTGATGTGGGTAGGTGAAATGGCAGCTATCAGTCCCATAGGTGTAGAGGTCCCTACTATATAGCATTCTTACTACCATTGAAAGGACATGAGAAGCCTCCCACAACTATGGTAAAACATCAAAACATCCGGGCGTCTCCTGGGTAATGTCCCTGCAGACAGCCAATTCTCTCACACCAGGAGCAACTTGCAGTTTCTCAAGTCGCTCCAGAAACACACACACAAAAACCTACCATCTAAGGAAATGGGCCTTGTGAGATGTTCTCCCAGATTTCAAAATCAAACAGCTGATCTTGGGTGCAATTTACCATGATTTGGGGAAGGCAAAGTGACATTTGCCCCTCCACCTCAAGCAATAAAACATCAAAACTGGTTGTGAGTGCAGATGCTATCTCTGTTACTAATCTGCTTTCCCATAGGATTCTAAAAATTAAACAGAGTTTGGGAAAGTTCCTTTTGGGGACCACAACTACTAGAATTCCCTAGCCAGCATGGCAGTGGTCAATTACTGTCTGAGGCACTATCTAAATCTTTTTTCCCCATAAGATGGATAGTCGGAGATTAGTAAAAGTTTGGATGATGAAATATGGAAATTCCTTAGAATATACTTTTTTTTCTGTAATCCCTCTCGAGGATTGATATATATTTAATTTCTAAGACATTAGTCATGTAGACTGCTAATATAGAAAATATACTGGGAATACTCTCCAACTCACCCTATAAACTTGAAGCTGAAGGAAAAGAGGCTTTGTTTCATTTAAAGAATATATTAGTTAAATTAGCAAGCAGAATTTTATGAACATTTCAGGAAAATCTTCCAGTTTCTTTAATAAGCAACCTTTATTTACAGAGTTGGTGGACAATTCACTGAAGGCACTGCAAATACGACTCTGTTCTTCCCTACTTTATCCACATAATAAAACCTATAAAGAAGAGAGCCTGGTCCAAGGTCAACCAGTGACTTTTATGTCTGAATAGCAGTTGAACGTAGACCTCCAAATCCCAGTCCAGCATTCTAAACATTTAACCACTTTGTTTGCCTTTAGAGATTGTGTCTTCTGTTACCATATATTAATGCTTTAGGAAAGTTATAAAAATCACTTACCTAAACCAAAGTTTCTCAAACGGTACTCCTCCAGTTGTTTTGGACATCAGCTCCTACAATTCCTACCAGCTGGTAAACTGGCTTGGATTTCTGGGAGCTGATGTCCAAAATACCTGGAGGAGCACAGTTAGAGGGCTCTTCCAGATAGGATCTGATAACAGGTTTTCTGCTTTAAACTGGATTATATGAGTCTACACTGCCAGATAATCTGGGATAAACAGAAAATCTAGGATAAGATCCTGGATATAGGACCTGTCTGGAAGGGCCCTGAGAAACACTGTTCTAGGCAATGACTGGTTTGGTTTCAATCTAAATACCCAAACCATTGAACAGTTGGGTGTGAATTCCACCCTTGTAGGGGAAATCCAAACTCAAATGATCCCATCCCAGCTATCGCAAGGAAATCTCTTCATCCATTAGCACCATTGCCCAAGAAGAGGAATACTGTGTCAGGGTGGGAGAGTGGGCATGCTGGAAGATGTTGCAGTCTACAACATTCAAAACTGTTCTGGACCCCAGATCCATTTCCTCTCTACAACTGTCTCCTGATTTATCTAAGCAAGTTGGTGTCAATCGCCTCCCGCTGCTTTCAGTTGAAGACAGATGAATGAATGGCCTGTTAGAATGATGGGAAACAGAAAATCACCTCCTTGCCCCTCTCTCCCCTCCATTGGTATCACAGAAGCAGGGCTATGGATTCCTCAGAAGCTCTGGCGCCTGCATTCTCCAAAGCACCAAGAGAATTTCACATTATGGTAAGTCAAAAGATAAAGTGCAGTGAGAATGGAGTAGAATGGGAGTACAAAATCAAACCACCATGGGCTATGGTTCAATGAATCAGAGTGAGCACTGATGACAACAAGGGCGGCAATTACACCATCTTACCCATTTCCCAAACCACAAGACCTTTCACAAACATGCAGTCAAATCCCTTTCAAAACAGCCAAAGCCCTACATTTTGGAGTACCTGTCACAGTGCGAACTCTCTCGTGAACTGCTCCTCCCAGACTCATGCTGTGCATCCAGGAGGATTTTTTCCATGTCACCGTTGTAAATCGAAACTGAAGCTGGCACTTGTTCCTGGCTTGCAGGTTGGCCACCATTACCATTTCCATTGCTGCTGAAGTGGAGTTCCACCCAAGAACCTGCTTGGCAAAGAGAAAGGGAAGCATGGGGGGGGGGGGGGGAGGGGGGTAGAGAGAGAAACAAAGTTATACAAGGAAGTCAATTTATTTCTAACATTTATATCCCGCCCTTCTCACCCGAAGGGACTCAGCCAAGCACTTTCATTTGCTGGCATCCTGTTTTAAAGCCTGGCCAAACAGCTGGCTTCTTGTCTTCCAGGAAATGAACAGACAGATTTCCTAATTTAGTGCCTGTTAATAATAAAACTTCTCCTGATAGTAGTAATGAAGGTCTTTTGCTTATCAGTATCCACAAGGCTGACAGGTGGGGGAGCCAATACACATTACCAGTGCCTGGCGATCTGGAAGGAAGCCCAGGCCTCAAATATGCAGCATATGTTTTTGTCCTTAATGGTAGCATCACTGTTTGTCTATCTGTTGTCGAAGGCTTTCATGGCCGGGATCACAGCGTTTTTGTATGTTTTCCTGGCTGTATGGCCATGTTCTAGAAGTATTCTCTCCTGACGTTTCACCCACATCTATGGCAGGCATCCTCAGAAGTTGTGAGGTATGGAAAAACTAAGCAAGGAAGGTTTATATATATCTGTGGAAGTTGTTGGAGTGGTCAAGCATGATGAATCAACCTGGACACAGTATATTATTTGAGAATACAGAAATGCTTGACCACTCCAACAACTATCATGTCAGACTACACAGAGAAGCCATTGAAATTCACAAGCATATGGACAACTTCAACAGAAAGGAGAAAACCATGAAAATGAACAAAAGCTGGCTACCAGTATTAAAAAACTCAAAAATCAGAACAGTAAATAAGAAGCAACACTCTGAAAACAGAGGAGTTCCAGACATGGGAACCAGGGGCAGCTAACGACTCTGAACAAAGGATACTCCCAGGCAGGAAGAAGCCAGGAGATGAAGTTATTCAATGCTAATTAAGGTGATTAACTACAACATTCACACTGGCCTCCAACTGACAAAGAGTTCTCTCACCCTGGACTTTCCACAGATATATATAAGCCTTCCTTGCTTAGTTTCTCCATACCTCACAACTTCTGAGAATGCCTGCCATAGATGTGGGCGAAACGTCAGGAGAGAATACTTCTAGAACATGGCCATACAGCCTGGAAAACATGCAACAATCCTGTTTGTCTATCGTTTTGACAGTCATTGTAAAATCAATGAATTTCAAAGAAAATAGTACAGATATAAAATGCTGCACTACAAAACGCTATCAAATATTAGATGTTCAATGTCAGTGGGTTGATGTGACTTTTTTTGGGCTGTATGGCCATGTTCTAGTAGCATTTTCTCCTGACGTTTCACCTGCATCTGTGGCAAGAAGATGTAGGCAAAATTTCAGGAGAAAATGCTACTAGATAATGGCCATATAGCCCAAAAAAGTCACAGCAACCCAAACATTAGATGGTTTATCCTTGCTGGAAAACAGAGCAGAACTGGGATTTAAGTGAGCTAAAAGAAGCTGTGAGGGGTCCAAGGGATACATTCATACTAGTTAAATGGGACAAAGGAAGAAAAAGGGGAAAGGTGGGTGTTAGGTAAAGTACACGGGAGCCCCCGGTGGTGCAGCAGATTAAACCGCTGAGCTGTTGAACTTGCTGAGTGAAAGGTCAGCGGTTCAAATCCGGGGAGCGGGGTGAGCACCCACTGTTATCCCCAGCTTCTGCCAACCTAGCAGTTCAAAAACATGCAAATGTGAGTAGATCAATAGCTACTGCTCTGGCAGGAAGGTAATGGCGCTCCATGCAGTCATGCCAGCCACATGACTGTGGAGGTGTCTACGGACAACGCTGGCTCTTCAGCTTAGAAATAGAGATGAGCATCAACCCCCAGAGTCGGACACGACTAGACTTAACGTCAGGGGAAACCTTTACCTTCACAAGACTTTCAGCAACCTGGAAGAAGCCTAGGGGCAATTGACCAACTTTGGCCGTATCTGCCTAGAGGAGAAAGAAGAAAAACAGCAACACCTTCACAGCCCAGACAAGTTCCTCTCTCAATTCATTGCCATCTCTCTTGCTTCTAAGAGACGCTCCTGAAGATCTCCTGTTAGCTTGGATTAATATGATGTGACAAGGGGCAATGTCTGAGTATCAGAATAAGATTAAAAATGGGTAAGTGCCCGTGGAGGGTGGAGAATGCTAGTTATGGGTGGCAATGACTGTCTATTAATCCCCTCCCTAAAAAGACTTGAGGAACAAACAAACCCTAGGGACTCCATTTTTTCCCCACTGGGGTCTGAAACTGTTCTCAGCACTCCAAGGCACCCTGCATTGTATATCATCTCTCCTTGCTAATCCTTTGCAGAATCAATGGTAGTACCATAGAACATTAGATTAACATCACTTAGACTAACATCAATTTGTGTATGACATTCCTTTTCATACACAAACTAATTTTATATGGAAAATCCTCCTCTTCACAGTAGACTACAGAAATCATGTAGACCTTTCCACACTGCTAACTGCAACTCCCACTACTTCTCACAACTAATTATGCTGACTAGAGCTTCTGGGTTTTCCAGTCCAATAATACCTAAAGGTCACATGTGATTGACATTTTCAGCATGCAGAACTACAAGAAACTGCTCTGTTTTGACTTTATTTTCCATGAGCTGTGATCCTATGACCAAAATTGTCCACATATGACTTTCTCCAATTCTAAACTACTTAAATTTATTTTCATATTAACAGTGACATGTTGCCAAGTCATCACCATATTCCATTTTAAACATTTCTTGACATTGGATTAATGCATACTCATATATGTTAACTTCTCTGGCTTCATACATATTCATGCATCATTCCCTTATAAATTACTGTCTCAAATCAAAATTCCTATAACCCCACATGCCCTAGGATCAGGAATTATGGAATCTGTGCTCTAAATCCACAAGAATTATATACCATGTTCCCTATGCCAAGCATTATCTCATTCTTAAACAAAGTTACACATTGAAGATTCCAGTCCAAAATTGATTTCAGAAATACTACAAGTTACATCAAAATGCAGGCAAAGTAAAGTGGAATAACAGAAGAAATACTATGGAACCACAGCAGAGTGGATAGAGGGTACTTCACTGAAATAACAAGTGCTATCATACACCAATTTTCCCATTCACCCATGCATTCACGGAGCCCAACCCTACTATGCACTATCTCCTATCTTGATTCCCTAATAGTCTAGTTCACAAAAACAGTGCTATTCAATATTCAAATATGATAGGGCTGCCTGGTGGGAATTTTGACCTGTTGTGCTTTTTACTTTATTTCTTTAAGGCAGAGCATCCCAAATTGTGTGTTGGCTGCAGTGTGTAAGTGTGTCATGCAAACATAATGAGAAACCTCTGAGTGTATGTGAAATAAGCAATAATATATTTAAATATACAGTGTTCCCTCACTACTTCACGGTTCACTTTTTGCGGATTCGCTGTTTCACGGTTTTTCAATAAACTCTAAAAGACTATTATAAATCATAAAAATTTACAATTTACAGCCTAAGGAAGGGAGGAAGGAGAAGGCAAAGGGAGAGAAAAGAGCCCAAGCGGTAACGGGAGGAGAAGGAGGCGATTTAAAAAGGTAAAGGTTTTCCCCTGACGTTAAGTCCAGTCTTGTCTGACTCTGGGGGTTGGTGCTCATCTCCATTTCTAAGCCGAAGAACTGGCGTTGTCCCTAGACACCTCCAAGGTCATGTGGCCGGCATGACTGCATGGCGAGCCGTTACCTTCCCACCGGAGGGGTACCTACTGATCTACTCACATTGGCATGTTTTCGAACTGCTAGGTTGGCAGGAGCTGGAGCTAACAGCGGCTGCTCCCGTCGCTCCCGGGGATTTAACCTGGGACCTTTCGGTCTCCAGCTCAGTGCTTTAATGCACTTTGCCACCGGGGCAACATACAATTGGTTGATAAAGACTACTAAAATAATGTATAAATATTAAAATAAATATAGTGTCCCTACTTTGCGGATTTTCACTTATTGTGGGTGGTCCTGGAACATAACCCACGCAATAAGTGAGGGAACACTGTATATAAATGAAAGGTTTTCATGAGATTTATTTTGTGTCCCTATATATTTCATTACTATAATTTCTATATGTGTCCGTATCTTTTATAAGGAATTGGTTTAACCTCTGGTTTGCTAACAAAACTGAACTACTGTGTTGTGAAATGATGCATGTCTAAAAAAATGTGTCACTGGCATGAAAGTTTTGGAAAGCTCTGCTTTATTGCAAACATGTGAGTCTATTGAATCCAAAGCTGCTTCATACATTTTAAAGTGCCTATATTCTGCTTTACTCCATATTGTGCTCTCCAGATGGTTTGGACAAGTGCTGTCTGCCATAAATGTTCAGGTATATTGATGCCAAGGTCAAAACTTCAATATAAGAGATACTAATGGGTTGAAGAAGCAATCTCCCATGACCCAGTTTAATTTTGCAACATTAATGGCCTGGCCTTGGGTAAGGCTTTAGGCTGGATAATGGGCAATCTGAATTGAGTTAATGGTTGCTAAATTAAGAAAGGTCAGTGAGTAATTGCCATTTTGGTTTGAAGAGCCAAATAAGGCTTATCTGAATCCTGTATGTGTTTTTTAAGAGATAATAATGCTTGATATAACTAATAGGGGAAAACAAATAATGCTACAATTTGCATTTCAGCTCTGGCATGTGTGTGTCATGCTAAGGAAAAAGCTTGTAAAGAAAAAAATTATTTAAGCACACATTATTGTGAGATTCAAATCATCTTTTAGATACAGGTTTCTATCCCAATGCATATCTTTACAGCTGAGTTGCCAGGTCTTTGCCATGGCCTGGTTCTGGGAAATGCAACTCCAAGATGTTCAGCAACAGAACAACACAGAAAAAGACAGGTGGGAAATAGGAGAGAGAAGCAGAACAGTATACATAGATAGTAAGCAACTTTATGCATTCTTGGTACCAGACCACAGTTATAAATAGCACAGAGATTATATGTTTTCCTGACCATTTCATATATAATCCTTCCTTAACAAACATGTCCCTCTGGGCCACAGTGAAAAACAAACAGTCTTAAGCGTTGTGAAACACCCTCTTACAAAACTAAAGGAAGGTTATATGAGACATCAACAGTTCTCATTTATGCAGCATAAACAAACAGCTGCAAGCATGCCAGCCAGCAATTTAGCTTGATAAAGTTTCTCAAGAAGATGAGTTTCACACTTAGGAAAGCCACCATAGCTGAGTTTTATACATGTTAAAACAACAGGGTTTGTTGGGAGCTGAAAGAACTCTGGGGTAAAAAATAGGGTTACAATAGATACGACTTTCAAACTATTTTTCAAAACTAAAATCTAACTATAACTACATCTTTCTATGCCATGCAAGGCTAACAAAGTAAGATTTGTTGTTGTTATTGACGGCATTCAGTTCCGACTTATAGTGACCCTAAGGTCATCATGGGGTTTTCTTGGCAAGACTTGCTCAGACGGAGTTTGTCTTTGCCTTCATCAGAAGTTGACAAGGGATACATCTATACCACAGAATTAATACAGTTTGATATCACTTTAACTGCAATGGCTCAGTGCTACAGAATCACGAGAGTTGTAGTTTTACAAGGGCTTTAGCTTTGTGTGCCAAAGAGTGCTGGTGCCTTCCCAAACTGCAACTCCCATGATTCCATAGCACTGAGGTACAGCAGTTAAAGTGGTGTCAAAATCCATCAATTTGTAATCCAAGGACATCCCATGAGTTTCAGGAATGAGTAGGGTTTTGAACCCTAGTCTCTCAAAATCATAGTACATCACTCACATGGTGTGAATGATAGAAATCTGTTACTGAAATTCTGCAATGAGATGCTCAATCCTGTATTACATTTAAGTTCTGCATTTGACAGATCAATTGCACTTCCCTTAAACCAGTGGTTCTCAACCAGTGGGTCCCCAGATGTTTTGGCCTTCAACTCCCAGAAAAACTGGCTGGGATTTCTGGGAATTGTAGGCCAAAACACCTGGAGACCCACAGGTTGGGAACCACTGTCTTAAACAGTTCTTGGAAAACACACACAACGTGCTATATTGTAGAACAGCATGTATATTGCGTAGCCCTCCCAATATTGTTGGGACTGCAAATCCCAGCAGAGTCAAATCTTAGGAATGTTAGGAGTTGTCGTGAAAATCTGGATTAGTGTCTCGTTCCTACCCCAATGCAACACAGACATGAAATAACCAAATACAATTGTATACATTATGTCAACCTGCCCCAGGACAGGGAATTTTCAAATTAATATTAGTAAAGCCACCCTGGGAACCTTTTTGACCGAAGGGCGGGGCATAAATGCTCTAAATAAAATAAACACAATTACAATTAACTGAACCAGTTTCAATTTAGATGCAGAAACATTAAGTACATGTCAACTGGTTTTACGGTAATTAACAGGACAATTCCGTGCATGTCTCCTCACAAGTGCCACTGAATGCCATTGGAATTGCTCCCAGGTAAATAAGGGTAAGAATGACACCTCTATGTTTCAATTTTTTGGTCACGTTTCCAACTAAAAGTGAACCTTTCACAGGATTTTTTTTTTGCCAAATTGGTTCACAAGAGGTTTGTCTTTACCTTCCTCTGATGCTGAGAGTGCAACTTGCCCAAGGTCATCCAGTGAGCTTAATGCCTGAATGGCGATTTGAACCCTGGTCTCCAAACCCTGTAGTCCAACACTCAAACCACATCATTCCTGCTCTCTTGTGTTTTAACTGAAGATATGCTGAAATGTAGATTTGATAACTATCATTTCAACTTTACGAGTGAGTTAACTTTTCCTCTATGACAAGCACAAGAAAACTTAGTGGATCCAATCTGTTGTTAAAGGCTTTCATGGCCGGAATCACTGGGTTGTTGTGACGTTTCGCCTGCATCTATAGCAGGCATCCTCAGAGGTTGTGAAGTCTGTTGGAAACTAGGCAAGTGGAGTTTATATTTCTGTGGAATAATGGGAGAAAGAACTCTTGTCTCTTTGAAGCATGAGTGAATGTTGCAATTGGTCAGCTTGATTAGCATTTAATGGCTTTGCAGCTTCAAAGCCTGGCTGCTTCCTGCCTGAGGGAATCCTTTGTTGGGAGTGTCAGCCAGCCCTGAATTTTTTTTTAGTCTGGAATTCCCATCTTCTGAATGTTGTTCTTTATTTACAATCCTGATTTTAGAGCTTTTTAATACTGGTAGCCAGATTTTGTTCATTTTCATGGTTTCCTCTTTTCTGTTGAAATTGTCCACATGCATATGGATTTTAGTCAGGGCTGTAGCCAAGGGGGGGGGGGGGGGGTTAGGGGTTCAGTGGATGTGGGCAAAACATCCAGTCCGGATGGCCATACAGTCCGGAAAACTCACAGAAACCCAATGGATCCAATTGTTAATCTCAAGTACATTAAATCTATTAAATCATCAGGAACGCGGCAAATCAACTCTTATGTAAGTTCAATTTCTTCAGTGGATGTACTTCTAGTTAGAAATAATAACTTGACTTGAAGTGAATCTACACTGAAGAATTAATGTGGTTTGACATTATGTTAATTCCATGGGTCAATGCTATGAGATCATAAGAGTTTTAGTTTTACAAAATTTTAGTCTTCTCTGCCAATGGGTGCTGGCTGATCCCATAGCATTGCAGCAGGGCAGTTAAAGTGGTGCCAAACTACGTCAATTCTACAATGTTGATGCACTCTAAAACTTGCATTACCACCCCACAAATGAAAAAACATTTGGCAGAAGCCCAATCCAGAGTCTCCTCTAACAGTATTAGTTATGTTTACCTGATTACAGGTACAGTCAATGCAAGGTAAGAGGAAACTTCCTTGTGTGTTACAACCTGCCTTCAAGGTTTCTCACTGTCCATTGGTAGCAAATCTCATGACATCACCGCTTAACAACCCCCAGGCGCCAATCATTTCCAAAGGCCAATTATTTACAGCCCAAAATGTGCTCAGAGAAGGGATGACTCATACAAAAGCACAACAAGGCCAGGTGGAGAACAAAAATAAGGAAAAAGAACACAGAAAAGAGAAAGAGTAGAGCCGACCAGACTGTTAGGGAGAAGGGAAGGAATGTCACATCTCGTCAGTGGAAAGAAACTCAGGTGCATCTGCACTGTAGAATTGATGCAGTTGACACCACTTGGGCTGCAGTGGCTCAAGGCAGGTTTTGTAGACTCAATGTTATGGTATTATGGGAAATATAGTTTGATCAGGCACCGGCACTCTTTTGCAAAGAAGGCAATGTAAAATGACAAGTGCCACGATTCCACAGCACTGAGCCATGGAACTTATAGTGAGATCAGGCTGCATTAATTCCACAGTGTGGATGCCCACCAAGCTATTATGAACCCCTGGAATATTTTCTCGCTGTCATGCAAACAAATAGTGAGATGTGACCCCAGTTTCCTTGCCACCCGCCTTTCCCTTCAAACCATACAATTCTAACAATTACTGAAAACTAATAATAATTCTATCTTTAAATTAGATGACTTCAGGGCTACAAAGGAAAGTGATGATGAAGGGTTATTGGATATCGTTTCCTGCTTGCCTGTCTTCCAAATTGAAGCCCAACAGTAAAACTCTTCAGACAGTGACATATCTGTGTGTGTATATACATCTTCAAATAGTGGGAGATACAGCTAGTGATTTAGATAGATATAGTAGTATCTATACAGATATATTCAGTGAGACAAATATATAGAAATAATGAGATTACGAATACATATATAATTATATCATATACACACATAAATATAAATTATATATGTGTGTGATATATTGATGAGTCTCCACAATAGTTGCAATTGGTTTTACATGTTTTTAATACTTAATATTTATTTATATCTTATTATTTCTAGATGTTATTATCTCTAGATGCTTTGTGTGATTTTTGTCTTGTATTTTATGTTAAATGTGCTTTGATTTGTATTGTATTATGTCATGAGCCGCTTTGGGTCCCGTTAGGGAGAAAAGCAGGCTATATATATATATCCTTTGAAATGTTTTATGTTCTTAAAACTTTTACTAATTTTAAAACTTTTTAGTCTTGTTATATTCGTTGAGTTAAACTGACATTTTAATATTCGTTTAATTTGGTTGTAACGTCTTCTTATTGCTTATGTTTAAGGTTGACTGGGTCATCTTTTAATTGATGTTATGTCTTTGTTTGTTGGCTGGTTGTATTATAGGGCATTGAATATTGTCATTATATGTTGTTAGCCGCACTGAGTCCCCATCCGGGAGATAGGGCGGGAAACCAATTAAACTGATTATTATTATTATTATTATTATTGTGTTGTCGAAGGCTTTCATGGCTGGAATCACTGGGTTGCTGTGAGTTTTCAGGCTGTATGGCCATGTTCCAGAAGCATTTTCTCCTGACATTCCGCCCACATCTATGGCAGGCATCCTCAGAGGTTGTGAGGTCTGTTGGAAACTAGGCAAGTGGGGTTTATATTTCTGTGGAATAATGGGATAAAGAACTCTAGTCTCTTTGAGGCATGAGTGAATGTTGCAATTGGCCACCTTGATTAGCACTGAATATCCTTGCAGCTTCAAAGTCTAGCTTCTTCCTGCCTGGGGGAATCCTGAGCCATAGCAGCTGAAGGGATTTCATAGCATTGACCCATGGCAATTCAAGGGGTGTTGTCGAAGGCTTTCATGGCCGGGATCACAGGGTTGTTGTATGTCTTTCGGGCTGTGTGGCCATGTTCCAGAAGTATTCTCTCCTGACGTTTCGCCCACATCTATGGCAGGCATCCTCAGAGGCTGCGAGGCCTCTGTGGATGCCTGCCATAGATGTGGGCGAAACGTCAGGAGAGAATACTTCTGGAACATGGACTCACAGCCCGAAAGACATACAACAACCCCAATTCAAGGGGTGTCCAATGGTATTGAATAGCCTTGCAGCATCAAAGCCTGGCTGCTTCCTGCCTGAGGGAATCCTTTGTTGGGAGGTGTTAGCTGGCCCTGATTGCAAGATACACACACACATATAAATATATATTATACGATGTGTGTGTATAATTATATCACACACAAACGCATATATATATCATATGCACACACACATATATGATATCCATCTGTATATTGAAGAGGTAGGTTTTCTCTTACCCTGCAGATTTTCTTCTTGGTGCAACCCAGGCGTCCCGCTCGACGACATGGCTTCTGAGACGAGACGTTTCTATTTCTGATCCCCTTCTTGAGCTTTCTAATTTGGTGGCTGCAGTTCTGTCCCTCTGCCAGTAACAGCAGCAGTTCCCAGCTGGCCAACTCGCAGGGAAATGGTTCCTCTCTGATACTGTTATTGTTGCTACTGCTGCTGCTCCCAGTGTTCGAAGGGTTGTGACGTCACAAGAGAAAAGGGACGCTCCTGATTGGCTGCCCAGGCCATTCTTCGCCACGCCCCCCTCAGTGAACCAGGAACGCTCTTGCGCCCCAAAGGCAGAAAGCGCCTCGGTCATCGGAGTGTTAGGAAGGAGGGGCTCTGCGCCTGCGCAGTGTGAATGTTGTCAATGTCTAGCCTTTTTAAAGGGAGGGTTTCACTTCAATCGAACCAACAGCTCCCAGAAGCTGTAGCCAGTAGCTAAATTGGGTAGCAAAAACAAAGCGTTTTTGGTGTACAGCATTCGGCAGGCTTCTCTCTGGTTCGGTGAATCTTTATGGATCCAGCTATACTGTAATGTTAATTCATATTGAGATTGCTTTCACTGGTATAGAATCCTAGGATTTGCAGGTTGGTGAGGCACTAGCACCCTTTGCCAGAGTCTGAGACGGTTGTAAAACTACAACTCCCAGGATTCCATAGCATTCAGCCATGGTACTTAAAGTGAGCTCAAACTGTATTATTGTTGGGTTGCTGTGGCCAAGTTCCAGAAGCATTCTCTCCTGATGTTTCGCCCATATCTATGGCAGGCATTCTCAGAGGTGGTGAGGTATATTGGAAACAAGGCAGATGAGGTTTATATATCTGTGTAAGTTCCTGCATGGGAGAAATGCTTCTGGAACATGGCCATACAAGCCGAAAAACTCACAGCAACCCAGTCTTTCCGGCCATTAAAGCCCTTGATAACACATTGTATTGTTATATTATTATTTAATAATATTATTATATTGTTATATAATTAATATAATAACATAATATTATTTTATAATATAATAATAATTTATTTATTTATTTATTTCGTGTCAAAAGCATTGCATAATAAATAAGTTTAAAAGTGATAAAATAAAGGAATCACAAACAGCTAAATAGTTTTGGACCCAAAGCGGGCAACAGCAATCGCATTGTCCGTAGCTTTAAACAATAATATATTATTGGAGAACACAGAAATGCTGGATGACTCTAACAACCACCATGTCAGACTACATAGAGAAGCCATTGAAATCCACAAGCACGTGGACAATTTCAATAAAAAGGAGGAAACCATGAAAATGGACAAAATTTGGTTACCAGCATTTTAAAAAACTCTAAAATCAGGACAGTAAATAAAGAACAACACTCTGAAAACTGAGGAATTCCACACATTAATCAATCAGGGCCAGCTAACACCTCCCAGCTAAGGATTCCCCTAGGCCAGAGGTCCCCAAACTAAGGCCCGGGGGCCAGATGCGGCCCTCCAAGGTCATTTACCTGGCCCCCGCCCTCAGTTTTATAATATAATATTTTATATCAATTTTAATAATATAATATATTGTATATACATATAATATTGATAATATTATGTTATACAATATAATACTAATAGTAATGCCATATAATAATATTAATTATATATTACATATTATATAATAGTATAGTGGTATAGTTCAATATAGTAATGTATAATGCTAATATTGTGCTATGCTAATAATATAATATATTGTATGTACATACAGCTGCTCTGAGTCCCCTTCGGGGTGAGAAGAGTGGGATATAAATGTAGTAAATAAATGTAGTAAATAAATAAATAATTTTTGACTTAGGCTTGGCCAAAGTCTGACATGACTTGAAGGCACACAACAACAACAACAACAACAATCCTAATTAACTTGACTATCTCATTGGCCAGTAGCAGGCCCACACTTTCCATTGAAATCCTAATAGGTTTATGTTGGTTTAAATTGTTTTCATTTTTAAATATTGTATTATTTCGTTGTTGTTGTTGTTGTTGCACTACAAATAAGACATGTGCAGTATGCATAGGAATTTGTTTGTATTTTTTTTCAAATGATAATTCGGCCCCGCAACAGTCTGAAGGATTGTGGACCGGCCCTTTGCTTTAAAAGTTTGGGGACCCCTGCCCTAGGCAGTAAGCAGCCAGACCTTGAAGCTGTAAGGCTATTCAATGCTAATCAAGGTGGCCAGTTGAAACATTCACACCTGCCTCAAACAGTCAAAGAGTTCTTTCTCCCACCCTGGACATTCCACAGATATATAAACCCCACTTGACCAGTTTCCAGCATACCTCATTACCTCTGAAAATGCCTGCCATAGATGCAGGTGAAATGACAGGAAAAATGCTTCTGGAACATGGACCATACAACCTGGAAAAATCACAGCAACCCACTCAAACTATATTAATTCCACAGTGCAGATACTCCCCCAGCTTTGCTCCTCCAAACGTTGCAAAAACTGAGAATTAGATCTACAAATCCCAGAATTCCATAGCATTGAGCCATGGCAGTTCAAGAGGAGTCAAATTTGAATCCTGGGATTTGTAGTTTGGTGAGGCACCAGCTCTTTTGGGCCCCTTCCACAAAGCTGAATAAAATCCTACATTATCTGCTTTGTGTATCGTCTCTTGGGTGTTTCTTGCAAATTAGGTATTAAGTGTGGTAAATTAAACTATATAAATTTAAAAAAATTAAAAATTATATATGTGAGGGCAAGGTAGTTCATGTGGAAACCAAGCCTTGCCTGGAAGTAACCGATATTCCCAACTAACAGAATGAGATGTAATAAGTAGACACGTGCGCGGAATTTTCTACCATTTATTTCGTGTCTTCAGTTTCTTTGGGAGCACAAAACAGGAAGCCCCCTCCCCACATGAAAATCTGCTTTTCGGGGGCCCAAACCAAAAACAAGTATCTACCCTCCCGATTTCATTCGGCTCCCAAAAAATAGATTGGGGGCCCCAACAAAAGCCGGGATATAAAACAGGGCACAGTTTTCCCCGAAAGCACAAGCCTAGTAATAAGAGGGACATGGGGGGGCTCCAATAGTAAACTCCACACTAGACTCTAACCCACACCTAATAGGCTGTTATTGTAATGTCTTACATCTCTCTTAATGGAGAGGGCTAGCTCTTTCCAAGAAATTCTTTGCTCCAAGTCAGGTATCCTGCTCAGTGAGTTGTGTATAAACACTGCCAGCTGCAGTATTGATGGCTCATAATCAGTCACAGAACAGTGAGTCAGACTGTACTCTGTAACCTTGACTGTTTTCAAGAGAGGCTTTGAAAACAGCTACATATAAGCAATAGGGAAGGAAATTGACCAATCCTTCTTGAGAAATATAGAAACCTTGAGGTTGAAATAATCTGTATTTGTTCTAGGGAAAGTGTCACGCATCATTTAAAAAGTATGTTGAAATATGGCAATTTGCCATGCTTTTCACTAAGTTTTATTCACTACTGCAAATAATATTCTTATAATAAATCATGGTGTGTTTAGAGTTACATTTTTGTGACATAATCTGCTTTTGTGAGGGCTTTTACCCTAAAGGGCAAGTTTTGTATCTAAGTCGGGCATAATACAATTAACCCTACACATTGACAGGTTTAGTTTTGCAGACAGGATTGTTATTATTAATATTATTAGGAATATTATTAGGAAACTCTCGGTCCTTTAGTTGGCAACTTTGTGGCCAACTCGAATCAATGAATCAATCGGGCAGCTAACGCCTCCAAACAAAGGATTCCTCCAGGCAAGAAGAAGCCAGAACAAGAAGCTTGCAAGGCCATTAATGCTAATTAAGGTTGTTTTTTTTTTCGTGTCAGGAGCAACTTGAGGTGATTAATTACAACATTCACACTGGCCTCCAACAGACAAGAGTTCTTTCTCCCACCCCAGACCTTCCACAGATATATTAAATTTCCTTGCTTAGTTTTTCCAATATACCTCACCTCTGAGGATGCCTGGCATAGATGTGGGCAAAATGTCAGAGATAATGTTTCTGGAACATGGCCATACAGCCCAGAAAACACACAACATCTCTTACCATTTTTTATTCTTGCTCATGCTTCTGGGAGTGGAAGTCCAAAATACCTGGAAGTCCCTAATTTCTCTAGCCTTGAACTGAAATGACAGTGATCTGATTCAGCATACAGCAGCTCCTGCTATTCAAAATTTAGAGGAAGGGGATCACAAACAAACCAACAGCATGGAAAGAAATTCATTTCCATCACCGGGAGTCATAAATTAGGCTGACTCATTTCAGCTTGCCTCATTAGAGAGTCTATTTTCTGGTTCTCACAGTCCTTCTGTTTGTTTGCACATTTTCCAGGCTGCGTCCCTCTTGACTTGGAGATTTATACATTCAGAGTCCAAAGAGAAGGACCCTTCCAATGAAGTTAGATTGTGACATTTTAAAATATGCACTTTTCAAGAAAAAAGACTGACCGTAGTTACTAAACATTATGAAACATTATGACACTATTGTGTCAAGGACACAAAATGTAGAACTGCATATTATATATAGTGGAGCTTTCTTGAGGGAGGGGGATTATTAACTGAAAATTCAAACATTCATGCATATATTGTTTATTAGTATTAGTTAATTTTCATCTGACCATTCCTCCAATGATTTTAAGATAGTATGGATGATTCTTTGCCTTCCCCTTTTATGCTCACAACACCCTAATGTGGTAGATAAGGCTGGGAAAGTGTGATTGGCCTTATATTCCTAAGTAATGATATAATCAACCATGGCTTGATTAGTGGAGGCTCTGGCTTGTATTTCTCAAGATCCAACACCTTAACAACTGAATAAGGAAAGGTACAATATAAAAATGCTGTATCTAAAATACGCTATGGAGCCCCGGTAGCAAAGTGTGTTAAAGCGCTGAGCTGCTGAACTTGCAGACCGAAACCAGGTTCAAACCCCGGGAGCGGCCTGAGCAGCCGCTGTTAGCTCCAGCTTCTGCCAACCTAGCAGTTCGAAAACATGCAAATGTGAGTAGATCAATAGGTCCGGTGGGAAGGTAACGGCACTCCATGCAGTCATGCCGGCCACATGACCTTGGAGGTGTCTACGGACAACGCCGGCTCTTCGGCTTAGAAATGGAGATGAGCACCAACCCCCAGAGTCGGACACGACTGGACTTAACGTCAGGGAAAACCTTTACCTTTACCTTTTAACATACCCTATATACTTAGTTCCACAGATGTGGAGCTAAGCTAGCTCCCTGGTTCTCCAGGGAGCTACTAACTATGAAACAAATGAAATGGAGACAAGAGTGCAAGTTGAGAAAAAAATTGTGTGAATCCAACTACAAGAAGACTAAATTTCATCAAAAGGCGCATGGCACTGCCATAACGTTTTTAAGAAAATGTTATATTTCACCTCAACTGCAGCCGCAAAAAATAGACCCACCAAATTGTTCAGGGTAGTTCAAAGGCTCTTGACCCCGAGAGTAGAAGATCATCTGTTTTACTCAAGTACCCATTGTGAGGCCTTTGAGAACCATTTTCTTCTAAGATTGATCAAATTCTCATGGTTTCGGCAGCCATTCTCCATTCTCCGATCTCATTGCTTTGGCCAGCATCTTCCCAGGTAACCAGTGAGAGACGTTACCCATGTCATGCTTGCCGGCTGCTGCAATGATGAGAATGGGATGAGGATGGTGAGTGCCATCCTGTATCCCCAGGCTATCTAAACCCAGGAATATGGGATGGCCATGTACTGTAAACAGTTGTGGCCAGTTCCAACTGCTTACGTGGGCTCAATGTTGAGGTTTGTTCTGAATTCTTGGAGAGAATTTGGAGCAACATATGACTTTGCTTCATGTGGTTCAAAGCTGTGTTAATCTGAGTTAGCTCCATGTATCTGCTGACTATTTTCCAGAATTATTGGAAGCATTCTGTAGCTTTTTATAAGCTCAAGGCACAATAAAGGCCACAAAATGGGATGTTTCCTGTAAAAACTCTTGTGGGAGAGGAATTGTTGTAGCCCAGATTGCTAAACTTAATCCTGTGAACAAACCAGAATCAGATGTCAATTGTTGATATTGAGCAATTCTGTGGTTCAATGCTATGTGATTGCCAGAGAATAACTGTGAGGATTAGGTTCATGTTGACTTATTTGGTAAACTTGCTAAAAACCATGTTATGGTAAGGCTTTGAGACAAGGAGATTTACTGGACTGAGCAGGAGTCCCATTTACTGTCTACAATAATTTAAACCTGAGCTTCATAGCCCTATGGATGCAGTTTGCTATTGACTCATATGACGGTGTCCAAGTATACTGATTTGCCAAGGACAGTCCTGATTCGTCTGTTGTTGTCCCCACTCTTTCAGTTGTGTTTAATGTACCCCAGTCACGTTCTTCCTCCTACTTTTCCTCTTCGTCATCACCATATTTTAATTTGCACTCAACTCAACGGGATAGAAATCAGAGAAAGATATATAGTAGAGTCTCATTTATCCAACACTCACTTATCCAACGTTCTGGATTATCCAACACATTTTTGTAGTCAATGTTTTCAATACATTGTGATATTTTGGTTTCTAAATTCGTAAATACAGTAATTACTACATAGCATTACTGCATATTGAACTACTTTTTCTGTCAAATTTGTTGTATAACATGATGTTTTGGTGCTTAATTTGTAAAATCATAACCTAATTTGATGTTTAATAGGCTTTTCCTTAATGCCTCCTTATTATCCAACATATTCGCTTATCCAACATTCTGCCGGCCCGTTTATGTTGGATAAGTGAGACTCTACTGTACAATCCTACACTTCCTAGTAGGCATTGGAAAAAAAACAAATAGCTGCAGCCTCTCCTGACTTTTGCTTTTGCCAACTTGAACATACTCTGATGTTGTTTGACCACTTCTGTCCTATTTTTATCTGTGAAATGTTGGAAAGTATGCCAGGGAAAGGAATCTTAAGACTCTATAGCAATGGTTCTCAACCTGTGGGTCCCCAGATGTTTTGGCTTTCAACTCCCAGAAATCCTAATAGCTGGTACATTGGCTGGGATTTCTGGGAACCACTGCTCTACAGATTTATGGCCTACAATGTCCAGCAGCCACACCTAGGATGGGAGGTGAAGTCCAAAACATCTCAATGGCCAAAGATAACCTGCCCATTGTTTATACTGGAATACTTGCTTTTAAAGTCCTTCAGATTGTTTGTGCAGGTAACCATGTTCCAGACATAGTAATCCTTATATCTTTGATTACTCAAACCTTCCCAGCACCTCTTTCAACAGTTGAAATAACTGTGTTTTCCAATATCAAAATCAGAAACATTCTAACAAAAAAGCTATGCTATTACTGTTTCACACAATGACTTATCTGAGCCAGCCACTTTTGTGCATACACAAACTGCTTAGGAGACGTTTCTGACATTATAAATTATTGTGAATATACTAAAACCATGGAGCAAGTCTTAGCCTTGAAAGCAGAAACCATAAAATGACCCAGTATTCCCAGGCGCCAAAGTATTTTATTTTGTTTTTAAACATTATCTTGTGTAAATATTGACTTGAGGCTGCAATATCCTCTTGGGAAATAAGCACATTCTAATAGCTGATCTTAACAATGATACTATGGTCTAGTAGCAGAAAGAGGTTGGGAAGAACATATAATAATAAAGTGTAACAATCTTTTACAATCTACAAGCAAGATGTCATTGGGTGTTATGTTCATTATTTCCCAATATGTATATTAGAGTTGTGCAATACAGATAAACTTCTAGCCGTTTTGTGTCCCAGCTTTCAGTGGAGGCCTCGATAAATTTTTTGGGAACTTCCTGAATATGGGAGAGCAGATATCTGTTATTGCTCTGGGGGTACCAAAAGATACGTTTTCTATCAGCCCATTACGGGGGGAGGGGCTTCCCAGGCTCCCCTTCCAATCATTTTAAGCATTTAAGCTGTTTGTTCTATTCTACAGGAGAAGCACTCGACTGCAGGCAGGTGCGCCTTTAAGGAGGCTTCTTACCTGTTTCTACTCTAGAGAAGAACACTCGGCTGCAGGAGAACCATACTTAAGTGCTTTCTCTCAACAGCACCAGCAACACATCAAGCAGCTTTCCAAGATACATTTTAAGGAGGCCCGGGGAAGAAAGAGCTATGATCTGTAGCTCAGTAGAAGTATTCTCCCTTGATTATCTTAAATAATACTTTATTATTAATAATAATAATAATAATAATAATAATAATAATAATAATAATAATAATATTTTAGAAGTATTTTCTGAAGGAGGGGAAGGGAAGGAGAAAAATAAAATAAAAGGGTGACTCTCTGTCTCCAAGCCCCCAAATGCAGGCTTGTGCACCCCACTCACTGTTCCTCAGGTCCCCAACTCCCAGTCAGTCCCACTCAATGAAAAAAAATCAGGAAAATAAAGGAAAATCAAAAAGATTCGACTGTGATGCCGAATAGGTGAGGAGGAGCCAAGATTGGCTTGCTTTCATATCAGGCTGGTTTTCGACCCAGGAGGGCCCTTACCATTACGTGCTCCATTGTGTTAAGGGGCTTGTTCATGTTCCTTTGTTGCTGGCCAGCACTCTTCCTTCTAGAGGGCTACTGAGCAAACAACTGTAGCGTAGATCTTAACTTTGAATTGTTCAGACATTTTTGAATCACAGAGAATGCCAATAATTTGCCACCATTTTAACCAGACTGCATTATTTGTGACCATATGTCGGGCATTGTGTCGCCATCAATGGAGACCAATGCCCCTAGGTATTAAAATTGGGCGGCCTTCTTTAGTGCTTGTCCATTAATTTGAATTGTTTTTCTCATTTGAAAGCCACATTCCAGATACTTTGTTGTGGGTATTTTCAGTTGAAGGAATAAAAGCGATCAGCAAGAAAATGCAGGAAGCAAGACTACGGTAGTATGGCCATGTCATGAGAAGAGAACCAACATCAGTAGCACAAACAGCACCACATTTGGAGATTGCAGGACGATGATCACATCGATGGGCAAAGAAAAGATGGATGGATACCATCAACGAAGACATGCGTGCTGCCAACCTAAGACCCAAAACAAAGCCCTGTGGAAACAGCAGTCACAACGCTAACCCCTCCATTGGAAAAATAGCTTATAAAGAAGACACTGAAGTATATTGAGAATGGGTCTGCATGATCCTGGACAATCTTAGGTCTCTTAACTGTCAGAAATACACATCTGAAAAAACATGAAAAAATGCTTTGGCAACATTTTTATGCAACACAAGTAGGGACAAAAACAAACCGTTTCAGGGCAGAGTGCACTTGGTCAGATTCTACCCTTGGAAAGGGAGAATTAACTTCAGATTCTCCTTCTTGACCTCTGTGGCAATCTCTGTGACCAGAGACTTCCATCATCAGAACTCTGGTGTCTGCAGAGTCATACCGAGGCAGATCAGGGCATGTTATGGGTGGATCAGAAAAGAGTTTGGACCTGCAGGTCCCTAGGTGTGGCTCAGATTTGAGGCTAGCGAGGGCAGGAAATATGTACCAGCGCCAGAATTTATGGGTATAAATTCCTTCTCATTCTTTCCTGTGGGAGAAAAAAAAGAGAAAGAAAAATCCAAGGAACATGAAAAGAGATGAAGGCCCAAGTTGCTCCTTCCTTAGTAATGCCCTCCTGAACAAATCTGGCAGGCCTTTGAATTGGGGGGAGGGCTCCAAAAATACAATCCATCGACATGCTTGCACACATTTAGAACTGCTATGTTGTTTCATTCACGCAACTTTAAAAGCATGTTGAAGTGTATTCTTTTACTGAAATTCTTGCAAAAAAATTAAGAAACCTTTCCCAATGTGGTGTAGTAGCCTTAGAAAAATCCAACAAAGAAGAAAAGCGAAGAAACCCACACATATTGTTTTCTTGCTACAATTCTGGAGACCAAGGTTTGGTTCCCCAGGTTGGATCTACATTGCTATATAATCCAGATTATCAAAGATTATAATCCACATTATCTGCTTTGAACTGGAGTATACAAGTCTACACTGCCATATAATCCAGTTCAATTTATATGGCAGTGTAGATGGTGCCCCGCTCAGTCATGGAAACCAAAAGGGTGAACTTAGGTGAGTCACACACTCTCAGCTTCCAAAAAAAAAAAACCCATGATAGCTTCATGTTAGGATCACCATGAGTCACGAATGATTTGAAGGCACACAACAAGAGCAAACCTTTCTGATATTGTTTACATTTTGAAGACAGGCAGTACAACAACCATTGCAAACTGTTGGCAAATTCATTTTATTAGTCCCAAAGTACTGTGCATAAAATATAGTGGCTGTCCACATTTGTAGGAGCCCCGATGTCACAGCAGGCTAAACCACAGAGTTGCTGAATTTGCTGACCAAAAGGGAGCGGGGTGAGCTCCCGCTGTTAGCCCCAGTTTCTGCCAACCTAGCAATTCGAAAGCATGCAAATATGAGTACATCAATAGGTACTGCTCTGGTGGGAAAGTAATGGTGCCCCAAGCAGTCATGCCGGCCACATGACCTTGGAGGTGTCTACGGACAACACCGGCTCTTCAGTGTAGAAATGGAGATGAGCACCAATCCCCAGAGTGAGACACGACTAGACTTAATGTCAGGGGAAAACCTTTACATTTACCTACCACAATTGTAGCAGATATTTTTTCCTATGTGTAAGAAATGGAACATTTCCCTTGGGAAAATAATGTCTAAAAATGTTCCAGTTTTTCTTTCTTTTTGAAATTATTTTGGCCATATGTCACAGGACTTAATTTAGATGTGTAATATCAGAGATGTTTTCTACTAGCAATTACCACAATATTTTTAATAGCTGCTTTCATGTGGGGGAGATATTCTGATAAATATGGCAGCTCTTGAGAACTTGTTTCATGAAGTTTTAAAGTGTCCTGATTGCTAAATGTCTCCATACAAGATCTGATAGAATGCCATTATGCGGCTACTTGCTGTCCCCATGAATGTATATATAAACACAAGCAAATACTCTTTAATAACAACCCCCAACTTATTATAATTTAGGCCAAAGCTTAGAGCAAACTAAGGCTTCTTCTACACTGTCCTTATATCCTAGGATCTGATCCCAGGTGATCAGCTTTAAACTGGATTATATGAGTCTACAATGCCAGATAATCTGGGATAAACAGATTTTTTCATGTCAGAATCAACTTGAGAAACTGCAAGTTGCTTCTGGTGTGAGAGAATTGGCCATCTGCAAGGATGTTGCCCAGGGGATGCCCGGATGTTTGATGTTTAACCATCCTGTGGGAAACTTCTCATTTCCCTGCATGGGGAGCTGGAGCTGACAGAGGGAACTTAACCCATTGAGCCACCGGGGGCTCCTATGGATAAACAGATAATCTGGGATCCAATACTGGATTGGGTCCCAGATCCCAGTATAGATCCAGCCTAATGCTCTTATTTCAGCTCTCGAGTGCCCTCTGGTGTCCAGAAACAACATAAGCATCCAGATAGAAGAATGAGGAAATCAAACCTGAGAGTAGCTCTGTTGAACTGGATTTTGTATCTACATTTCATGCCTAAGTGGAACACTTCTCACTATACATGCATTACTGTTCCTCCCCACAACACTACACAGAATCTGCAAAGGAATGCCAGTTCTGATTAACTAGTAACACGAACATGAAAAAACTGAGGGTGCTTCCAGACAGGCCAGAAATGTGCACCACAGCTGGTTTTAAAAACCTACTTTGGCACACATTTCTGTCCCCAGAACACCCCCCCCCCCCAAGACTACTATCGGGATGGCATGGAGCCACCACAAAGCCCCCTGAACTAACCCCTAAAAAGTAAATAAAACTTACTTGGTCACCATTATGGTCCTCCTCGTACACGCCTGGTCAAGGAAATGATGTGCCAGGTTAGGGGGGGGGGGAAGCCTCCTGCCCCCCAGTCTCCTGGAGCATCATTTTCTCACTTCAGGAGGGTGTGCAGAGGACCATATTGGTGACCAGATAAGTTCTATTTACCTTTTAAGGGGAAATGGGGGGCTTGGTGGATGAGCAACATCCTGGACCTTGTGCTCTAGGAGCCCAAAAGGTTTGCCATGGCAAATGGGGGCTCACTCCCTATATAGTGAATTCTCACAGACCCAATACCCCATTAGACTCGAGTCTCTTAGGAAGGCCCAGATCTAATGGGGTATTTAATTAATATAGCATAATCGAGGTTATTCCAAATTAATTTGTTTTACTGGGGACACATTTGGACACCCCGGTTAAAAACCCAGACAGTTTCCGCATTTTGGGCCTGTCTGGATGGGCCCTGAGTGATGTTTTTGCAAAATGCTAAATGCATTGGGTGGATGGATGATTAGGTTCCCCTTTTCTGTTGTTTCTTTTCACATCATTCAGGAATATCCCATGCTTCTTGGATCAACCTGAGAGCTTTTGCTACCTAAAACAATGAATCAAATGCCATCCCCACCACACTCCATATTTACAAAACTAACCAGAGATGAGCTGAATCTCATCTGGTGGTAGTGCATAGTGCAGGGCAGGGTTTGTGATATTTAGAACTCTTTCTACTCTTAGATTTAGGGAGGGCCAGATAGCCAAGAGCAAATCAAGGTGCTCCATGAGAATTAAATTTGAAAGCCCATGATTTACACAATATACCTATAGTTCACTTGGGCCCTTTACACACAACTAAATAAAATCCCACACTTTCTGCTTTGAACTGAAATTTATGGCAGTGTGGACTCAGATATCCCAGTTCAAAGCAGATATTGTGGGATTTTCTGCCTTCATATTCTGGCTTATATGGCTGTGTAGAAGGGCCCTTAATAATACTTTGCTTATTTCGTTCAGCATAAGGAATCACATGTCCATTCTGGTGCTGTTGAATTTCAACTCCCAGAAGTCCTAGCTTCCAGCAGCAGGATATAATCTTTTTATTCAAACAGGCATTTAAAGATGAAAGTTTTTAAGATCAAATCAAGGGTGCTGTGGTTTTTAACTTTGAATATATTTTAATGGATTTTAACTATGATTTTTAAGAATACAGTTTATATTTAATTCTGTTTTAATGTTTGCATATTTGTATATTTTAAATTGTATGCTAATACTTTTATTATTTTTGTGTGTGTGTCAGAAGCGACTTGAGAAACTGCAAGTTACTTCTGGTGTGAGAAAATTGGCCATCTGCAAGGACTTTGCCCAGGGGATGCCCGGTTGTTTTGATGTTTTACCATTCTTGTGGGAGGCTTCTCTCATGCCTCTGCATGGGGAGCTGGAGCTGACAGAGGGAGCTCATCCATGCTCTCCCCTGATTTGAACCGGCAACTTTCAGGTCAGCAACCCAATCTTCAGGTTAGCAGTCCTGCTGGCACAAGGATTTAACCCAATGTGCCACCAGGGGCTTTTATGTTAATCCGCTTTGAGTCTCCTTCAGGAGACATAAAGCTGGGTATAAATAAATATAATAATGATAACCATAACAACCAGCATAGCCAAATGTAAAGAATGCTGGAAATTGCAGACCAGCAAAACCTACAGGTCTGCATAATTTTTAACCCAATTTAAGTTATTTATATTTACAGTTTATCTCTTTTTCTCTCCACTTATATTAAGATACTTGTCTCTTCTGTTCCTCACTCTATCATGAGATGAGCTAGCCTGAGAAAGTCATAGCGCCAAAGTTACCTAGTGAGTTTTATGGCCAAGCAGTGAGATGAACCTGGGTCTTTCCAGTTGTGGTCCTAAACTCCAACCGCTACACAATATCAAATATTAAATCAAAGAGTTGTTGGTATGTGAGCCTTCTGGCAAAAGTGGCCTTCACACAAGTATGCAATGAACTTCACCATAAACTCAGTACTAGCTGTAAGTTGTAGAGTTATAAATAATTTACAAGCCTATTGATCTGGTGGCCTGTGAGTTTGCTTTCAAATACGTCTCACTGGGAAAACTTGGTTTCAGTATCAACACAAAACCTATGTATTCTGCATTTTGCTTTCAGCCTCTGTAATCTCAACCTACCTTTGTACAATCTCCATGATCATATGAATTTTTTAAAAAGACCTAGCACAAATCAGTGATTTAAAGCCACAAATAATACACTCTAGCATAATCATACAGAAACTGAATTCACTGTTAATTGAAGTCCCATTAGTTTCAGTGGGTCTCCTCTATGGGTAACAACTATTGGATTAAACTCTGGGTTATTGTTTCAATTAATATATCGATGGGCAGTAGGATCCATCACTCTGTCATGTTAGAATAAGAAATCAATACTTTTGACCAGTTTGGATGGCATAGCAAATGAGAAAATTGTAAACAATAAGACACTTACATAGCTATTCTGTCCAGGTGTTCTAAATGTAGTGGGCAAGGTAGACATGCAAGGGAAGCATCAGTCTTCTCATATGAAGAGCCACTTTCTAAACAGTGGATTCTCTTCTACTCATGTAGGCCAGGGGCAAGAATTGTAGTTATTTATTATTATTATTTTCCCCTCGATGGATTGTCACCTTGACGTGGTGAGGGAGTTTGCGTGTTCCAATGAACCTGCAGGCACAACCACAGGAGTTACACACTCCCAGGAGTGGCCACAGGGGAGGATCCAGACCAAGAACCAAAGACCCAAAGACCTCAACGACGCAGCAGGCAGAGGATAACATGGTACATGTTACAACGGCTGTGAAGGCAGAAGAAGGCTGCAACAGACTGAGAAGCCACTGTCGTTGTGTTAATCACACCACTGCTGGGACCTCAAACTGTGAAGACTGTGTGTTGACCGGCCATGCACTGACCTCCACACATTAAAAAAAAATCTTGCACAGGCGTCTTCCAAGAAATGGAGGATCATCATCCTCGAACTACTAGGGATTGCCTAAAGGATTTATTATTATTCCATATTTCTCCCTATATAGGGATTCAAGCCATCTAATAATAAATATAAAACAATGCAAATTAAAACAATTTAAATGCATTAAAATATAAACACTAAAGTACAAACCATTTGCATTATTAAAACTACCCCAAAATCCCCATCACTCTATCTCCAAAAGCACTCCCTCATCATACCATAAATGCCCAATGGCAGGGAGCTGTTTTTCCCTGACTATGTTTTTCCCCTGACTATGAGACCATCCTTGTCTCCTTAGTTCCAGAGTCTCAAAGTAGCCATGAAAAATGGCCCTCTCCTTTGTTTCCACTAAACCAGTTTGATAGAGTGGTGGGACAAAGAAAAGGCCCTCTTCAAATGATAGTGTTCTGATAAGTTCATAAAGAGAGTGATGGTCCTTCAAATAACCTTGATACAAGCAATATAGAGACTCACAGGGATTTGGGGGGTATGTCTTAATCGTGCTGGAAAAGACTGAGTAGGGCTTTCCTGCCCCCCTTGCTGCATGGACAAATTGGTCTGCTCTATTTTTCCCCTACAGAGAAAATTGAAAGCCCTTTCTCCATGAACAGAGAGGCACACAGCACACTGGTCACAGAAAACGAATTCGGGCTACTCTTGATGGGGCACGGGGCCCCTGGTGGCACAGTGTGTTAAAGCACTGAGCTGCTGAACTTGCGGACCAAAAGGTCCCAGGTTCAAATCCTGGGAGCAGAATGAGCACCCGCTGTTAGCCACAGCTCCTGCTAACCTAGGAGTTCGAAAACATGTAAATGTGAGTAGATCGATAGGTACCACTCCGGCGGGAAGGTAATGGTGCTCCATGCAGTCATGCCAGCCACATGACCTTGGAGGTGTCTATGGACAACACCGGCTCTTCGGCTTAGAAATGGAGATGAGCACCAACCCCCAGAGTCGGACACGACTGGACTTAACGTCAGGGGAATGCTTTACCTTTTACCTAGATGGGGCAAATGTGCTGAATGGTTGCTGTGTATGTTGTTGTAAGTCTCAGGGTTTTTCAAAACAGGGTTCAACTGGACAGTCTCAAAATATTGAGAGTTTTGAATTAGTCTCATTTGGATTGGACCTGCATTCATGGGTTTCCTTCTCTCCCTCCATTCGTCTCTTGAGTTCTTCCCCCTTTCCTTCTCAGAGCCCTTCCACACAGCCATATAAACCAGAATGTCAAGGCAGAATAACCTACAATATCTGCTTTGAACTGGAATATCTGAGTCCACACTGCCATATATCCCATTTCAAAGCAGATAATGTGGGGTTTTATTTAGCTGTGTGGATGGGGCCTCACTGACTATGAATCCTTCTACACAGGCCAAAATGTGACACACATCAGTATTTAAAATGCTGCTTTGTGTTGCATTTGTGGCCATACCTGGGGAAAACCCTGCCCCATTGGTGGGGGACCCACCTGTGTCAATCCGGTGTTGGCACGGATGGGCGAGGACATCATCTCCCTCCTCTCTCTACCTCTCCAAAGCTCTGTTGAATCATTTCTCAGCATCACTGAGCTAAGAGAAAATTCATGCCTTCGTAAAGATGCATTTCATGACTTTTAAGGCCAAAACAAGGGGCAAGAAGGGGAGGGAGGCATTGCCATCCTATCTCCCTGGGTTCCTGGAAGCTCTGGACATTTGCAGATATTTTTAAACCCAGAATAAATCTGGATGAACAGCTTTATTGTGGGTTAAAAGGCATTAGCCTGGTGCATTGTTTGGACACTCCAGGCTAATGCACTCTCTACAATGGATTATTTGCCAATGTAAATGCACTCCATGTGTCACATCCAATCTCATGAAACATTTCAGAAATTGATTTTCACCAGTTTCCACTGAACCATTTTTAAATGCAAATGCTACAATAATTTAGTAGTATTATGATAGTTAAACATTAGGGTCATTTATTTTTAGCATGAACAGTCTTCTTTTCCTTGTTTGATCTCTGTAGAATTTGTGCCCTGGAAACAAAAGGTGTTCTTACTTGGTGGCTATTTTACTGTGTCTAAAATAACAGAAACACATAGCAAATAACACTGGCAACGAAGATCCGCATAGTGAAAGCAATGGTATTCCCCATAATAACCTATGGCTGCGAGAGCTGGACCATAAGGAAGGCTGAGCAAAGGAAGATAGACGCTTTTGAACTTTGGTGCTGGAGGAAAATCCTGAGAGTGCCTTGGACGGCAAGAAGATCCAACCAGTCCATCCTCCAGGAAACAATGCCCAGTTGCTCACTGGAGGGAAGGATATTAGAGGCAAAGTTGAAGTATTTTGGCCACATCATGAGAAGACAGGAAAGCTTGGAGAAGATCATGATGCTGGGGAAAATGGACGGAAAAACGAAGAGAGGCCGACCAAGGGCGAGATGGATCGACGGTATCCTTGAAGTGACTGGCTCGACCTTGAAGGAACTGGGGGCGGCAACGGCCGACAGAGAGCTCTGGCGTGGACTGGTCCATGAGATCATGAAGAGTCGGACACGACTAAACGAGTGAGAAGACGACGACAATAGCAAATAACCAGTGCATTTCATTTTGGAAAGTACTGGGTTAATTTAAATTAACCTGAGAGATGGGAATAAAGAGTCTTTGGTAATCCTGGAAGCTCACAGGAAATATTTTTGGATGTGGAAAACAATGTATGAACATACTGGGACAAAATCCAACCCTCCCCTTCACCTTTCTCCTCCACAGATAGACACATACATGCTCTATAATACCAGTTGTGATACTATAATGTAATATTCTGCCTAATTGTATCACATTACTACCCACATAGCCTGAATATGAACAGGCAGCTGGGTGGAAGGAAGACAAACTGCATGAAAATGGAGGACTGCAACACATGTCAGCATCTCTGAGCAAGTGCACACACTGAAAGCTAGTGTAGTCAACAGCAGTGATTAAGGACTATTTAGAGATTCATAAGGCTGAACTCGCAGGAGTATCTTTACACTGTACAGCTCAATGATTTTAAAGCCGCATGTTAATAATTTCTGAGTGCTTCAGAAGTCTGCACCATGTTTTTCTTGCTGCTGCTTGAAATGGCCTCTCTTCCCTCATTAGCAGTCAGAGCATCCTAGAGAGCTATCTTCTATTATCTGACCACTCTGTTTTGTTATGCAGATCAGATCAGTTTACTCCATTGACATTGTCTGCAACTTGTCTCATTAAGTTTTGTAAATTAAAAAAAAATTACAGTTCTATCATGGGGCATCAGATGTAAAGCTAACCAAGGAAAACTGTGGTCTAGTTTATATTAAGCTTGCAACATTTAGTGTATTTACTCTGCTGAACTGACAGTTCCTTATAGCTAACATAGTTGCAAATGGCATTTAAATGATCTCCACTGAAACTTGATGAAGAGTCTTCCTTATATAGTGGTCTGAATACCGCACTAGGGAGAGCAGGGTTCAAATCCCTGCTTCGCTATGGAATCCCACTGGGGACAAGTCACACTCTCTTAGCTTTATAGGAAAGCAGTGGCAAACCTCCTTTGAATCGATTTTGCCAAGAAAACCGCAGGAGATAGTTGTTATAAGCTGAAGTTGACTTGGGGCCCTTCCACACAGCCATATAACCTAGAATATGGTTCAACTGGTTCAAAGATCGGCAGCCAAATTTCTAACTGGAGCCGGCTATAGGAAGCACACAATGCCCCTATTAAAGCAGCTCCACTGGCTGCCGATAAACTGCCGGGCCCAATTCAAGGTGCAGGTTTTGACCTATAAAGCCCTATATGGCTTGGGCCCTACCTATCTCCATGATCACATCTCCTCCTATGAGCCAGTGCGGACCTTGAGATCATCCGGGTAGGTTCTCCTCTCGTTCCCACCACCGTCTCAACTGTGGCTGGTGGGGACGAGGGAACGAGCCTTCTCGGCAGTGGCCCCCCGGCTCTGGAATGCACTGCCAAAAGAGATCAGACAATCCCCTACATTATCCAATTTCCGTAAGGAACTGAAGACCTGGTGGTGTCGGCAGGTTTTTGAGTAATTACATTGGAATACCACTGATCTCTGGGCCTGAATATATTGCACAAGATTTATCTAGCCTACAATGATACACTTTAATATATTGGGTTTATGGTTTCCATCCCCTTGATCAGATTGTGTAAGTGTTATTTATTGCTATATAATTGTATTGTTTTACCTTACTTAATAATGTGTTATTATGTTGTTACCCTGTTTCCCCTAAAATAAGACATCCCCAGTAAATAAGACCTAGTAGCGGTTTTGCTGAATTGCTAAATATAAGGCCTCCCCCAAAAGTAAGACCTAACAAAGTTTTTGTTTGGAAGCATACGTACCATAGATTGTAGAACATGGAAATAATTGTAGTAATAAATTATTGATAGGATTCACAGTTTGTCTGGTTATGCTGATTTGAGATAACAACTATTGTACAGTATATAATAAATGTTCAATTTTTGTTCAACAATAAATGTAAATTCTTCTTCATGAAAAAATAAGACATCCCCTGAAAATAAGACCCAGCACAACTTTGGGAGCAAAAATTAATATAAGACACTGTCTTATTTTCAGGGAAACTTCTGTTGAAGTTGTCCACATGCTTGTGGATTTCAATGGCTTCTCTGTGTAGTCTGACATGATAGTTGTTAGAATGGTCCAGCATTTTTGTGTTCTCAAATAGTATTCTGTGTCCAGGCTGCTTCATCAAATGCTCTGCTATGGCTGATTTCTCTGGTTGAATTAGTCTGCAGTGCCTTTCATGTTCTTTGACTCTTGTTTGGGCGCTGCGTTTTCATGGTTTCTTCCTTTCTTGTTTGGGCGCTGCATTTTCATGGTTTCTTCCTTTCAACAGAAAGGAAGAAACCATGAAAATGAACAAAATCTGGCTACCAGTATTAAAAAAACTCAAAAATCAGAACCGTAAATAAAAAGCAATACTCTGAAAACAGAGGATTTCCAGACATGAATCAACCAAGGGCAGTTAACGACTCTAAACAAAGG
Source organism: Anolis carolinensis (assembly GCF_035594765.1). Lineage (NCBI taxonomy): Eukaryota > Metazoa > Chordata > Lepidosauria > Squamata > Anolidae > Anolis > Anolis carolinensis. Next base: position 203,062,267 of record NC_085843.1, read on the forward strand.
ATGCCCCAGAGGCAGGAAGAAGACAGCAGATAAGCTTTTCAATGCTAATTAAAGTGATTAACTACACAACATTCACACTGACCTCTCTCACCCTAGACTTTCCACAGATATATATTAACCTCTTTGCTTAGTTTTCTCCATACCTCACAACCTCTGAGGATGCCTGCCATAGATGTGGGCGAAATGTCAGGAGAGAATGCTTCTGGAACATGGACACACAGCCCGAAAGACATACAACAACCCCAGGGTATGTAATATATGTGTGGTTTTTATGATTGGAAGCTGTCCTGAGTCCTATCCAGGAGATAGGGTAGTATATAAATAAATTATTATTATTATTATTATTATTATTATTATTATTATTATTATTATTATCATCATCATCATCAAGGTAGAAAATTACACAATATTTGCTGTGAACTGGAATATCTGGGTTCACACTGCCATGTATCCCAGTTCAAAGCAGATAATGTGGGATTTTATTCAGCTGTGTGGAAGGGGCCTTGAAAGCACATTAGGACAATGAGCTTGGATAGCTGGAAATACGCCTACATGCAAGATTGCTTGGCTTGTTTAGAATCAGCATGCCCCGAAGCCTTCTGGAAATGTGATTCTCCTGTATTTTGTTAAAAGAAGATGATATGAGATCTGAGTATCCCTTAACTGAAATGCTTGGGATTGGAAATGTTCTATATTTGGGGGTGAGGGTCAGATTGTAAAATTGTCTATGACTAATGGGATAGTTTACAGATGAAACCCAAGTCTAAACTTAAAATTCATGTATGCTTCATATATACCTTATACACATAGTCTGAAGGTATGATGCACAATATTTCAGTATTTAAACAATGTGATTAATTAAACAACGTTTATGTAAACTGAACCATCAAAGAGCAAAGGTGTCACTCTCAGTCAACCATGTGGGCAATTTTGGATTACAGTAGAGTCTCATTTATCCAAGCTAAACGGGCTGGCAGAAGCTTGGATAAACGAATATCTTGGATAATAAGGAGGGATTAAGGAAATGACTATTAAACATCAAATTAGGTTATGATTTTACAAATTAAGCACCAAAACATCATGTTTTACAACAAATTTGACAGAAAAAGCAGTACAATATGCAGTAATATTATGTTGTAATTACTGTATTTACGAATTTAGCACCAAAATATCATGATATATTGAAAGCATTGACTACAAAAATGGCTTGGATAATCCAGAAACTTGGATAAGCAATGCTTGGATAAGTGAGACTCTGCTGTACTTCAGATTACAGAATACTGGATAAAGAATGTTCAACCTGTAAAACTTTCCCTTTGCCCTTTCATTTTGAAACTTATACTAAACAGAATTGTGTACAATTTGGTCTTATTTCAGGCTGTCACTTGTGTATGTAGTGCTCTTGCTCTAAGCATGTTGGCCAGGTGCTTCATCCACACATTGTCCCAGGGGCTTAGAACTACATTAAAGGACAGCAGCTCAGGTGTATGCATTCATGTGTGATTAGGAGAAAAAGAGAAAGCAAAGAAAGAAATAGGACTCAATCCAATTGTCAGACTCAACTAGAGTAGATCCTCTGGATCAACTACTGAATGATGAATGAACTTTTAAACAAACCCCGTTAATTGGGTAGTTCTACTCCAGAAACTTGATATGAGGTCTTCATTAACATGATGTAGATTGAATTCAAATGTATACTACCTGATTTCAAAATGAAGCAATCAATGTACATTCTCAGCATCTTGGCACCATTTGATTCTGTGCCTCATTCTTCTTGTGCAAGTAGCATATTATTTAATTTTTCTTATTTGTGTAAATTTTATACTATTGCCCCCAACACTGTTGCTATTTACCTTCACACCATTTCCAGTTTATAGCAATTCTAAGGGTTTTTCCACACAGCCATATAACCGAGAATGTCAAGGCAGATAATCCACAATATCTGCTTTAAACTGAAATATCTGAGTCCACACTGCCATATAATCCAGTTCAATGTGGATTTTATACAGCTGTGTGGAAGGGGCCTAAGATGAGCTGTCACATGATTTTCTTTGTAGGATTTGCTTAGCTTTTGCCTTCCTCTGAACTGGAGATAGTGTGGCTTGCTCAAGGGTTTCCATGCCTAAGCAGTAGTGATTTTATCAAAATCTATATATATAAAAGAGTGATGGAATCCTGGTGACCGCCAAAACAACAAAACTAAACACCCCACAACCTCGAAAATTGACAACACAACCCATCATCAACGCCTCTAGGTTGATACAACAAAAAGAAAAGAAAAATAAAGTCCTAATTAGAGGGAGAGGAATAATTGTTTTTATCCAATTGCTGCCAGTTAGAAGGCTAAGCTCCACCCACCTGGTCTCCTAGCAACCTACTCACACAGGGGACAGGCAGAGTTAGGCCTCACTTAGGCCTCTTCCACACTGCCTATAAAATACAGATTATCAGATTTTAACTGGATTAGATGGCAGTGTAGACTCAAGGCTCTTCCACACAGCTATATAACCCATTTATAATCTTATATTATCTGCTTTAACTGGATTATCTGGACTCCACACCTTTACCCTTTACCTTAACTACCACCAATTCCTCAATACTTTATTTCCCATACCACCACACTTCGCCACAGCAGCGTGTGGCCGGGTACAGCTAGTGGTCTATAAAAAACCATGTTGTGGGTATCTAATTGGATATGCAAAGGAGTGTAGTGGTTTGAGCTTTGGACTCCAACTCTGGAGACCAGGGTATGAATCCCTGATTAGCAGTGGAAACACATTGAGTGACTCTAAGCAAGTCACACTCTTTCAGGATCAGATGAAGGCAAAGGGAAACCTCTTCTGAACAAATTTTGCCAAGAAACCCCCAAGACATGGTTGTCTTAGGGTCACCATAAACTGGCACCAGCACCAACAATCTAGCAGATTACAACATTGCTGGTACAAGATGAAATGTCCTTAGAAGGAGTTTTGAAAGTCAGGGTGATACAACAAAAGAGCCTCATCACTTCTGTCAGTCCAGCCAGACATCTTACAAAGTCAATGCAGGGATAGTCTTGGACAAGGTACTCAGATTATAATCTGTTTGGCAGAAAGCATCCCTTGGGTCGGAAGGACAAAGATACGAGGGTTATCCAGAAAGTAGATTACATTTTGAAAGTAAAAATGAACAAAGTATAGGAAAAAATATTTATTATATGCAATTGAAAGCCACACTTAAATACTACTTTTAAACATAGTCCCCATTCAAATTTAAGTACTTATCATAGCGATGAATGAGCTTGGCAATTCCTTCCTCATGAAATTCTCCTGCTTGCATCTTCAACCAGTTGGTTACTTCTTCCTGCAGCTGTAGCTGCGAATTGTCCCTCGCAAATTGCTCTTCTAAGGTTTTGCAAATGCTTGCAAACGATGTTGGCAAGGAAGGTTATGGCGACCGCGGTGAACTCCTGCCCGGGTCAGGCTATCTCCTCCTCCTCCTGCCCCGCAAGGACAACAACAACAAACCCAGACTTACTGCTGCTGGGACCCGGTGCCTTGTTGAGCTGTTAATACTCCGACCCAAAGGGGCAAAGCTTGGGATTAGGAGGCTGGGCACACCTGAGTCCGGGTGGCTTTGCCTGCACCGCTTTGCCAGTCTCGGTGTGCTGAGCTGGTTTCCCCTCCTGAGCTGCAGCAATGGGGAAAGGCGAGGATCAGGCAACGTGGGGAGGGAAGGCGACAGAGCTAGCCCTCCAGGATTCCCCAAGGGGAAGAAGCCCTCCGAGGTGAACCCATGGCACCCTCCCTGACACCCCGGCGCCACGAGGGATGATGCGCAGCTGCGGCTGTAGGAAGAAGTGAGCAACTGGTGTCCAAAGGGTCTAAAGTCCCCCCCCTTCCAAAACCCTTTGCACACCGCAAAACCCCACGAAACAGTGAAAGTACCGCGATAAATGGTTACATTAATATTTATTGAAAACCTGTGAAACAGCAAGGGAGCAAAAAGTGAACCGCGAAGTAGCGAGGGAACACTGTATAAAGAATGTTACATACATAGTTTGGAAATACTGGTAGTTTTTACTCTTTATGGGTATGTTTGTATGACTCTTGCAACCTCTTATTGCTCTGTTGCTGCCACTGCATGTTTTTTAAGCATTGTGTATAAAATTGGCTTCCTTCAGTGTGGACGATGGGCTTCCAAGGGCTGAGCTCTATTAATGACCAGCCCCCATTAATGAACTCTAGAGAGTTTTTAAAAGATTCTGCTCCAAGTGTCAGAGAATGGGAGGAGGAAGAGAACAAGAAGAGTTGGAAAAGATCACAGAGATCATCCAGTTCAACCCCCTAACATGAACATTTCATGGCTACCCTAGATTACACACTGAGAGAAGCATAATGCACAAGGTGCAAAAGCTAGGTATAGATCAATAAGTTGGGTGGGCGACCATGGGAAGGTGCTGGTTGTAGGTGGCAGTGTCTCTGGGTTCACCAAGAAGCTCAAAAACAACAAGTTCTCCTTTCCCCTCTCAAAAAAACCACCAGGTCCCCATACTGCTTTTGATGTCCCTGTTATATGAGTAATTGCTTCTATTAACAGCACACACCAGAAATTAATTGAGTTGCATCAAATAACCAGTGTCTCAATATAAACAAAAAGATATAGCCTCTAACCACCTGCTGCCCCATCTGTGGGTCTTTAGGGTTTGCCCAGGCAATACTGCAGTAATTGAATGTCATTTTCAATTAGGCTTATCCAGCTGCAGCCATATATTAAAGATGATTATCAGATACATACAGGAATATTCATTCATCCCAATGCTGCTTTGGAAACTATGTAATTTTGATGACGCAAAATGATTTGTTTTGCCAATGGATTAAAACATTCAGTAGGCTGGCTATATAATAATAATAATAATAATAATAATAATAATAATAATAATAATAATAATAATAATAATAATAAACAACTTTATTTATATACCGTTCTATCTTCCCGGAGGGACTCAGTGTGGTTTCCAACAATAAATATAGACAGCATACATTACATAAGCTTCATAAAACACATTATTAAACAAATTAAAACCTATGAATAAAAACAATAAGTGACAATCACAACAACCTAAGATCAAGGGGACGAGCATCATTGATCGAATGAGTTGACATCATCTGTTTTTAGGGATAGATGAATCTGATACAGCATATTTCAAGGCCATAAGTTGGCAGTATACCAGGATGGATTATTCAAAAACCTGCCGGAACCACCAGGTTTTCAATTCCTTAAGGGTGGACTGCAGATGCAACTTCTTTAATATTTAATTATTATCAGGACAGGAGACTTCAACCATTCAAATCCAAATAGGAAGCATAAAGTATTTGTTGTTATTTGTCATCAAGCTGACTTTTGCTTAAAACAACCCTATGAATTAGAGACATCTACGATCCCCAATCATCAACTGCCCAGCTCAGGTTTTATAAGGTCAGGGTTGTGGCAAGCATCTTTTTCAATGAGTCATGTCATCCCATTCTATGTCAAAATATGACAGCCTCTGTTTAGACATCTTGGCTTCAGGCCTAATTTATTCTAAAACTAATTTGTTTTCAGTCCATGGGATCCATAGGAATGTCCTCTAGTGCCACATTTCAAACGTGTTTATTTAGTACTTGCTTGCTACCAGCTTTGTTTAATCTCTAGTTTCCATAAATACAAAAATTCTAAGTGCCATGACAGTATAGATATTATAAAGAGGTTGTTGATAAGTCTTACATGCTCAACTACTTCGAAAGAAGCTTGCTGAACTTATTGCCTCTTTACCAATCAAATTTACCATCTGACATTGTACAATTAGCCCCCTCATCCATAGATTCTGTACCATCAGACCCAACTTTCCATGGTACAAAAATATTCCCCATTTTCCCCCAAAGAGCAAACCTGGATTTTGTCATTTTATATGAAAAACAAAATTCTACTATGCCATTGTATATAATGAAAAATGAACATCCATTGATTCGAGGGTCCTGCAGGTAAACTCTAGCAGATACCAAGGGCTTAAAATACTTACGAAAGACAATTTAATTAAAACAGGAAAGCTAATGTGTTTATACCCAACCCTTGACAGGCCACCTGTAAGAATTTATTTAAGAATATACTGACTCCTTGGCAATAAGAAATGCATCCACACTGCACAATTGTAGCAGTTTGATCCCACTTTAACTGTCATGGCTCCATCCTATTAAATGCACTTTGCAGAGGAGTTTTAATAGCATCCCAACTTTCTTATAGAGAATTATAAATATTCCAAAAACTATAATCTCAATAATCCTTAGATGTATATTTTATACTGTTTTTATTGTGTGTGTTTTGATAAGGCTAATTGGCTGATCAATAAATTGCTTTACCTTTGCCTTAGAATCGCACTATCACAGTTAAAATGGTATCAAATCGTTTCAAAACTTCCCAAAGGTAAAGATGTTTGACGATGGAATATGCTGCCTTGGAAAGTGATGGAGTCTCCGTATCTGTAAGTTTTTAAAAGAGGCTGGATGGCTATCTGCCAGGCTCTCTTTGATTGTGTTTTCCTGCATGGCAGAACAGAACTGACTGAATGGCCTTTGGGATCTCTCCCAACTCTATGGGAGTACAATGTTCCCCCACTTATAGTGGGGATTAGATTCCAGGACCACCCACAATAAGTGAAAATCTGTGAAGTAGGGACGTTATATTTATTTTAATATTTATACATTATTATTTTTTTTCATGTCAGGAGCGACTTGAGAAACTGCAAGTCACTTCTGGTGTGAGAGAATTGGCTGTCTGCAAGGACGTTGCCCAGGGGACGGTCGGATTTTTGATGTTTTTATCATCCTTGTGGGAGGCTTCTATCATGTCCCCGCATGGAGCTGGAGCTGATAGAGGGAGCTCATTCGCGCTCTCCCCGGGTGGGATTTGAACCTGGCACATTTCAAATCAGCAACCCAACCTTCAAGTCACAAGGCTTTAATCCACTACGCCACCGGGGGCTCCACCTACATTATTTTAGTGTGTTGATAAATCACATCCTTCCCCTCTCGTTGCCGCTTGGGCTCCTTTTCTCTCCCTTTGGTTTCGCCTTCCTCCCTTCCTTAGGCTGTAAATTGTAGTTTTTTATGATTTATAATAGTTTTTTAGAGTTTAATGAAAAACTGCAAAACAGCGAATCCGCAAAAAGTGAACCGCGAAGTAGTGAGGGAACACTGTATATGCACTGTAAAAATAATGCAGTTTGACACTACCTCAATGCTATGGAATCCTGGGAGTTGTAATTTGATGAGGTACCAGTTCTTTTTTTGCAGTGAAAGCTAAAGATCTTGTAAAGCTACAACTCTTAGTATTTTGTAACATTGAACCATGGCAGTTAGAGTGCCATCAAACTGCATTAATGAATTGCCGAAGGCTTTCATGGCCGGAATCACTGGGTTGCTGTGAGTCTTTCAGGCTGTATGGCCATGTTCCAGAAGCTTTCTGTCTGGACGTTTCATCCACATCTGTTGAAGGCATCCTCAGAGGTTGTGAGATTAATGCAGTGTAGGGTACATCTATAATGCATTATACTGCACCGTCTTCATCATGGAAAGAAGTCACGAGTTCCGTCCTGGGTTCTGTCCTGGGCCTGGTTCTGTTCAACGTCTTTATTAACGACTTAGACGAAGGGTTAGAAAGCATGATCATCAAGTTTGCATATGACACCAAACTGGGAGGGGTAGCTAACACTCCAGAAGACAGGAGTAGAATTCAAAACGATCTTGACAGACTAGAGAGATGGGCCAAAACTAACAAAATGAAGTTCAACAGGGACAAATGCAAGATACTTCACTTTGGCAGAAAAATGAAATGCAAAGATACAGAATGGGGGGCGCCTGGCTAGACAGCAGTATGTGTAAAAAAGATCTTGGGAGTCCTTGTGGACAACAAATGAAACATGAGCCAACAATGTGATGCGGCTGCTAAAAAAGCCAACGGGATTCTGGCCTGCATCAAGAGGAGTATAGTGTCTAGATCCAGGGAAGTCATGCTCCCCCTCTATTATGCCTTGGTCAGACCACACCTGGAATACTGTGTCCAATTCTGGGCACCGCAATGGAAGGGAGATGTTGACAAGCTGGAAAGTGTCCAGAGGAGGGTGACTAAAATGATCAAGGAACTGGAGAACAAGCCCTATGAGGAGCGGCTTAAAGCACTGGGCATGTTTAGCCTGCAGAAGAGAAGGCTGAGAGGAGACATGATAGCCATGTACAAATATGTGAGGGGAAGTCATAGGGAGGAGGGAGCAAGCTTGTTTTCTGCTGCCCTACAGACTAGGACGCGGAACAATGGCTTCAAACTACAGGAAAGGAGACTCCACCTCAACATTAGGAAGAACTTCCAAATGATGAGAGCTGTTCGGCAGTGGAACTCTCTGCCCCGGACTGTGGTGGAGGCTCCTTCTTTGGAGGCTATTAAGTAGAGGCTGGATGGCCATCTGTCGGGGGTGCTTTGAATGCGATTTCCTGCTTCTTGGCAGGGGGTTGGACTGGATGGCCCAGGAGGTCTTTTCCAACTCTACTATTCTATGATTCTATGATTCTAATCTTACAGTGTAGATACACCTTAAGGTTCTCTAAAGAAGCAGTGTGGATACATCCTAGGAAATGCTCAGCTTTCCGGTGCCAGCATCCTTTCAGCCCAATTGCTTCTTGACAAGGAAAGGATGAGAGAAATCTCAGTAACCTTGGCAACGCACCACCCTTTCCTAGGATGCTGGAGAGGAAAGCATCCCCTCCCTTTCACACACACACACAGACATTTAAATCCTCCCAAGCAAACAAGTCACTGCAAAAACCCCTCCAGCCTCCAAGGGGGGTGAGATTGCAGAGGGCTTTGGTGCCTGTTCCTTGGAGAGGCAGAGCTTGGGTTCCCTTCGGTGCCATCACCTCCCATGACGTGCCTCCTGCTCTCTCTGCAGTGTCCCTGCAATGGCTGAGGGGCGGCTCTTGGATGCTGGCAGTGAGCTCATTTTCCCAGGAGGGAGAGGCAAGTCAACCTGAAGCACATCCCCTCGGCAACTGCTGCATCCTCCCTGTGAAATTCCTCTCTTGCTCTTTCCCTCAATAATAGACACTCTCCACTTTCTGGGTGTGTGCATGGTGAGCAGATTTTCTTCAACCCCTGCATGGTTGATTCCAGCCCCTTCTCCTCCCTCCTCCCGTATTTCCCTCCTCCTCCTCCTCCCCTGGAATAGTTTCATGCATCTCTCTCTGCTCTCTCCACTCTCCAAAGGATACGGCAGCAGGGATGGAGTGGACTTTCTGATTTTTCTCATGAATTGTGAGCTGCTTGGGATTGCAAATGGCACAACAGACCCCAAATATGCCCTTTTAAATCTGTCTGCTAGGAACAACCTACAGGTTTCAGAATGAAGCCTACCGCAAGACCAGGAACTGGACTATCTTTGGGTAAAGCCGACCGGCAGCATTTCCATCATGATGGAGCATGCCTGTAAGGTTAGTTTCCCTGCATTCCCTTATTTTCTGCATTGAAATGGGATCGGTGCCTTTGCACACAGTTATATAACAGCTTGCCTAGGCGTTTTAAAGCGATCCATTGCCAAAATCTGTTTTGCTTATGGCACCGGGCATCATTTTTTTTCTAGGTCTGATAGCTGGATTATTAAATAGATAGAGATGTTGTTCCTTGATTATGATGGTGATGATGATGATTGGAAAAGAGAAGGCCTTGCCAATTTTGTGGCACTATATTCTATTGCATAAGGTAGCAAGCACCCATCTTGATTCGGATACTTCAGAGAGCATTGGATTGAGCTAAACTGCTGCCGATACAAGGCTCTTCTGTACATTATTTAGCACAGGCATTATATTCTACATGACCCCAGGCTCTTCTAAGTTGTGGTGAACTCTTGTTTCCCTGGACAATTCTGACATCACTTCAATTTGTTATATGAACAATGGGTTTTTATCACAAGTTAAAAGGAAATTTCGCATATTCGTGCCATGTATTCTCTTGTGTGTTACAAATATAACACTAATGGATAAGAGCAGCTAGTTTAAAATTCAGATGGAACTTGAAGCATTAAGATGGTAAATCTGAATTGTATTGCTGCCAGCAATCCTTGTACAATAGGGCCTTAGATATTTGCAACTCTCAGGGATTCACTTGGAAGAATAGGATTGTGTCCTTGGATTTGCGTTTCTGATGTATCATTTTGGCCTACATGCCTTAAGTTGCATGTTGTTACTGACACTTGTGTTGGACTTTCAAGGAAGGCTTGTGGGCAGTGTGTGTGTGTGTGTGTGAAGAAACTGTAAGGAAGGGAAGCATGTAGGAAGAAATTATCACTTTGCAACTTAGCTGTTGTTCATTTCATAACAGACTTCTTAAGCATCTGTTAGGAAACCAACGACCACATTTACAAGATGACCAATCTATTTGAAAAAATTGAAAGTGTGAGCCAGAAAATCAAGCTCCAGCAATATTAAGACTCAATAAATTCAGTAGGAGTTACTTACAAGTTGGAGTAATTGTAATTGATGGGAAAATATAGGTAGAAATTTTGTTTCTATTTCAACTTATCTGGGTGTTGATGTAAGTGGATTATTGTTTGAAGATTCCTTCTTTTGAGCAAGAATTTATGTTTGCTTCTTAACCCTCCCTAAAGTGCATTTAATTTTAGTAAACACTTCAGTTTTTTAATTCAGTAAATTTAAATTTCCAGCATAAGCAACCTCAGTAAAAATTTGCTATGAGTGAAGAGAATATTTTGAAAGCTCAGCTTTTCCTGTTTATACCAATAGATAACATTTTATTTAGAGAAAATAGGATTTGCTTCCAGAATAACCTTTTGATGATAACTGAAAGGACCCTATAGAAAATGAATGGATTACTAACAGCAACAGCATTGTGTAGGTTCCTGAAATATCAATCTTACAAAAAGAGATAAAATCTGGCATTCTTTGTACAACCATGGTTCTGTTTTACAAACAGCCAAGTAGCATAACTTCCATATTCTATTTAGCTGATAAATTATTATCTCTTTTTATCTTGATATTATGTATCATCCTCAATGGGTATCTTCTGATATAACAGACATTTTAACACAGAGTGCCTGTAATGGTAACATAGTGCAAAGGCTGATGGTAAATTTTACTAGAACTATTGCTGCAATGTCGATTTTGTGCTGGCACAAATCAACTTGAGATTATTTAATATAAAGATCATGATGCAAAGAACAATGTGAAGATCCATAGTAGTATAGACTCCCACTGGTTATGTGATTGAAAACTAATTAGTTGAATCTCATTTGTTCATTATTACACAAAATTAACAATGTATGCTGATGACACTGTATATCATTAGATGATGAACATTTCATTTATTCTTATTTCTGATTCTACAAACCATTTCATTTTTGTTCCAACTTCCAGAAGAAGCTTTTTTTTTTTTGCACTTTGCTTAAATATACAGAATAGGTATCAGTTGTTTAAAATTGGGAATTATCCTCTCTCAAAAGATATTTACATATATTTTATTATGAGTTACAGTTCTATCGTGCCTTTGCTCCAGTTAGTGCAAGACAATCAATAATGGCTTTCCTGATCACACTTTATCATTACAACTACCTTTTCAGGCCGGTCAACCTCAGAGCGTGTGTCTAGATCAGAGTTTCTCAAACTGTGCTTCTCCAGATGTTTTGGACTCCCACAATTCCTAACATCTGGTAAGTTGGTTGGGTTTTTGTGGGAGCTGAAGTGCAAAACACATGGAGGAGCACAGTTCGAGAAACACTAATCTAGCTCAGTGGATCTCAACCTGTGTGACCCCATATGTTTTGGCTTACACTCCCAGAAATCCCAGCCAGTTTACCAGCTCTTAGGATGTGTGGAAGTTGAAAGCCAAAACATCTGGGGACCCACAGGTTGAGAACCACTGGTCTAGCTGGAGCAGTGGTTCCCAACATTTGGGCCTTCAGGTGTTTTGGATTTCAATTCCCAGAAATCCCAGCCAGCTTACCAGCTGTTAGGAATTGTGGGAACTGAAGTCCAAAACACCTGGAGGCCCAAAGGTTGGGAACCACTGAGCTGGAGGATATCCTATGAGTTTCATGGCTATTTATTTATTTATTTACTACTTTTATATCCCACCCTTCTCACCCCAGAGGGGGACTCAGAGCGGCCTTGCAGAAAGGCAGTAATTTGATGTCATAAACATACATACAGTAAAAATAAACATATACACTAAAACCAAAAATCAAACAACAATATTAAAAACAATTATTAAGATCACGTCATCCAAACTCAAGATCCAAGGCCGTTCCATTAGTCATTTCACTATTCCATATACACGTATTGCACTAACTTGCTAGCCAAAAGCTTGGTCCCATAACCACTTTTTTTACTTTGTTCCTGAAGGTCAGGAGGGAGAGGGGTGCTTTGATTTCACTGGGAAGGGAGTTCCACAGCTGAGAGACCACCACGGAGAAGGCCCTGTCTCTTCTCCCCACCTGCGAATGAGGTGGGACCGAGAGGAGGGCCTCCCCAAAAGATCTTAACCTCCAAGGTGGATCATAGAGGGAAATAGGTTCAGACATTGCACTCAAATGAACAACTGTTATTGAGAAGAATATGTTCATCTCTCCACATTTGCAGGTTTTACTTTTACAGATTTAATTATTTGTGTATTTGATTAAGATGATCTCCCTGGGATTTTCTAGGTCCTCCAATGCAATTCTATGGTCAGCTTCCAGCAAAATAGATCATAGAGCCATAGTAGAGGCCTTAGAAATTCCTAACCTCCATAAACATGTATTTATTTGCTATATGGAGGTGTAATACATGCCACTATCACTTCCTAAACTAAAAGCACATCAGTTTGGCTATGTAGAGATTTGACCCTTTATTTTTCAAGGCCTATTCTAGCAGCATAAGTACTACATCACTGGTTTGGATTCATTCATTTATTCCAATATCTTATGTAGTACATTTCCCTTGCCACAACTATAAAAGAAAGAAATTAGTTGCATTTCACCTGCCCCAGATATAATTTTAAAAATTATTTTAATGGACATATATTCTCCCTTTCATTTACTTGCCCACATCTTTCTATACTGAGAAGCAACATCCAAAAAAGCCTTATCCCCTGGCTAGAATTTATGTTCCTTATACGAGTGGCCTTCTATAAACTTGACTTAACATTCTATTGAACTCTTTAGTCAGAAAATGTAATATCCTCCAAAGTATCTGGAAAATAGAAATATGCTCTCGCCCACTTTTGAATGGTCACTAAGATCTCATTACTCATGTTATGTTCCAGTTATTTATTTATTTATTTATATTATCAGATAAATAACTACAGTTGTAATGTATTTAAAAACACAGAGTTAAAAACTTGGCAATATACTAAATGTCCTTTGACCAGCAACTGGCCACTGGTGTTGCTACAAGAAGGTTCTCCATTGTGCATGTGGCAGGGCTCAGACTGCATTGTAATAGGTGGTCTGTGGTTTGCTCTTCACACTTGCATGTCGAGGACCCCACTTTGTGACCCCATTTCTTAAGGTTGGCTCTGCATCTCGTGGTGCCAGAGCATAGTCGGTTCAGCGCCTTCCAAGTTGCCCAGTCTTCTGTGTGTCTAGGAGGGAGTCTCTCATTCCGTATCAGCAATGGCTTAATGTTCTGGGTTTTAGCCTGCCACTTTTGGACCCTTGCTTGCTGAGGTGTTCCTGCAAGTATGTCTTGTGATGAGTTTCCCTTGACTTTACCAAAAGTCAGAAATGACTTGAAGGCACACCACAATACCAACATGGAAAGGCTGGTGCAGACTTCCACTAGTAACACTGCCTTGAAAATGAAAGAGCAATATTAAGAGGCTAAAAGGTTGTGTGTTGATAACTATATACTCCATTAACTTCTTGTAAAGATGTTTACTTGGCTGTCCATTTGTTATTTTATGTCTTATAAAATGCTCCCAAGCTTTTCTTTATAAAAAAACTAATTAAATAAACATTTGACATCTCATTTTATTGATATGCAAACTATACCAGGCTTTTTTTTATTAGAACAGAAGCTGAAATAATTTTTTAAAAAGGATCCTATTCCATTTTTATTATTCTTATTTAATGTTTATTGATTCTGGAGTCTGTATTATTGCCTGGTCACGTACAGCATCGTACAGCATCACTTCCAAGTGTATTCTCCCCCTCTACGTACTCCAGCATGTTTCAGATTTGGGCAACAAGCTTTAGGCCCCGCGTTTCACAATGAATTTGCTTTCTTCATTCTCACTAGACACAAAAAAACATACAGTTGTCAAACTTGATAAACATCCACAGAGACAAAGAAAGATAGAAGAAATAGGGGCCAATAGGAGAGAATAAAATGGAGAGCAGGTCCTTCAATGCTCAATTTAAAATTCCATTGTTTTTGCACCTTTCACATAATAAATCTGTTTATCCTTTTTGTGGTTCTTGCTGCATTTGAAAGAGAGATTGAATATTTTGTATTACAAACATGGCAATGATGTTTGAGAGAAGACAACAAACACACCTTCTGATAATACTTGTTGATACTGGCTATGGAATTTTGGATAATATGTGTGTGTGTACGTGTGTGTGTACACACACACACACACACACATACACACACACACACACCATTGCTCCGTTTTTTGAACTAATCCTTGAGTGAATTGGCTCCCTCAGATGGGAAATGGGTTTTAGGAGTCTTTGCAAACATTGTGGCAATTTATGTAGATTTTCTAAAGCTGCAAATTAAATTAAAATATTTTCTTGAAAAAAAATCTATACATATCTAACCACATTTAAAGCATCCACATTTCTTACCAGTAGAAGTTCAAAGCGCAGTTTGGGAATGACTCAAGATGTTAAAAACAATTGAAAACTGGCAGAATTCCCAATGGTGCTTAGTAACTGCATCTTTTCCTGACCAGCTGAGTGTGAATGGTTCCCCCGGGAATGTGATATATTATTGATTACTGTAGGAAAATTCTTTTTTTAAAAAGAAAATCCATTTGCAGTTGCCATTGTGAAATCACCTTACATTGCACATATTGCTTCAATGCAATGCCAATTCAACAGCCTTTTCTTTTTGATTATGGCTTCAATAAGATTAATATGATATGTGGTCCTGCAACATGACTGTCTCCTCAAGCCAAATTGCCTGGCAAGCCAAGATTAATGCTTAGCTGTTTTTATATCATGTTTCTGTGCTTCTTGGGTGGCAAGACAGAGCTTTGACTGGATCCAGCCAAGCTCTCCTTGAGTACAGTAGAGTCTCACTTATCCAAGCTAAACGGGCCGGCAGAAGCTTGGATAAGCGAATATCTTGGATAATAAGGAGGGATTAAGGAAAAGCCTATTAAACATCAAATTAGGTTATGATTTTACACATTAAGCACCAAAACATCATGTTAGACAACAAATTTGACAGAAAAAGTAGTTCAATATGCAGTAATGCTATGTAGTAATTACTATATTTACTAATTTAGCACCAAAATATCACAATATATTGCAAACATTGACTACAAAAACTGCTTGGATTATCCAGAAGCTTGGGTAAGCGAGGCTTGGATAAGTGAGACTCTACTGTATTTATGTCTCTGTGAAGGAGAGACCAAGTGGTTTGCACTGATAGATTAGTACCCATGCAAAGGATAACAGCATAACTCATTATTTCTTGGCACATTTACTAAAAGATCACGCTGTTATCAAAATACAGTAGAGTCTCACTTATCCAAAACTCACTTATCCACGGTTCTGAATTATCCAATGCATTTTTGTAGTCAATGTTTTCAATATATCATGATATTTTGGTGCTAAATTCGTAAATACAGTACTTACAACATAACATTACTGCATATTGAACTATATTTTCTGTCAAATTTGTTGTATAACATAATGTTTTGGTGCTTAATTTGTAAAATCATAACCTACTGATTTTACAAATTAAAACCTACCTACTGGAGGGCATTCATCTGGCACTGAAAATACAGTTTTCCTGGAAAGGGCCTTCCTCAAAGTAAGCATCCTTGGACCAATTAATTCTTTCTGGAAAGAGCATGCAAAAGTCTAGATGCCAAAAGCAGAGTCTTGCATCAAAACTCGCTTTGCGCTGATGGTATGTGTTGGGGATAGAAAAATACATCTGATCTCAACAGGAGAAATCATAAAGATCTTAAAAGGTGAAGACCAGAACTTCAAAGCAGGGATGGAAAATGTGGCATTCTAGATATATTGGACCACAGCACAATCAATCTCAAGCAGCATAGTCAGTAATCAAGGTTAATAGGACTTGTAATCCAATAATTTTTTTTACAGTTATCCGTGTTCATCCATGCTTTCAATTGTCATCCAAATAGACTGAAATCATTCGTATTAGGATGGGTGATATCTATTCCACACACAGTTACAAACAAGGGGTGCCTATGGATATAAGTTGTTCTCATTCGCTTCAGTGGCAATACTCCACATGCATTGTTTTCATGTGCGGAAGTGTTCCTTCCACTGAAAATGAACTCAAACCCCAGAAATGTGTGTCAAAGACATTGCCCTCCAGCTGCACAGCTTTCTTCAGCCCTAAGCAGCTTATCCAGTGGCCAAGAATTATGGGCTTTCCAATTGAACAACACCAGGAGATGAGCATTCCTTAGTACTGCTGTTCAGTAGTTTTGTGTTTTTATCAAATCTTTAGAGGGAATTATGACATGTTTCATTAAATGTTGAACCTTTGTTAGGGGGGCCAATTGTAATCTAAATCAAAAGCTATTGGGAGCTCTGCAACTTTATTGAAACCCGTCTCCATATACAGTAGAGTCTCACTTATCCAACGTAAACAGGCCGGCAGAATGTTGGATAAGAGAATATGTTGGAGAATATGTTGAATAAGGAGAGATTAAGAAAAAGCCTATTAAACATTAAATTAGGTTATGATTTTACAAATTAAGCACCAAAACATCATGTTATACAACAAATTTAACAGAAAAAGTAGTTAAATACATAGTAATGCTATGTAGTAATTACTGTATTTACAAATTTAGCACCAAAATATCATGATATATTGAAAACATTGACTACAAAAATGTGTTGGATAATCCAGAACGTTGGATAAGTGAGACTCTACTGTATCAGGTTACCTTACAGGATTCAGGAAATACACACCTGAAAATGAAAAAAAAAATCGATTGGACAAATCATTTTTCCTTACCCTACTGAGATAAATTGAAGCCCATTAGGTCTGAAAAACTAGCTCAACCTGCCAACATGTATCTTGTGGGACTTTAATGTATCAGCAAGCTGAATATAAGTCTTTCTTTGGGTCACATCTTCCTGGAGATATTTAAAGAGATGAGGTGCATACATTGAAACAGTGAAGATCTAGCCACAGTGTGTATACACATATATAACACAATTATGTTGGCTTTTAAAATGGCTTTTTACAAGAAAATATAGGGCAAAGGACTATTTTAACACACACTTCTGCCCACACACACTGTATTTCCAATCCAAAGCACACATGCATGAACACACACAGCTTTTTCTCTTGGAGATTCAAATCAGAGGGCAATGTTTTGTAAAAAGCCACCAGATTCTTTTAATCCTCATTAGTATTTTAATCACAAGTGTGGTATGAGAAGGAGGCTACTTAAAAGGAACAATAGAAACACCACTAAAATGTAAGAGAAGAAAACATTACATGTTGGAGTATTGCTCAAAGAGCTGGGTTCTTCAGAAATCTGGTAATTGAGTTATAAATGAAAATTGCTCAGAAATGCAAAATGAAGAACAAGGGCATCTGCCCAAGCCCTTTGGCAACCTGTTATAGATTTAGCACTTCCAATTCATCTTCTTTTTAAATCTCTTCTTTTGAAATCTGACCATCAGTCTTATTAGCCGGGATGTCAAGCTCATTATCATGGAGGGGCTCAGCTTTATGGTTGCCTTCAAAGGGCCATTGAATCCGTGGACGGATAATTTGTAGGCCAACTGTATTTTTTTTCCATAGCAATCAGTGCTCTTTAGGTTTTACCAAATGTTATTGAATGACAACTCCTGATGAGAGTTCTTATTATTATCTGCCGTGTGGCCTGGATATAATAGGAATTTCAATCCAACAGCACTTGTGGTTCTGAAGGTTGGGTTGCTGACCTGAAGGCTGCCAGGTTCGAATCCCACCCGGGGAGAGCGCGGATGAGCTCCCTCTATC
Source organism: Anolis carolinensis (assembly GCF_035594765.1). NCBI lineage: Eukaryota > Metazoa > Chordata > Lepidosauria > Squamata > Anolidae > Anolis > Anolis carolinensis. The sequence goes on from NC_085843.1 coordinate 203,080,494, forward strand.
AGCTTCAGCTCCATGCGGGAACATGAGAGAAGCCTCCCACAAGGATCGTAAAAACATCAAAACATCTGGGCGTCCCCTGGGCAACGTCCTTGCAGACAGCTAATTCTCTCACACCAGAAGCGGCTCAGGTTGCTTCTGACACACACAAAAAAATCTAAAGCCCTTTTGGGCAATGCTGGGTTCTGGATGTTTGAGGTCATGAGAGAAAGAAATGTATTGTACAGCACTAGGCTCAAACCTTGCCTTTGCTAAACAGCACAGGCGGAGACTGATTCAGTTTGGAAGCCTGTTAAGCTGAATCATATAAGAGTTCTAGCATCTTGAATTTTATTTATTTATTTATTCATTCATTCATTTATTGCAACTTTCTACCCCAACTTTCTCAACCCCAAAGGGGGACTCAAGGCGACTTTACAACATAGGCAACAATTCAATGCCTTTAAAAACAGTGTACAACAAAAAACATTTAAAATAGAGTTGTAAAATATAGTAGAGTCTCACTTACCCAACCTTCGCTTATCCAACGTTCTGGATTATCCAACACAGTCTGCTTCCCGCCCAGATTCACAGCTGTTTCTCTAGGCAGCAAGGATTGAACTTTTTACAGATTTAACTTCTGTGAAAAGTCAATTTTTTAATAGTCAATGTTTTTGTAGTCAATTGCGATGTTTTGCTGTTAAATTAATAAATACAGTAATTACTACATAATGTTAACATGTATTGAACTGCTTTTTCTGTCAATTTGTTGTAAAACATGTTTTGGTGCTTAATTTGTAAAATCATAACATAATCTGATGTTTAATAGGCTTTTCCTTAATCCCTCCTTATTATCCAACATTTTCACTTATCCAATGTTCTGCCTGCCCATTCATGTTGGATAAGTGAGACTCTACAACATAATAATTCATGTGATCCACAAATGTAGCCCAGACTGTTCCAGTAATCACTTGCACATCTTTTGTATCCATTATAGGGTGAAATGTTCTTGGTGGTTATTTTCTTCATGGGGTTCTACAGGATTTTACTTGTTTCATGTAGAAGGCAACTTGACCTGATCCTCATGATTATCCTTCTGTTTAGTTTTTCAACTGTTGTGATAAGAGTTGCATCAGTGCATCAAAATGCATGTTAAAATGTGCATTTCAGGATTAAATGTGTATGATATTATTAATTTTCATGCAGATTTTACAAACACACTCCATTAATGAAAAAAGACTGAATACATGCAGAATTGATACAATCTGAAGATAGTCTGATCTTTTTCTACATGTTACAAATGTGCCTCTTTGAAACTATTCACACTTTCTGTTTGTGGTAAAAAAAAAAGTTGACAAAATAAATACATAAACATGAAATAATTGAACTAGAGAGTTGGAAAAGGTTACAAGGGTTACCTAGTCCAACCACCTGCCATGCAGGACTACACAAATAAAATATTCCTGAAAGACGTTCATCCAACCTCTGAAGTCAGAGAGTCAACCAGTCTCTGTGGCAATACATGACACTGTTGGACATCTCTTACAGCAAAAACATTCTTCCCGATGTTTTACATGAAATACCTTTTCTTTTCATTTGAATCAATTTGTTGATATTCTAGTATTGGAGCAGCAAAAAACAAACTTGCTCCTATCTCTACCTGACTTCTCTTTGGGGTATCAAGTTACTTTTTCAATCTTCTCTTCTCCAAGCTAAACATAAGTTGTTCCTCATAAGGTTTGGTTTTCTTTCATCATCTTTACTGGCTGATACCAGATGAGAAACTCCCTCCTGGGCACACACAAGACTGAGCGACTTTGAAGATGCTGAACAGACTGCGCTCTGGCACCACAAAATGTAGAGCCAATTTTAGGAAATGGGGCTACAAAGTGGAGTCCACGACATGCGAGTGCGGAGGAGAGCAAACCACAGACCACTTACTTCATGCACAATGGAGGAGTTTCTTGTAGCAACACCATAGGCACTCCAAATGGACAGGTTCTGATCAAAGGAAATTTAGTACAATGCTAAGTTTTTAATTTTCTTTGTGGTTTTTCTGTAAATTATAACTGTATTCTCAATTCACTTTCGACATTATAAATAAATAAATAAATAATCTTGGTTCTTTTTCACTGGACAAGCTCCAACTTGTCAGTACTTTCTTGAACTATAGTGCCATGAAATGGACACTGTATTCCAAGTGAGGTCTGACCATAGCAGACTAAAGTATACTATCACTTCCCTCAATCTATTTAAGAAAAACAACACCAGAAAGAACTGGATTTTATTTTCTTTCACAGTTTTTGGAGCCTTAACATTTATCTGTCTTAAGAGCATTTTGGAGACAGGTGATTATGAGCCTCATCCTAACTGAAGGTAGTGGCCCAAAGGGACTAGGTAAATTGACACTAAGTCAACTAAAGTGCTGAATCCAAACCTGTTCCAGCCTAGAGTGCTAGAAATTATTTAGGGCTGACTTGATCTGGCCAACCTTTGTGCTAACAGAATGGCTATGTAGATGACCTGGAGAATGTTTGGGTCTGGTGTTAACACGGTTTCTCACTCAAGCCACCTCTTTTATGTCCCCTTTTTTCTTGTCTACTGGCAGATTTTAGCCAGCAGATTGCACTGTCAACAGATCTCTGACATCCTCTGGCAGAATAGGATTATGCTGGCAGAAGGACATTGTTTCATTTCAAAATATAAAGACTGTATACAGTATACCAAAATGCTCACTTAATGTGTTTATATGCCACTTTTGCTAACTGCATCTTTGGATGTCTTAAACAGGATTTTAGGAGAAGATAGGATGTTTGCTGCATGATCCATAAGGGCCTGCATTAAATTCATTTATTCAGAATATTTATACTCCATGTTCTAGTCACAACATTTTTCGGAGCAGCTTATAAACAGTTAATTTCTGAGTTACCGACCCCCAGGCAGACACATAAAGCAAAGGGATTACTTCTAGCAGATAGTGGTGGTTCTTCTCTCCTTTGAGGTGAGGGCAGTGGCAGTTGGGATTGAGAATGGGTGTTTAATTTATCTCCAGGCCTAGAGTCCTCGTGGACAACAAGTTAAACATGAGCCAACAATGTGATGCGGCAGCTAAAAAAGCCAACGAGATTCTGGCCTGCATCAATAGGGGAATAGCGTCTAGATCCAGGGAAGTCATGCTCCCCCTCTATTCTGCCTTGGTCAGACCACACCTGGAATACTGTGTCCAATTTTGGGCACCGCAGTTGAAGGGAGATGTTGACAAGCTGGAAAGCGTCCAGAGGAGGGCGACTAAAATGATTAAGGGTCTGGAGAACAAGCCCTATGAGGAGCGGCTTAAAGAGCTGGGCATGTTTAGCCTGCAGAAGAGAAGGCTGAGAGGAGACATGATAGCCATGTACAAATACGTGAAGGGAAGTCATAGGGAGGAGGGAGCAAGCTTGTTTTCTGCTGCCCTGCAGACTAGGACGCGGAACAATGGCTTCAAACTACAGGAAAGGAGATTCCACCTGAACATCAGGAAGAACTTCCTCACTGTGAGAGCTGTTCGACAGTGGAACTCTCTCCCGCAGGCCGTGGTGGAGGCTCCTTCTTTGGAGGCTTTTAAGCAGAGGCTGGATGGCCATCTGTCGGGGGTGCTTTGAATGCAATTTCCTGCTTCTTGGCAGAGGATTGGACTGGATGGCCCATGAGGTCTCTTCCAACTCTACTATTCTATGATTCTATGATTCTATATGATGGAATCATAACTCTTCCTCCAAGGCCAGAGTGGTGGCTGTTTGCATGGATGGATGGATGGTCTTTCACCTGCCTCTGGGCCAGGCGTGATGCAAGCAGTACCTTTTCTTCTCTCCATTTGAGGCAAGAGCAGTGGCATTTGGGATGGATGGAGGGCTTTTCATCTGCTTCTGGGCCTAGAAATGATGGAACCATGCCTGCCTCTTTTTCTCCCCTGCAGTGGCAGTTGGTATGGAGGGATAATAACAACAAAAAGGATCTACCGTATATACTCAAATATAAGCCAACCCAAATATAAGCCAATGCACCTAATTTTACCACAAAAAACTGGGATAACTTATCAACCTGAGTATAAGCCGAGGGTGGGAAATGAAGCAATTACTGGTAAATTTTAAAATAAAAATAGATACCAATAAAATTACATTAATCGAGGCATCAGTAAGTTAAATAATCTATATATATGGATACAGATATGCAGGTACATGGGTCTATATGTATATAGGATTTGCAAAGACCTGCAAACATATGAGGGGGAAAATCATATATAAAATTAATGTATATAGATAGATAGATAGATAGATAGATACAGATATATAAATAGATAGGGATTGCAAATGCATGCAGGGGGTTAATGCCTGTATATCTGTAGGAGAGTTTAACAAATATTTCAGGGGGAAATGCTTTTATAAGATTAATGGATATATATTTTTCTTCTTCCTTACGTGCAAGGGTGTCTTTCCTTTTTCAAAACATTCCCTTGCTTAAGAGTGAGGGAGGCTTTGCAAAAGAAAACACACTGATAAGGGAGGATAAGAGAGAAATATATCATATATTGCAAGCAATGGCCTCCAGGTTCTGTTGCCCGGCCCATTATAAGCTGAAGGAAGCTTTTTCAGCTCAGAAAAAGGGCTGAAAAACTCAGCTTATCTTCGAGTATATATGGTAATAAGGATTTTTGTTATTGTGAAATCCTATGGAAGTGAAAACATCTTTTTTTCCTCTAGGATCTCAACTATTTTATTGTGAATCATGGCAGAAGATGCTATCACAACCTCAAATGGTTAGCAGACAGGGTTGCCTTGCTTGTTGGCATGTCTGCTCTTGTTTGGCATTGTACCCTTACAGAAGAGGCAGTGCCACATTCTGTTCTGGTACTGTAATGAAGCTCAGTTTGCCTTCTAAGAATAGGCCCTACTCAATAAAGAGGAGATGATTGATTCTAGAGCAGGCATGGGCAAACTTCGGCCCTCCAGTTGTTTTGGACTTCAACTCCCACAATTCCTAACAGCTGGTAAGCTGGCTGGGATTTCTGGGAGTTGAACTCCAAAACACCTGGAGGGCCGAAGTTTGCCCATGTCTGCTCTAGAGAATGTGAGAGAGGCATTCTCAGTGCTTCATTTACCAAATTGAAGCCCTCTTTTGCTAAAGAAATTCTTTCAAAGTAAACTCTGAAGACAGTTTCAAACATTACCATTGAAAGAGACTTTCTGTTTCATAAAAACAGATACTAAATCAGCATAACTTATGCCCCATTCTCATCTTTGGTCTACACAGCTTTCTCCTTCTCCCCGTTCTATCTTTTTTTTTTCTTCCCTTTTATTGAGGCAGAATAGTTGATGCAACTGCAGTGCCAGGCAAGGATCCTTCTGTCTTGCTTTCTAGCAGCCATGCAAGGGCTGGGGAAGTCATGATCTTTTGCCATACTGCTTCAAATTCAGCTGTAATTCCAGGAAGACTGTACAACTTAGACATCATTCAAGTGGAAATTCTGCACAATTCCTTATGCCATGTTGAGAGAGGACATATATTCCAACTGTCCCAATTTGGCAGAAACTGTTCTGATTAATCCTGTCATTGCCCTTTGTCAGCTGATTATAAAAAATCCCAGTTTCTCTGTTCCTCCCATTTTCATACTTTGGTCTCAGCTTTCTTTAATTGCTGTAAAATGAGTTCCAGCTACAAAAAGTAGCATGTGCTCAGTTAACTCAGCAGGGAGATGGGCAGGAATGGTCAGAATCTTGTCATTTCCTATAGACTTGATCAAAAGCAAACTATTATATCCTCTTCTGGCTTGCCTCTTCAATAAGTTTTGACATCTTGACACATTCTGTTGCTGTTTGGCCACATGTATACTGGGTTTCAACTGTGAAATGATAGCAGATATGAAGGTCAGAAGAAGCATCCTTCTCAAGTTATGGGAGAAGAACTCAAGAGTGGCTCAGAAACACAACTAGCCTTTTGAGAAATAACCTAGGAAAAGTTTGTGTTTGGTGTGATTTTTTTTATAATCCACTGTTTCTTTGATGGATTGGAAGACAAGAAATTGAGTAAAGGCTAGAGAACCACCCCCCCCCCCCCCAGCCCTCTACTCAAACAGTTTTGCAATGCCCTCTTTCACTTATTACTTTTTTTTTTGATGCTAGTCCCACTTGGCTCGTATATGTCAGCATCTTTTTGTTTATTTTTTAAAACTGTATTTTAATTTCATAAATTGTGATTACCAATCTCCTGGAGAGAGTGAAGCTCCTGGAGTGAGAGAAGAACACATTGCCACAATGTGTATTACAATTATTAGTGACTTTGACATGCCCAAGGGACCACTTTGCCTTCAAATCTGTTCTTTAACCCAGGTTGCTCTGGGGCAATCTTGTGTGATGCTGAGTTTCAACAAATGTGTGTACTCTTACTGTATTGAATTGAACAGTTGATATTCTGCTCAGCCTTTCCATAAAATTTATGCAAAGAGATTCTCATCGATAGCACAACACAGCACCACAACAGGATGCTTCCGCGTATGTGGTCCATGTCTCCTAGCAACTGCAGCCATTCAGATACAGAAGGCTTTAAATATTCAGTAATGTTATTTTTTTTCCTGGCACTGAAATGGCAAAGTGGTTGCACTATGTGTGCTTTACAAGCTTTTGTTTCCAGTCCTTTTAAGGGGGTTCAAAGAAGAAGAAAGAGAGAGAAAGAAAATGAAAAGAAAAAGAAGCAATTCATAAATGTTACTGGGAGTTGCAGTGGGAGGAGAAATAAAGTAAATACTGTTGTGGAAATGTTGATCATTTTAGAATCTAATCAGATTTGTGAAGGAAAGTAATCTCAACCATGTTAAATATACTATGTATAGTGATTGCAGGTAATATTGTTTGTATTTTGAAATTGAATTAATAATTTTGGGAAGAACGCAATACAGGTTTGTATTAGTCTGATGGGGTTAGGGGTGTATAACTTTGTTTTCCACAACATAACACAGAGGAAAGTTCACCTAAGACAGTCGATTTCCAAAGGATTTAGGACTATAATCCAGCAATTACTTGGGTTGAAGCACTATTGAACTCATTGGACTGTATTGCAGTATAAATATGCACATTATTGTACTGTACTTTTGCATCTCACTGTGGCACTGAAAGTATGCCAGGTATAAGTTAGAGACCACATTGCTGTACAAATAATGAAATCATCTTCAAAGTTTGATGTTGGTATACTAAATAATGGCTTTATATACAAGGCATTGTTTCCATAACAGCAGTGTGCTCATTATACTATCATAACCAAAGGGTAATAGTCTTGGCTCATATTGGGAAGATGATTTACAGGGGAAGATAAAGCTATTTTTGGGAGTCTGCATGATTAAACTAAATGGGGCTAATTTCTGAGTATACTTGTTTAGGGTCAGACCACTGACAGAAACTTCAAAATGTATTAAATCAGTTTGGTAGAAATGGTAGAATAGTCACTTTTTTCTTTATAAATGTCTGAAGTAGATAAGAAGGTGGCACCAACCTATTGAAAACAGTATTTAAAATGTTTGAAAGCTGTATTGAATATGATAGTGAGAGAACCAATATGATGTATTGGTTTGAGCATTGGACTATGACTCTGCACCAGGGTTCAAATCTTCACTTGGCCAAGAAAACCCACTGGATGACCCTTGCCAAGTCTCACTCACTTAACATCAGAGGAAAGCAAAGGCAAACTCTGGACAAATTTCATCAGTCTTGCGATAAGTTCTCCTTACAGCTGCAGAAGTCAGTAACTTGAAGACACATCATAACACAACAGTATGGAAAGTATATTCCTCAATGTGCCATTGACGACATGGCACTATGAAGTTACTATCACTTACTTATTCTATGAAGTACCCATAATAGCAGTAGGTTGCACATTTCTTTTCAATAGTGTTAGTTGGCTCAAATATCTGAAACCTTAAGCAGACACATTGTGAGATGAAAATTTAAGGTAGGTACTTTGCCAGTGACAACCATGGGGGAAGAAGAGGAGTGGGAGCAACAATACTTGATGAGGACATAACAAATACATATATGACTTACAACTGGAAGGGATGAATGTCCATCATCTTCCCAACAGTTTCTTATGTGTAGGGGGGCCTCTGGCTAGTAGCTGTTCCATCACTATGCTGCCCTGTACCCTTTTATATAGTCAAAGAACATTCACCATTACCCTGGGCCTCCCTTCAGTACCCTGAAGCATTGAGCTCTCATCTCCGTTAGTCTTTGCTGACATGGGTCAGCAAAATGAAGCACTGACTTTGAAAAATGCTAATGCTCTGCAGTAGGAGAGACACTTAGCCTCAAGGCAAGAGGAGATTTGAATCAGTCCGTGGTATTCAAACGAATAGCCAACTCCTGTAGGGAAAAGGTTCGCAAGGCTAAAGCGCAAAACGAGCTCAGGCTTGCCAGAGACATTAAAAACAATAAAAAGGGCTTCTTTGCTTACGTCAGTAGGAAAAGGAAGAACAAGGAGGTGATAGGGCCTCTGAGAGGAGAAGATGGAGAAATTCTGACAGGGGATAGGGAAAAGGCAGAACTATTTAATGCCTTCTTTGCCTCAGTCTTCTCACAAAAAGAAAGCCAGCCTCAACTTCCACAACATGGAGTGGATGAAGGATTGGGGGAAATCCAACCCCAAACAGGAAAAGAAGTCATCCAGGAATACCTGGCTGCTCTAAATGAATTTAAGTCTCCAAGGCCGGATCAACTACACCCAAGAGTATTGAAGGAACTAGCGAAAGTTATTTTGGAACCACTGGCAATCATTTTTGAGAGTTCTTGGAGAATGGGAGAAATCCCAACAGATTGGAGGAGGGTAAATGTGGTCCCTATCTTCAAGAAGGGAAAAAAAGGATGACCCAAACAATTACCGTCCATTTAGTCTCATGTCGATATCAGGCAAGATTCTGGAAAAGATCATTAAGGAAGTGGTCTGCAAACACTTAGAAACAAATGCTGTAATTGCTAATAGTCAACACGGATTTACAAAAAACAAATCATGCCACACTAATCTGATCTTTTTTTCAATATAGTTACATGTTAGGTAGATGCAGGGAATGCCGTGGATGTAGCTGTGAGAGCTGTTCGGCAGTGGAACTCTCTCCCCCGGACTGTGGTGGAGGCTCCTTCTTTGGAGGCTTTTAAGCAGAGGCTGGATGGCCACCTGTCGGGGGTGCTTTGAATGAGATTTTCCTGCTTCTTGCAGGGGGTTGGACTGGATGGCCCGTGAGGTCTCTTTCAACTCTACGATTCTATGATTCTATGTTTGCTATTACACATACAAGAAAGGTACAGAAGTGTTCTCTCTTTCTTGCTGATATTTATTGTAATTTCAAGTTGCAGTGTAGCTCATGCCCCATTCTAGAAGACATTCTTTTTTGTTAATTTATTTGGGTCAAATGAATAGAGTATAACATAACCACTTTTCTTCATGAAGAAGTTTAAAAGATAACATAGACAACATATGGTATATATATATTAACAATTTAACAAAAAGGAAATTTAAAAAATCTTATGTAATTGCCCTCGTCACCTATTTGTATCCATCCCTTTTCCATTGTTTTCTCCTTCCCCCTCCTGTTCACCCCCCTCCCTCTGGGAATAGTCGGACATTTCCTTTATCATTCATTCTGTTTGTTGGATCATAAGGATAGTCCAGTTTCTAATATTTTCTGTAATTCTTTTCATTGGCTATCTGTTTTTCCCATTTCTCTTCCCATTTCCCCATAGGGTATCCATTGGTATATTTATTTTTCCTATCCATAATGTAATTTTTTGAGTTTTCAAACTTTATTGAATGAAAACAATCAATTTAAAAGAAAATATATTAACATTTACATTAAGAGACATTTTTCATATTAACATTGTCATTCCCTTTATAAAGCAAAACAAAACTATAGTAAGTTATAGTTTCCATTTAGACATATCATGACCCATTAGATATAGCTGTGTAAATTCAGAAGAGACTAACACTATGGTGAAAGATGGAATATGATAAGAAATGTTGTATTAATTTCCAGGGTTTCATTGCAATTAGAGCATCTGTATTTTTTTATTTTGAAATAAATTTTATTAGACGTTTTCATTAAGATAAAAAGAAAAAATATGGGGGAAATGGGGAAGGTTAGAAGGAAAGGGAAGAGAAAAATAAAAATAAAGAGAAAAATGATAACAAAAATATTGTTGACTTCCAATACTCTTCATTGTGATGTATATTCCATAAAAAATATCTGTTTCATGTAGCCTTTCCTCCTTTGGCATTTTAAGTTCCCTGGAGAACATGTGCCCATTTTTCTTCCTGCTTTAAAGCATTATTTTATTTTTTTCTTGTTTCATAAAGTCTGTCAATAAAGTCCAATTCATTTCCTTTTTAGATTTTTTTGGCCTATATCTAGTAAGTTTTCGCCATGTTACAACTCCACCACATATGAAAAAAGTGCCAATTTCCATGCCACATTTCCAACACTTTGCATTCATATTCTTGTTACATTTTACTAATTTACTTGGGGTGATATACCAGTTTTGTTTAATATCATATGCATAGGTGTATTTTAATTTAGTGTTCCAAATCTTCTCCCATTCTTCTAATCCAATTGTGGGACCACTTCACCATACATTCCTTGACAATTTCTGTTTCTGTTGACCATTCCAGCAGTATCTTGTATAGTTTCGTAATTAATTTGTTTTGTGTCTTTATTACCTTGTCCCATTACGTTTCTTATTCCACAAATCCTCTCTTCTTATCTTTATTATAATATTCTCTCATTTGCATATACTGGAACCAAGATTTTTTTTCTGTAGCAAATTCAATTCTTCCTGTGTTTTCAGCACAAAGTTCCTGTCTTGTCTTCTTTATATTTCTTTATATGTAAGCCAATTCTCTCCTCCTATTTCCTGTCTCTGGCGTGCTTACAAGGGTGCAATCCATAGAGGAGTCTTAGAGTAAAATCTATCTTTGTATCTCTCCCAGATTTTAATTAGTGCTGTTCTTATGAAATGATTGCTATAGATATGCATGCCATCCCTGTCTCAAGTTGTGATCCTCCAGTGTCAATAGTTTTATTTTTTCCAGCGTTGTCCATTCTTTTAACCAGTCTACCCACTTTCTTAATAATAAAGTTTAAAATTGTAGAGCCCAAAGATCCCTCTCTTCTTTTCATCTGCTGATTCCTTAGGATAGGTATTGTTTGAAATAGAGCATTTTTGACAATATATTCATTTTAATTGACGCTATTCTTCCCATTAATGACAATTTCAGGTGTTTCCAATTCTCTAAATCTTTTCTGATTTCTTTCCATTTAAATTCATAATTATTAGTAAGAGTTGAGGGTTTATTGCAGTTATGTTTATTCCCAAATATTTAATTACTTTTTGTATTCTTGTACTTTCCAATAGTTTTTCCTGTCTTGGTTTGGACATATTTTTGTTAGTATCATTGTTGTTTTTTTTCTTATTCATTTTAAATCCTGACAATCTTCTAAATTGTTCTATTTTCTTTAACCAATTTTGTCTATTTTCAAAGGGAGTTTCAACTATACACATTACACCATCTACAAATACCCAGATTTTATAATTTTCTTGTTTAATCTTTGTTACAGTCAGGTTATTATCTTCTCTTATTTCCTTTAATAAAATTTCCATTGAGAATATGAAAAGTAGAGGAGATATTGGGCAACCTTGTCTTGTTCCTTTACATATATCTATATTTTTGCTGATTGATCATTTATTTTTATTTTTTCCTTGTTGTTGATTATAAATTGATTTAATTGCATTTATAAATAGATAGCCCATATCTAATTCCAATAATAATAATAGTATAAAAATCCCAGTTTAACCTATCAAATGCCTTTTCTGCGTCAAGTGCTATCAATGCTAATTCCTTTTGGTTATTTTTCCTCATAATATTCTATTATATTTATTATGGCTTTGAAATTCAATTTTATATGTCTTTGAGGAAGAAAGCTGGTCTGGTATTAGTGTATCCAGTCTTCCAAAAATTATTTTAAGAGTTCTGCTAGGGCATTTATAAATATTTTATAATCCGTATTTAAGAGGAATATAGATCTGTAGTTTTTAACATCTTTTGGGTCTGAATTTTCTTTATATATAATTGTAATATTAGCCGTTTTCCATCCTTTTTTTGCTCTAATAATTCCTCCATTTCCCCTTAATTTTTCTATAGATTCTTGTTTCTTGGCAGAGTCCCACCACATATGGATAAATGTTCCAGTTTCTCCACATTCATGCCAACAGCATTTCGGTGTTCTTTTTTGTAATATGGGCTATTAGTTTGTTATATATGAATCCCATAATTGCTTTCCCTTTCTCAGTTTTCCATTGTAATATTTGATCTAAATCTGTCCTTCCTTCTTCTTCTTCTTCTACTCTGTAATATTTTGTGACATTCCGTGTCATAACAACCAACTCCTTGACCCACATTTGTCTCTTAACTCCCTCTAGAAGACATTCAAAAAGGGAATGGTATTTAAAAAGGTAGCCATGTCATTCTATTTCAGTAAAAGCACCAGAAAATCACTGTCCTAAACAATACCAGATAAATGGTAGCACAAATTTTACAAAAATCTGTGGTGTGATAATTCTGTCCTTGTTTTATTCTCTTCTTCCAATATGATGTAATGTAATAAGGTGTCCTGTGTATTGCAGATTTTTCAATATTATTTACTCCCCTTTAAAAAAAAAAAAGTAATTGAGCATATTATTGAAATAATTTGAGAACTGGTTTCTCATCTTAAAATTGCCAGAATTAGTATTATAGCAAACAGAACAGTTCAGAGTATGGAATAACCATTTTTAAAATGGACAATGCTGATCCCAACATGTTTTAATGTTTAAAACTAGTGAAAAGAATATTTCATCGAGTTATTTTATGAACTAAGTTGCTCTTTTAAGGACAACTAATAACATTTCTCCTTTGCAGGATCAAATTGTTAGGTTAGCTGCAAGTTCAGTATGAATATTTTGAATGCCATCGTTTTATCAATACAGTTAATTCCCCCACTGATAAAAGACTTGAAACTATTTCGGTCTAGTTTTGATAGCAGTTGTCATCACCTGGTGACTAGCCTCTCACGAAGCGGGTTTTGAGTAGGCAGACATATCTGAAACCTTAGTAGCTTGAAGACTCTACCTGAACTTGCACTGGCATATTTTTGAGAGCCCAGAGTCACTGCTACACCACAATGAGATAGCCAGTTAGGGTTTCACAGAAGTTAAGCTTAAGGAAGACAGTGAGGGATGTGCTTATCCCCTCCCAGATTTTTTGTTGCTGTGTGGCTTCAAGTCTTTTGCAACGTATGGCTCCAATAAGGTGAACGTATCACTGGGCTTTCTTTGCAAAATTTGCTCAGAGGAGGATTGCCCTCATCCTTCTCTGAGACCAGGCCTGTAGCCAGGATTTTGATTCGGGGGGGGGGGGGGGGAGGGGGATTTTGGTTTTGGGGGGGGGCTGAGTCTGAGCGAGATAGGATCAACCTAGCAAAGCTTTTGTATCATTATCCAAATGCCCCATGCATATGGAATATATTGAGCATGGTGATCAGATCATGATATGAATAAACATAACAGTTTAAATAATAAATGTAAGGCCTTCTCACGGACCACCCTGAGAATTCCCCACCACCACCTACCCTGGCTACATGTCTGAGACTAAAAGAATGTGACTTTTCCAAGGTCAAACTGTGGGTTTCCATGGCTTAATGTGGATTTAAGCCCTGGTTTCCAGAGTCATAGTCCAAGGTTCAAACCACAAAATCATGCTGGCTCACGTGATTATATTTGTTAATGTTTGTTCCCCAAATATGTAACTGTTTCTTTCATTTTCTTGGGTTTTGATTTACTACAAAACTGCACTTGGTAATGTGTGTTTAAGAGAAAGCAAGAAGAAAAATTATTCTGTTTTAAGAACTTTAAAGACTTTGTTGGATGAGACCAAAGGCCTATCTAGTTCAGCATTATGTATCCCACACTGGCTAACTAGATGCCTATGTAAAGACTTCCTGTTAATGAATCCTAGCTCTCGTGTTCAGAAGCTGAAACTGCTCACAAAATATTTAGCCATTATCCTCCATTAATTTTAAGAAATTTCATTACTTTTACTGAGATGTTTGTGTTTGCTTTTGGGTTTTGTTTTTTTTTGCCCTTGTCAGGGAGTTGCAAAGTAACTGTAAAGAGTTTCAAGTTAGATAGGATTTGAAGGACAAGCTAGACACCAGACTGCTGTTCTACCTAGAGGGAAAACTGTTCCTTCTGTCACTTCTTTTTTTCATTTCTGAATGTACTACAGAAAGTGATAGCCTAATGCTGATTTTATCATAGGGGTTCTTCCTTCTGCTCTGTTTATTATTCCTTACCTGAAATGCTGTTCTGCATATCACCCTCACATTTACATGTCTTCTTGGATGTTCTCCCAACATCTCAGGTTCAATAGAGCAAGAGCTCATCTTCCTACTCAAGCTCCTATCCCTTGTGCAGGTTTGTTATAAAGAACAACTCTGTTGTCTTGGGGGGTTATACACTGTAGAATCAGTGCAGGTTGACACTACTTTAACTGACTTTCACCCACATGGATTTCCATGCCTGAGCAGAGACCTGAACACTTGTTTCCATTATCATAGTCCAATACTCAAGCCACTATATCATGATGGCTTTCAGTTTGATTTTTAGGGTCTTCATAAAGTGGAAATAACCTGGATGCACAAACAACACAGTAACACAGTCTCATCTCATAAAACAAGTATGTAAATTCCTCTTCAATAATGACTAGAAGAATTATACTGCCCAATAAATACTCATTTTGGTGCCTCAAATGTTAGACCTGTTTCTGGCTATATTTGACATGCTGATCTCAGAAATTGCACCAGTTTTCCTCTATCAGCTTTAGTTTTTGAGATACAGATGCCATATATCAATCTTCATCTGCTCGCTCATGAAAATAATGATAACTAAGAAACTAAAGCTGATGTAGTCTCTCCAATGCAGTATTCTGAATTAGTGTCCCAAATATCTCCAGAAACCGGCCTAAAAACCAAGAGACCAAGAATTGGGGGGGGGGGGGGGGGCTGTATTATCAGTTTTACAGCTAATCTTAGAGGGGGTAGGAAGGCTTGAAGGAAGTGACAGATTATGTAATTGTCCCTGTTCATTTAAGACACTTGGCAGTGGCTCATCCCTTAAGCTCCTGCTCCACAACAGCCCTGCATCTTTCTCTGATATCGTAACCATGGGAACTCTCCTCATTGTTTCCCTGTCATTCTCAATATCATTTGCAGGTCTTTTTGCCCTTCTTTACATTTGAGACTTTTTTCACTGTTCACAGATGCATTATTCACACAGGGTTTAAACCAGCAAATCTAAGACACTAGGAATTGTGCTTTGAAGATGTCAAGAGATCTTGGTAAATGTTCTTGGCTTCTGATGAAACTGTGAGCAAATTTATTTATTTATTTATTTACAGCATTTATATTCCACCCTTCTCACCCCGAAGGGGACTCAGGGCGGATCACATTGCACACATAAAGGCAAACATTCAATGCCATGACATAGAACAGAGACAGAGACAAGATGCAGGCACCGGGCTGGCCTCGAACTCATGACCTCTTGGTCAGAGTGATTTGTTGATTTGTTGCAGCTGGCTTGCTTTCCAGCCTGCGCCACAGCCCAGTCTTATGAAACAGTAATGACTATTTTACCCATAGTTGTAGATAGCTTATCCTCAAAATATGAAATAGACTAATCAGAATGATGAAATTAATATTAATTTGAAAGTATGATTACAACGCCCAAATTGTAGCCATCACCCCTTCCTGTAAGTTTAGTACCTGCATGGCGGATGCAAAGTAATGCAATATTGTTGAAGATCTCTTAACTTTGTGTTTTCAGAAATGATAAAAAGTGGGAAATGTGTATTAGTTTACTAGCTTGATTTGATATATTATGGAGATGAATTATGTACAGTTTTGAGCTCTGTAGGCTGTCTTGTCAATTCCATCTCCAGTTTTTCTGGAGCTCCAACAAAACAGATATATTAGCTGCTCATGTAGTGGTAATAAATTATGGTTGTTGTTTTATGCTTCCAAGTTTTTTGAAGGAGTTTTTGAAGGAGTTCTCTTGGCAATATCTGTTCAGAAAGGGTTTGTCATTGATTTCCTTTGAGGCTGGGAGGGTATGACTTCCATAATGATACCCAGTGGAATTCTTTGACTGACTAGGGATTGAAACCCTAGTCTTCATATTCCTAATCTAATGCTGAAATCACTACACCACATTCACTCATAAATCATATTGATAGGGACAAGATTCATTCAATTACTTGTCCCCCCTTAAGGAAGCAAATCTTGGTTTGTTAAACTCACTTGTCACCTTTCCTAAATCAAAACATTTTAAAGAAAGCTGCCATATCCTCCTCTCCAAATGAATTCAACACAGAGTGATGGTACAGTAGAGCCCCGGTTAACCGAGGCTCTGTATTATCCGAGGCGCTGCCGGGGGTGCCCCTCCCTCTCCCTCTCCTTCTCTTGAGTTCAAGAAAAGGAGAGGGAGTGGGAGGAGGAAGTGCCCCATGATAGCTGCTGCTTAGCAGCGCTGACGAGGCACTTCCCAAGGGGCGAGGCCTTGCCCAGGGACATCCCTCGGCGAGACCTAGGCCCAGGCAAGCACATTGCCATCGCTCCTGCCTATACAGGAGCGATGGTGAGGCGCTTCCCAAGGGGCGAGGCCTCGCGGAAGGACATCCCTCAGAGAGACCTTGCTCTATCCGAGCCATTCAGTTATCTGAGATGGGGCCCGCCCCTTTATCTCAGATAACAGGGGCTCTACTGTAGTTACAAAGTTGGCATACCAAATGTGTGATTCAGTCTTTCTGATATACTGTGGCAGAGGCTGGAGACAAGATACCATATGATAAAACAATTCCTATAGTTGTAATTACATTGTGACTGTTTCTATATGATAGCCCATTATGCCTTTGATATCATGTTGATGGCCAAAAGTGAGGAAGAGCTGAGGAGCCTTATCACCAAGGTGAAAGAAGAAAGTGCAAAAGCTGGGTTACAGTTAAACGTCAAGAAAACCAAGATCATGGCAACTACACCTATTGATAACTGGCAAATAGAGAGAGAAAAAGTGGAGGCAGTGTCAGACTTTATATTTCTAGGCGTGAAGATCACTGCAGATGCAGACTGTAGCCAGGAAGTCAGAAGACGTTTTCTTCTTGGGAGGAGAGCAATGGCCAACCTTGACAAAATAGTGAAGAGCAGAGACATCACACTGGCAACGAAGGTCCGCATAGTCAAAGCAATGGTATTCCCCATAGAAACCTATGGTAGCAAGAGCTGGACCATAAGGAAGGCAGAGCGAAGAAAGATAGACACTTTTGAACTCTGGTGCTGGAGGAAAATCCTGAGAGTGCCTTGGACCACAAGAAGATCCAACCAGTCCATATTCCAGGAAATAATGCCCAGCTGCTCACTGGAGGGAAGGATATTAGAGGCAAAGATGAAGTATTTTGGCCACATCATGAGAAGACAGGAAAGCTTGGAAAAGATCACAATGCTGGGGAAAAATGAAGAGAGGCCAACCAAGGGCAAGATGGATGGATGGTATCCTTGAAGTGACTGACTTGACCTTGAAGGAACTGGGGGCGGTGACAGCCGACAGGGAGCTCTGGCGTGGACTGGTCCATGAGGTCACAAAGAGTCGGAGACGACTAAATGACTGAGCAGCAGCATCATGTTGAAACCGTGTGTTCTCTCCACACTATTGGTGAATCGAATCATTCTTCAATTAGCATAGGCAAAATAGCAGATTAGATAAGCAGGTTAATTGACATGATTGTGTTCCTCTGTAATTCACTGATTATTTCCAGATTAGTTATCTGGACAGGTTCGATCTACAGTAGTTTGCACCTAATAAACCACATGTGAGTAACCTGTGTCTCACAAGCTATATGCAAACCTTGTTCTTCCTCTATGTCACTGATTAATCATAGTTTAAGGCTACATCCATACTTTGGTTGATTTTTGCTGTGGCTTATTGAGATATTGGAACTTCCTGAACTATGGTTTGAATTGCGGTATTTCATGAACTGTAATGAAACATGTTTCATGTGTTTAGCACAGGAAACCATGATTAACCTGAGGTTAACACTTTCAAATTCCTCCTCACAGCTACAGTGGTGGAGACTAGAGAGAAGCATGCAAGGGTAGGAGAACAGGAAGGCCATACTGGATCAGATTAGAGTCCTATCTTATCCATCATTCTTTACTGCAGTAGCCCACCAAGTCTATAAGAATCCAAAGCAGGATGTAAATCCAACAGCATTTTCCTCAGCAATTGTTATTTCTATTGCTTCAGACACTAGTGTTAATGTATAGCATAGATGCCCTGGAACTAAGCTTCACAATGCTAACTATTATTTAATATTGGAATGGGGAATGTGTGGCTTTCCAAATAATCATCACTGCAACTTCTATCATTGGCCATGATATCTAAGGCTGGTGGAAGTATGGCTAAGCAATATCTGGAGAGCCATACATATTCTGCACCTGATTTCATGTTACATGCAAAGCAGACCCTTATGTAGAAGTGGACACCAGTAACAGATACGCTATACAGTACTTAATTGATTACAGCTAACTCACACACTCAGCACTGTTGGATTCTCCAGCATCACTCCTTCATAGCATTTTTTATTTGTTTCCTTTATCTCCAGTTCCACAGTCTGATACATTGAAATAGTCTAATTCCTAAATGGCATTTCTTCTGGACAGTCTTTGCCTGCTATTTGCCGAATGAAAACCAACCATCTGCGTTTTTGTAAAGTAACATGCATGGGGGAGAGGATAGCAGTGCTATCTCACAGAGACAGTTCAGAAATAGATGGTGGCAGCACAGCCTCCCCTTAATGTGCTCACATGTTGGTAAGTTCCATCTGAAAAATAAAAGCAGACCTCTTTGCTGAGTCACAGACCTTCGGAGCTGAAGCACAGTAGCTGGAGTTTAGGAAGCCAAGGAATGGTTATGGTCTTAGGTGGAAGCAAAGGTGAGGAAGAGTACTTTCTGAATGTATTTATTGTCTTGGTTGTTCTCAGAATTAGAAAGGTCTTTAAAATGGGCATCAAATACAAATCCAGTCTAATTGCTCTCACATTTCTATTTGTGCTCAGTAGAGATTGCAATGTATGCTTTTATTTGTCTCATTTTATTTTTAAATGAAGCCTTGCAGGAGGGATATTTACATGCAGCTGTCTTGAGTTCCTTTGGGAAAAAGCAGGTAACAGCTTTATAGCAAGACATTTCAGCAGTTTTGCTGTTGCTATCCTTCAGTGTTATGCATGCTTATTTTGGATGCAATTTCAGTGTGTTTAGTCAGGTTTATTCTCAGGAAGAGACTATACGATGTCAACCCTATTCTTCATTCACCAGATGTTCTGAACTTCTATTAGTGTGTCTATCTGTCGCTTAGTATTTTAGGCCACAATGCTGTACAGACACATAACCTAGGAGTACATCTCATTGAACTCAGGGGGAGTGATTTCCAAGTAGATATGCTTCTAGCACAACTACCATAGATATAAACTGTGTTGTGTTCAGAACAGCTGGGATGTTTGTTAATAGGAAAATCAGCCCAGGAGGCAAATGCATAGGATGAGTAATTAGGAGAGAGATGTTTAGAAAATGCTCTGCTAATCTGCTTTCAGAGCTCTTCAAAGAGGAGGGTTCTTGGGGGGAAGAGAAATCTCACATATGTGCACTGTATGTGCAATTGTTTGCTCTTACAGATTAATCAGTTTAAATAGATGAATTTTTCCAAACTATATACAAGAGGATTTTTGTTGCTGTGCAAAAGAGAGAGATTGAGAGAGACAGAGGGAGGGATGGAAGGAAATATCTTGCAGAACCTTAAAAGCTGACCAGTGAAAACAGATAGGGAAAGAAAAAGTCCATGTCTTTTTTATTGTTGCCTGGCCCAATCCCTTTGGTGTGGGAGGGGGTCCCAGTTATAGGAGCGGAAAGTCTCAGGACCTTCCCATGGATCATTATAACTAATGTACAGCGTTGTTTTAAAGAGATGCAAACTGCATCTGCTTGTGTGTGTATGCAGCATGAGAATTAACAGGATCAACATAGGGATAGACAAGGTATGTCAGGCTTTGGGATCCACCATTCACCACACAACAACTTGAGAACCTCATCAGAATGAGAACAGCCTGTCAGGATCTTGTTAGTAATTAGATGGAATTTTTTAAATGCAATAATATACAAAACCAAATCTCTGGGATTTTATGTCCGTATTTGTTTTATGGAGGCATTGCATGTTTGCTGTTGTATATTGGAATCCGTCCTGAATTCCCTCGGGGAGATAGGATAGAATACAAATAATTTTTTATTATTATAATGTCATATGTACTTTGGAGCTCGTTTGCATTAACATCCTGGAGACGCTCTACTTCTGAAGTTGTGGAGAGAAAGCATAAAGCAAAGAAGAATTCCTCTAATCAGTGGTTCTCAGACTTTGCTTCCACTACCTAGGAAGTAGACAGCCTGTGGAGCCCCACTGCAGTTGGTGTGGCCTATAGAGGTTCCCCAGCACAGCCTGGGCCACCTTCCATCAAAGTCTCCTGAAGCTTCCAGATAAAACCTGAACAGAAGGTTTTTTGTGTATGTCAGGAGCTGCAAGTTGCTTCTGGTGGATGCACTTCCAAGAGAAAGCCATGTCAGAAAGGAAAGAAAAAGAGGGAAGAGGGGGGAAAGGATGAAGGTGAAAAGGAGGGGAAAGAATAGCCTTGGTGCATCTCAACTGCAGGTTGAAGAGAAAAGATGTGAGAAGGGAGGAAAAGGGTTGAGGATTGGACTGGATGGCCCCAGGGTTGCTTCTACTACTACCACTACCACTGTTGTTGTTGTTATTGATGTTGTTATTGATGTTGTTGTTGTTGTAAAAGCTAGATGACTATCTGTTGGGGGTGCTTTGAATGTGCTTTTCCTGCAAGGCAGAAGCAGGTTAGACTGAATAGCCCCTGGGTTATTCCTGTTATTGTTATTGCAAAGGCTAGATGGCCATCTGTTGTGAGTTCTTTCACTATGCTTTTCCTGCAAGACAGCAGCAGGTTGGACTGGATGGCCCCTGGGTTGCTCCTGTTGTTGTTATTGTTGTTGCTGCTGCTGTTATTGGTGTTATTATTATTTCAAAGACTGGACTGCCATCTTTGCTGGTGGTGCTTTGACTGTGTTTTTCCTGCATGGCAGAAGGGGGTTGGACTGGGTGGCCCCTGGGGTCTTCCACTGAAATATTGTTAAGTGTATGTTGGTTGGAATTGTTCTTCGTTTTTAATATTATATTTTTCTTTTTTCTTTCTTTCGCACTACAAACAATATATGTGCACTGTGCACAGTTAGTTCACACAAATATTCTCCACCCATCTGCCACTGGCCCAGCCTATTTGTAAAATTTTAAAATGCAACCTGACCCCTGTGTCCAAAGGTTTCTTGGGGCTCCATGATAAACTTTTCCTTCAAAAAGGGTTCCACGGCTTTAAAAGTTTGAGAACCCCACTCTAAATTGATTGTGCCACTCTCTGAATGAATGGAATGAGAGCAAGGGGGTGAATCAGGATCCTGTGCTGATTTGAGCAATTTATGATTGTTTAAAAGTTAAAGAAAATGACATAGCCCAAAGACAAGAAAGCTGCCTACCCAATCACATTGCACTGCATAACCAAAAAGATATAAGAATTTACCCTCTCACACATGTGTATGCATACATGCATGAGAGTGAATACAGCCACATGACTGCAAGTGGTGATTATTAGTACAGTTGTCCCTCCACATTGCTGGAATCTCCAGGCCAGGCATCCTCAAACTGCAGCCCTTCAGCTGTTAGGCCTCCAACTCCCGGAAGCCCTAGCCAGCTTTATCAACGGCCAGGAATTCATGGAGTTGGAGGACCAAACAGCTGGAGGGCTGCAGTTCGAGGATGCCTTCTCCAGTGTGACTCTATGGTCAGTTTCCTCCAGTCATTCTGAAGGCCTAGAGATTTTTTTTTTATAAAGAATGTCTTTTTAGGAAACTCTAGGTCCACTAATGTGATTACCGTATATACTCAAGTATAAGCCAACCGGAATATAAATCAAGGCACCTAATTTTATTTATTTATCTATTTATTTATTTTTCAAACTTATATGCCGCCATTCCCCTAGGGCTCAGGGTGACTTACAAGAACCGGCTAAAATCAACAATTTAAAAACATCTTAAAAACATCTTTAAAAAACATCTTAAAAACAACCTAAAAGCACATTTTAAAACATCAATAACAGAACTCAAAAGCCTGTCAAAACAGGTGTGTCTTACATGCCCTGCGGCAGGCCGACAAGTCCCGCAAGGCACGAACTTCAGGTGGCGAGATGTTCCAGAGAGATGGCACCACTGCTGAAAAGACTCTCCGTCTAGTTGCTGTTAGATGCAAGGTCTTAAAACTGGGGACTTCCAATAGGTCTTGGTCCTCAGAACGGAGGGATCTCTGGGGTTTGTAGGGAGTGAGGCGATCCCTCAGGTACATCGGCCCTAGACCATGTAAGGCCTTGAAGGTAAGCATCATCACTTTGAAAGTGATCCGATGCTCAATTGGTAACCAGTGCAGCTGCCGTAAGATTGGTGTTATGTGGCATCTTATCGGGATTCCCGCAAGGAGCCGGGCAGCTGCATTTTGCACCAATTTGAGCTTCCGGATCACCGACACAGGAAGGCCAATGTAAAGGGCGTTACAGTAGTCTAGTCTCGAGATTACCGTAGCCTGGATCACCGTAGCCAGGTTGTCCCTAGACAGATAGGGGGCTAGCCATCTAGCCTGCCGAAGATGAAAAAAGGCAGTTTTGCTAACGGTGGAGACCTGGGCCTCCATCGTCAAGGAAGGGTCCAAGAGGACACCCAGACTCTTTACCTGTAAAGACGGGCGTAGCGCTTCGCCATCTAGGGTTGGCAACTGGATATCCCTACTGCCCAGTTGGCCCAGCCATAGGATCTCAGTCTTTGCTGCATTCACCCTCAACCTACTGGAACGCAACCATCCAATAATGGCCTCGAGGCACTGATGAAAACTGTCGGGTACAGACTCTGGTTGGCCTTCCCTCTTTAACACAAGCTGAGTGTCGTCAGCATATTGATAACACTTGAGCCCGAAATCTCGGACCAGCTGAGCAAGTGCTACTACAACGCTACTTTCTTAATTCTTCATGATAAAGCTGATGAGCCCCTATCAGTAGCCTTTGACAACAACTTGGCTACATATCATGAAGGAGTGTCCTTGGAGTCAATTGAAACAGATGCTTCAGAAGAGAATTCCCTCGTTACTGAGATAAAACAACATACAAGGCAAACATTTACCCCAGACTTTGTGATGAACCAATGTCTTCTTACAGCCCACACTGTTGTTTCTATCTTTGAAAGGCTAGAAAAAATAGTAGGACAATTGGTGCTTCTCAAAATTGCTGTGGACCGCTTCACTCAGAAAAATATATCTTTAAAAGAAAGTTCAGCTAAAGATAACATCACGTGGGCCAGAGAGGAGGATAATATGGTGTATCAAAACACCTTCGAAATATAGTAGAGTCTCACTTATCCAACACTCGCTTATCCAATGTTCTGGATTATCCAACGCATTTTTGTAGTCAATGTTTTCAATACATCGTGATATTTTGGTGCTAAATTCGTAAATACAGTAATTACTACATAGCATTACTGTGTATTGAATTACTTTTTCTGTCGAATTTGTTGTATAACATGATGTTTTGGTGCTTAATTTGTAAAGTCATAACCTAATTTGATGTTTAATAAGCTTTTCCTTAATCCCTCCTTATTATCCAACATATTTGCTTATCCAACATTCTGCCGGCCCGTTTATGTTGGATAAGTAAGACTCTACTGTACTACTAAGGAGCTACAAATATGTAATGGCAATAGGATTTTACAAGCAAATCAAACAATGCTGCAAATTGCCCACATTGGAATAAATGAGCGCAAATGGAATTCATTTAGAGCTATCAGAACTTCTTTGAGCCAGCTATATTATGGAGCCACCCTCACTTCCCACTTCCCAGATTGGGAAGATGAACACACAACATTGCTATCAAAAGCCATTTTTTCCTATGCCTGGTTTTGTTAATTCATATTATTTGTATATTTTGTATATTACTTGTTAAACATTAGTTTAATTAGTTCAACCCTGAAGGGGACTCAAGGCAGCTTTACACATAGGCAACTATTTCATTTTTTTTTTCATGTCAGAAACAACTTGAGAAACTGTAAGTCACTTCTGGTGTGAGAGAATTGGCCGTCTGCAAGGATGTTGCCCAGGGATGCCCAGATGTTTTGATGTTTTTACCATCCTTGTGGGAGGCTTCTCTCATGTCCTTGCATAGAGCTGGAGCTCGTCCGCGCTCTCCCCAGGTTAGATTCGAATCGGCAACCTTCAGATCAATAATCCAACCTTCAAGTCATCAGTCCTGCTGGCACAAGGGTTTAACCCACTGTGCCATCAGGGACTCCAACTATCTGATGCCATTAAAACAATGTACAACTAAAATAAACATTTAAAATAGAATTATAAAATACAATTAAAACCATTAAAATATTTTAAACAATACCATTACAATTAATCACATTATCCACAAATGTAGCCCGGGCCGTTCCAGTAGTCATTGCACATCATTCCATATCTATCTATTGCACAAGTTCTCCAAAGGCTTGGTCACAAAGCAACGTTTTCACTCTTACGGAAGGTCAGGAGGGAGGGGGCTGATCTAATTGGTATTACTCCTAAATAGGATTGAAACTTGTTTAGAGAGCCAACATGGTCTACTGGTTCGAGTATTGGATTGCAACTCTGGAGATCAGGGTTGAAATCCTCACTTGGTCATGAAAATCTACTGGGTGATCTTGAATAAATCACAACCTCAAAGGCAGGCCACTGCAAATCTCTGAACAAATCTTGCCAAGAATATCCCATGATAGGTTTACATTAGGGTTATCATAAGTTGGAAATGACATACAATAAAGATCACATCATAATTATGCAATGTTATTCTGTTTTGTTTAACTATTAGAGAACAAAGAACAAATGTACATATTTATTTATTTATTTACAGTATTTATATTCCGCCCTTCTCACCCCGAAGGGGACTCAGGGCGGATCACATTGCACACATATAAGGCAAACATTCAATGCCATATAACATAGAACAGAGACAGAGACAGATGCAGAGGCAATTTAAAACTTCTCCAGCTTCCTGAGGGTATGCTTGATTCCGGCCACAGGGGGAGCAGCCTCTTCATCATCCACCACAACGGCAACTTCCTCATTCCAACGGCGGCTGGATGATTTTTATGGTGTCATAAATTAGCCTCCCCACATATAAGTGGTACCTAAATTTCCTACTTGATAGATGCAACTATCTTTCGGGTTGCTTAGGTCAGCAATGAGCATGGGCTATATTTTATTTTTAATTGTTGGTGCTCACCCCGACACGGGCTGGCCTCGAACTCATGACCTCTTGGTCAGAGTGATTTATTGCAGCTGGCTGCTAACCAGCCTGCGCCACAGCCCGGCCCCTTACATACAGTAAGTTATCTTGGGAACTCACAGTGTCCTCCCAGCCCAATCGCAAGAAGTAGTCTTGGGTTTTCCTGCTTGACATTCCTGGCGAATTTCCAATATGTGAATGTTAATCCAATAAAAATAATATGACTTAAAAGAAAATGGAACCCTGAATGTCAAATATATATTTTATTTTTTATTATAAGGGTCCATCCCCCATAAAAATACATTGCCCTGCCAGTATGGTTTTCTGTTGTCATCACAATGTATGAATAAGGCTATTATCTTCTGTTTTGAACAAAAACGTTTATAAGACAAAGATAGAAATGAGAAGAGGGCATATTTTGCATGTGAACAAAGCTAGGAAACGTGGCAACCTGTAAATTAGAAATGCATGGATTCTATTGAACTCAATAGAACTCTATGCAAATCAACATGTTTAGATTGTGCTGTAAATCTGTCTGTTTTATATGTCTTTGTTGCTGCTCTTATGGATATGTGAAAAGCTTAAATTGTTCCTGCTGTGTATTTATCAATGAAGCCTGCAGAACTACTTCACAATCACCAGTAATTTTTCATAATAGACTAGCACAGGTGGAGCAATTTCCATGCTGACGCTTCACCATGCTGAGATTTCATGATTGGGCCATCTAATGAAGTTTCACTGAAGTTTCTTATTAACTGTCAGAGAAAGATAACACTATTATTTAAATACTAGCTGTGCCCAGCCACGCGTTGCTGTGGCAAAGTGGTGGTGGTATTGGTTAAAAATTGTTGTGTAATTTTTATTTGACGTTATTTGTATTTTTTAAATTAATTTTATTGTAAGTTATCTTTTTATTTATTATATTTTATTATTTTCTTGTATTGTTTTTAGTTATTTTCTGTTATTATAGTATTTTATTGTATTAATCTTTTAGTGTTTTTAATTATTTTTAGTGTTTTTTATTATTTTTTATTGGGTTGCTAGGAGACCAAGTTGGAGGAGCTTAGCCTTCTAACTGGCAGCAATTGGATAAAAGCAATTATTCCTCTCCCTCTAATTAGGACTTTATTTTTCTATTCTTTTTGTTGTATCAACCTAGAGGCATGGATGATGGGTTGTGTTGTCAAATTTCGAGGTTGGGGGGCCTGTAGTTTTGTTGTTTTGTTGGTCACCGTGATGCCATCACTCTTTTATATATATAGATGGTTTATTGTGGGATAGTATTGAAGTGATTCTTGTTTTCATTGCTCATAGTGGGAGATCTAATATTGATCAGTCTTATTCCCACAATAAATTATTTAATACCATTTTTCTGATATTTTACTGAATGGGGTAAACATGTTTCTAATGAAGATTAATTGTATTCTTGTGTATTAGAGCTTGGTGGTGGATAAAACTTGGGTTGGTAAATAAAGGAAATTCTTTATTAGTCACTTCTATGCTCTGTACACATTAAGATGCTTGATATGAAATCATGAGATGGTCTCCCCCAAGCTGCTGTCAGCGTATAGTTGACAAGTGATGCCGAGGTCTGTTTTTCATTAGGTTCTGAGCATGATGCTTCCTATTTCCCTAATGCATTATTTCCTACTTAGAGATCTGGGCACAATTTGTCTTCTTGCTAATGGTTAATAATATATAAGAAGGAAATAGTGCTGGCCTTTGGACAGTATTGCAGCATTGCTGAATGAGATTTGCCTGGAATTGTAGAGACCAGATATTTCTCTTTTCCCTCTTCTGTGTTTGGTGAACACACAGTTCTTTGATAAGAATGTTGCTACAGTTGCTCACACATTTATAGAGACAACATAAGCAACTTTCAGAAGCTACAGAAAAGGGTTTATACAGCCTTTGAAGTAAATCACCACATTGAAAATTTCTGGAGAAGGCTTTCCATCTCAAGTGCATTTCAGTGCTCACATAGATTCTTCAATTTCAGATAGCAACATCAAACTTAGAACGGTTTTCTGACCACTGCAATATGTTCTTTTACAGACCAGTAAAGGTCCTTCTACACATGTAGTAAAACCCGGAGAGGTAGTTAAATGATGTTTGGGGAAAGTGCAGGCAGAATCGGGTTAACATCTAAAAAGCACATGTTTTAAAGGTGCACTTAAAACCTGATCCCCCCCCCCCCCAAATATACACCTTCACATGACTGTATATGCCTGCAGTCATGCAAAATATTTGACTTCCTTCCCATCCTCCTGTGTAGACTGTTCCAGCACACATGTTTTAAAAGCCCAAAACAGCTGATTGTGCTGTCAAAAAATGGATCCACAGACACACAGGTGGCTCAAGGGATGCACAATTGGAAAGCAAATGGAACTTTCTATAGCTCTTTCTTTCTTTCTTTCTTTCTTTCTTTCTTTCTTTCTTATAATATTGAACAGTGCTTACATTAACAGTTGAGTGAAAAGAGATATAAGAAATCTGCTTGTGTGTACATTTTTGATCTCTGCATGTGCGTATATGAGATTCAGTGCATTTAGGAGAGATTAAAAAAAAATATGTCCCCTGTCTGCCCTCCTTCTTGATATGCTTCAAAGGAAGGGGTGAAGATGGTTAGGGAGCATTTCCTAGGCCTGATAGATCTCTGTGTGGACTTACTGTCAGGTTCTGGGATTTTTTGCCCCATTTTTAAAATTGTCAAGTGGTTTTAAAATGGAAGTGTGCTAAGACTGTGGGTCTGGGGCTTCCATATCTTAATTTCTTTAAACCAATGGTTCCTAGAATGTTTATAAAGGACATATATCAAAGATGGGTGAAGTGCGGTATGCAACTTGCATGAGATTACCTGGGTAGCTTAACATTCCTAACCCTTCAAACCCTGTAGAACAGTGATTCTCAACCTATGCATCCCCAGGTGTTTTGGCCTACAACTCCCAGAAATCCCAGCCAGTTTACCAGCTGTTAGAATTTCTGGGAGTTGAAGGCCAAAACATTTGGGGACCCACAGGTTGAGAACCACTGCTGTAGAAAATTCACCAAAGTTGCAGCCACACATCCCAGAAGCCTTCAAGAAGGCCGAATTTGCTACTCCCTCAGTTTATACATCAACCTCATGTATAGTAAGTTGAGAGATGGTTTTGAGGATAAAATTATGGATATTATATGGGGTTTATATATCTGTGGGAATGATGTCGAGGGTAGGAGAAAGAACTCTTTTCCGCTTGAGGCAAGAGTTAATGTTGCAATTGGCCAGCTTGATTAGCATTAAATAGCCTTGCAGCTTCAAAGCCTGGTTGCCTCCTGCCTGGGGGCATAATTGTTGGGAGGTATTAGCTGGCCCTGATTGTTTCATGTCTGGAATTCCTCTGTTTTCTGAGTG
Organism: Anolis carolinensis; assembly: GCF_035594765.1. Lineage (NCBI taxonomy): Eukaryota > Metazoa > Chordata > Lepidosauria > Squamata > Anolidae > Anolis > Anolis carolinensis. The sequence continues at coordinate 203,109,422 of NC_085843.1, forward strand.
TTATTCTTTATTTACTATCCTGATTTTAGAGGGGTTTTTTTAACACTGGTAGCCAGATTTTGTTCATTTTCATGATTATTATTTTCCACTAACTCCCACAATTACTAATGTTGCAATTGGCCACCTTGATTAGCATTGAATAGCGTTGCAGAGTGCTCAGCCAAGAAGGAAAGGGGCGGAACCTCCTGAATGACAGACAGCCAGGGGCTGCCAGTCATTCAGGCAGCTTCCCTCCCTTCCCTTCCGGGCACCTCAATGGCACTCCTAGTGGATTTGCCACCACCCTCAATGGCTTCCCCCATGTATAGTTTCAGCTGCCCCTGTCTGAGTGCTAGTTAAGGTAGCCTCAATTTCTGTTGATTTTTGCCCTTGTAGTGAGCTTTCTAATGGGAACTTACTATTGGAAGCAAAATGACACTTTTTCTGTAAAAGCCACCATATTCATCCTTAATTATGCTGTCAATGAATAATGCATGATATTGCACAAGGGCAACTGGTAAAAAGTATTTTGGCGGCCTTAACTTTACAAAAGGTTAGTTATCTAGATCAAAGTTGTTTTGTTTCTTAGCCTCATATATGAACTTTAAAATAATGGACTTCATGGGTCTGCCTGTCACCCAGCCAGAATGAAAATTACCTTGACAAGGTCATTGGTAACAGTGCAACTGAGTTACATGTTTCACTTCAACAATTCTTCATTTATCTGCTGTAGACAGTTACAGCCTTTGTGTCAAACTACACAAAGCATTTCTTTTCTTTTTTTAGTCTTTCCTCCCATCCCTTTTGATTCAAGCATTTTTCTTTTTCTGAACACTGTCTTACAGATGCTCTCTTACTTTTAGCAATGTCAGCTCTAACTCTACAAGAGGTGTCATTCTTTACCATGTAATAAGAGAAATCAAAGGAAGCAATCCATCAGGGGGTTTTTGAACTTATTTTTCCAATGTTTGTGCAAATAGATATGCACATACGTTCCTGACAAAACAGAGGAATCTTTGTTTGCTTGCATGTTGCAAGTTGCATGTCGCTTCTGGTTGTGAGAGAATCTGCTGTCTACAAAGATGTTGCCCAGGGGATACTTGGATTTCATGATCCTGTGTGGAGGCTTCTCTCACATCCCCCCTGCATTGCATCCTATCAGATTACCAAAATCTGTCAGAAAGCAAGAGTCATAGCCATCTTAAAACCAGGTAAAGCTATAGAACAATCTCCTTGTTGTGCCATCTTTACAAAGTTCTGGAGAGACTTAATTTGAATAGAATTATGTAAAAATAAACCCATGTTTGATTCCAGAGCAAGCTGGCTTCAGGAAAGGCAAAAGCTACACATCACAAGTGTTGAACCTGACTCAGCACATGGAAGATGGATTTGACAGGCAGCAGATTACAGGAGCTGTCTTCATAGACCTGTCAGCAGCTTATGACACTGTAAGCCATCACCTTCTCCTGAAAAAAAACTTATAATATCACAAAGGACTACCACCTCACCCGCTTCATGGGAAATCTGCTACAAAACAGGAGCTTTTTTGTTGAATTCCAGGGTCAGAGAAGCAGATGACGAAAACAGAAGAACGGCCTCCCTCAGGGGAGCGTGTTTGCTCCATCAATGTTTAACATTTACACAAATGACCAGCCACTGCCAGAAGGGACAGAGTTTCATCTATGCTGGCGATAGTGCCATCACCGCCCAGGCAGAGAGCTTTGAAATGGTTGAACAGAAGCTCTCCAAAGCTTTAGGTGCTCTTACTGCCTATTACAGGGAAAACCAGCTGATTATTAATCCATCTAAAACACAGACACGTGCTTTTCACCTTAAGGACAAGCTTCTCGAGCCCTGAGGATTACCTGGGAAGGAATCCCACTAGAGCATTGCATCACTCCAAAATACTTGGGAGTCACCCTGGACCGTGTTCTGACTGACAAGAAGCACTACTTGAATATCAGGCAAAAACAATACAAACAATATCATATGAAAGCTGACTGGCACAACCTGGGGAACACAACCTGACACAGTGCCTTTGTGCTTTGCTACTCTGCTGCTGAATACGCATGCCCAGTGTGGAATACATCTCACCACTTTCAAACAGTGGATGTGGCTCTTAATGAGACATGCCGCATTATCACAGGATGTCTACTTCCTACACCATTGGAGAAATTATACTGCTTAGCCAGCATTGCACCACCTGGCATCCACCGGGAAGTAGCAGCTAATAATGAAAGGACCACAGCATTGACATCTCCGGCCCATCCCCTGTTCAGATATTAGCCAGCACGCCAACGCCTTAAATCAAGAAATAGCTTTCTTAGATCTACAGAGATACTCGCAGGAACACCTCAGGAAGTGAGAGTCCAAAAGTGGCAGGCTAAAACCCAGAACCTTAATCAGTGGCTGATGCCGGATGAGAGACTCCCCCCTGGACACACAGAAGACTGGGCAACTTGAAAGGCGCTGAACAGACTGTGCTCTGGCACCACGAGATGCAGAGCCAACCTTAAGAAATGGGGCTACAAAGTGGAGTCCGCAACATGCAACTGTGGAGAAGAGCAAATCACAGACCATCTACTGCAATACATTCTGAGCCCTGCTACATGCACAATGGAGGACCTTCTAACAGCAACACCAGAGGCACTTCAAGTGGCCAGCTACTGAGCAAAAGACATTTAGCATTAATGCCAAGTTTTTTTTCTTAAAAAAATTTATGTTTGCAAATCCATTACAACTTGTACCCTCAGTTTGCTTCTGACATGAGAATGAAAGAAAGAAAGAGGAATCTTTGCCAAACCAAAGGCTGATGTTTTAAAAAAAGAAAGGCAGCCTGCTAACTATGTGTTGTTTTTATACTCATGATACTGTGTATATATAGTTATGTATTGTTCTTTAGGAGCCCGCAGTGGCCCAGTGGGTTAAACTGCTGAGCTGCTGAGCTTGCAGACCGAAAGGGGAACGGGGTGAACTCCTGCTGTCAGCCCCAGCTTCTGCCATCCTAGAAGTTCGAAAACATGCAAATGTGACTAGATCAATAGGTACCACTCTGGCAGGAAGGTAGCGGCGCTCCATGCCGTCATGCCAGCCACATGACCTTGGAGGTGTCTACGGACAATGCCAACTCTTCTGTTTAGAAATGGAGATGAGCACCAACCCCCTGAGTCTGACACTACTAGATTTAATGTCAAGGAGAAACCTTTACCTTATTGTTGTTTATATGCGGCACTTGGAGAGATGGTTTTGGGGTAAAAATAAAGATTATAAATTTTATTAACTATGGATATATCTATAATTTAAAAAATAACAAGCGATACATTATGCACACGCACGCACATGCACACACGTTATTCCAACAAGTAAGACACTCTGGGAATTAAAGATGTCTTTTTTTTAATACGTTTTTATTAAAAGTTTTCAAAGGTAGATAAAATGGAATGGGAAGACTTGGAAAAAGGGGAAATGGATGGGAATGAGATGTGAACAGAAAAGGTAAAGGAAAAATAGAGGATTATGGGGGGATTGGTACTTCCATTCTTCTTCTTTGCAATATAATAAAGTTTTTGTACTTCTTATTTACATTTCTTTTTGAAATCTTCACTCCTTTTCTTCAGTCTAATTCCGGGACCTTTCCTTCTTCCAGTCCTACAATTGATACTTGTTTTCTCTCTTTCTAATTCATTTTCATGTAATCTTTACAGAAGCACCAATCAGTAGGTCTCATGGGTCTTCCTGTATGTTTTTTCAATAAGAATGTTAATATATCCCTGATTTCCATTATTTTACCTAACCATTCATCTTTTAGTGGGACGTCTTCTAGTTTCCATGGTCTAGTGTAAACCATCCTCGCTGCATTGGACAAATACACAAACAAAATGTCCTTGTTTGTATCTAGGTCCATTTCTTCATCTGTCATACTCAGTAAAAATATTCTGTCTTCATCTGTATTTTAGTTTTTAAGATCTTTTGACAAGTTTCCTGGACCATTCTCCAATAATTGATGGCTTTTTTACAGGTCCACCACATATGGTAGAATGTACCCTTTTGTAGACTATACTTCCAGCATTTATTTTGTGTATTTTTGTACATAATTCCTAATTTTGTGGGGTCACATACCAACGGTACATCATTTTGTACCAATTCTCTTTTAAATCTATTGCATAGGTATATATATATTTTTTGTTCCACATCTGTTCCCATTCGAGTAATTTAATTGGTCTTCCTATAAGTGGTCTGGTTTTCATCCAGGTCATATGGAAATTCTAGTATGGCTCTTAAGGTTTGGATATTTTAAAAGATAATACTATATTTCTAGTAATTGAGCATAGTTTAACACACCTTGTTAGTTAAAACACCTCCTGTAATGCGTGTAACTTGTATGGCAATAGGGTTCCGTTGGAAATTGTATCCATGGACAACGTTACTACAGGAAAGGAGATTCCATCTGAACATTAGGAAGAACTTCCTAACAGTGAGAGCTATTTAGCAGTGGAACACTTTGCCCCGGAGTGTGGTGGAAGCTGCTTCTTCAAAGGCTTTTAAACAGAGGCTGGATCTGTCAGGGTGCTTTGAATATGATTTTCCTGCATCTTGTCAGGGGGTTGAACTGGATGGCCCACGAAGTCTCTTCCAACTTTATGAACACAGAAGTAAATGGTTTAACTAGAATTTACATATTCTGTATTTATTTCATTTTGTGTTTTAAAATGGTTGGTTGGTTTTACAATGCATTACTGGAAATATCTTCAAAAGCCCATTAAATTGATTCATTTGCTGTTTTTTATATGAAACCTCAGGGACCTCTATTGGTTTACAGAAAAATATACAGCCTATTTACATATTTTTTTTGCTTTGAAAATGGCACGTTTGCCATTTTCATAATTAAAAAGACAGTAAACCAATACTAGCCTGTGCAAGTCAAACTACATATTTTTCATTTAAACTACCACTTGGTTTTAATAATATGTAGTACGTAAATGTCCACAATGGACTGGGCAAATGTGGAAAATGATCTGCTGCCTACTAATTCCTAATTATGTATTGTTGAAGGTTACAATGATTGGCTATCATGAGAGAGGAGTTAATGACAAACAAAATACTGAAGGGATAAACTAAAACACTCCACAAATGTATAAAGGCTCACAGATTGCACTTAACAGTAATAATAGCTAACTCTCAATGGTTAATAGTAAGCATGCTATAAACTTTATTTTGGGAAAGAATATTTTAAAATATGTCTTATTTGTAGTGCAAAACAACAACAACAACAATGAAAGAACAATACAATACTTAAAAATGAAAACAATCTTAACCAACATAAACCTATCAGGATTTCAATGGAAAGTATGGGCCTGCTACTGGCCAATGAGATAGTCAAGTTAATTAGGATTGTTGTTTGTTGTTGTTGTGTGCCTTCAAGTCATTTCAGAATTTGGGTGAGCCTAAGTCTAAAATTAATTATTTATTAAAAGGGGACTCAGAGCAGCTGTATGTACATAAAATATATTGTATTATTAGCATAGCACAATATTAGCATTATACATTACTATATTGAACTATACCACTATACTGCAATACTATATGTAATATATAACATATAATTAATATTATTATATGGTATTATTATTAGCATTATATTGTATAACATTATAATATTTTTATCACTATTATATGTATATACAATATATTATATTATTAAAACTGATATAAAAATGTATTATAAAACTGAGGGTGGAGGCCAGGTAAATGACCTTGGAGGGCCGCATCCGGCCCTCGGGCCTTAGTTTGGGGACCCCTGGTTTAGGTGGTGTTTGTATGAGGGAGACGTGGGTTTAAAAAGAATTTTCAAAGATACTTGTAATGACTATAAGTCCCATATGTTTTGATTGACCTAAGTTGCAAAAGGCCTATGTTTGAGGAAGGCCTGTGCTTGAGAGAAAATGCTGATGTTTGGGCTTTTAAAATATGTGAACAACTGTTGAAATGTTTTCATGAGTCAAGAAACATTGGTGAATGAATCCTTGAATGATTAGATTTTTTTGCAAGTTTGGGATTTACCCTGCACAAAGTTTATACAGTAGAGTCTCACTTATCCAACATAAACGGGCCGGCAGAATGTTGGATAAGTGAATATGTTGGATAATAAGGAGGGATTAAGGAAAAGCCTATTAAACATCAAATTAGGTTATGGTTTTACAAATTAAGCACCAAAACATTGTGTTATACAACAAATTTGACAGAAAAAGTAGTTCATTACACATTAATGCTATGTAGTAATTACTGTATTTATGAATTTAGCACCAAAATATCACGATGTACTGAAAACATTGACTACAAAAATGCGTTGGATCATCCAGAATGTTGGATAAGTGAGTGTTGGATAAGTGAGACTCTACTGTATATGGTTGCTTTGTGGGGAAAAAAATTCTGTGCAGAAAATAATATTGCTGCATATAATATTTTCTACACAGAAAATATGGTATCCTCTGCAGAAAATGCTAGGTCCTCTCTAAATTTTACACAGAATAAATTAAAATTGTGAATGGGCTTTGAAAACTGCAAATTGCAGTAAGAAGATGCTTACTAAAATTATTCATTTCCAAAAAGAAACATCCCTAGTGAAAATGCATTATCAGAGTAACAGATATTCTGACCTTTGCGGAGAACTCAAGTTACAAATACAAGGAGCTCATTTTGTGCTCTCTCGGGTCCTTTTACTAGTTGAATATAGAGCTGGACATGATTTCCTGGGAGTAGTTGGAATTGTGTTTGTTATATATTTCTTCCCATGATGTGAATACTGATATTGCAGAAGCTTTGCATTACAAATATCATCACTAACTTTGACTAATTACTCCTTTGTGAGTAATGGAGGTATAACATTTACTAGTCATATAGAAAGGAATAACAAAATTATGTCATGGTTTCTAATAAGTGAAAGTATTTAGAAACTTTTAAAGGTTACTTTTAAAAGACATTTTAGTGGCCTTTTCACCGGAGATTGTCAAACTTAAGTCCAATCACTTGGTAATCCTAAAGACTTCTCCTCAAAAGGTAACAGAAAATAATGAAAAAGTAACAGGCCATGCCACAAGGAATGTAAGAAGTAATTCTTTTATCATGTGGTGAAAAAAAAAGGAATGGCTGGCACTCCTATGGTCTCTTAATGCAATAAGAAAAGCAAATAAATACACAGAAAAAAAATAAACAGATCCACAGGTGGAATTAAACACATCTCAGAAGGGGAACAACCTTGCAAGCAAAGATACATATACATTTCACCGTCCTCTCATATGTTGAAAAATTCTGAGTCAAGGTGAATTCTGAGTCAACAAAAATAAAGAAGTCAATTCTTTTTTAGGATCTCCAGGGCCATATTGCCTTTGCCTCTACCAGCAAAGACTCTGAAGCATTCAGCTTTCCTTCAGTGTTTGAATCCAACATTTCATTCTTGTATTTCTTGGATTCTCATCTACCTCTCACCCTCACCCCCATCAAATGCACACAATTGTACAGGGCAGCTCTTGTTCCATGGGACCCATATTCCGAGATTCACCTACTTGCTTCTCATAAAGTACCATATTTACTCAAATCTAAAACTCAGCTTTTTGGCCAAATTACATAGCTAAAAGTGAGTTGCGCATTAGATTTGATGCTGCATTACAATTGTGCATGTAAACCTGCCTGTGCCTCTTCCCATCCTTATACATTTCCACCTCTCCTTTCTATTCTATCAGGCACAATCAATGGCACATTAAACTTGAATAAATATGGTATGTCCTCTCTAGGAATGGTCTAGAACTATTCTCCAGGTAATTCTATGGTATGCTTCTACCAGGTCATGATAATAGAGTCATGCTGGAGAACCAAGCAAATTCCTAGATAACATACCTCTCTATGAATTTTCTAGGACCTCCAGGGTGACTCTATGGTAACTTTCAGCAGAAGCCATTTATTGCAATAGGTTTACTATTATCCATAGTTTGTATCCCCATGGTAAATTCAGGAATATATTCTTCACAGGAGTTATACTGCCCATCAGTATTATCTGCCAGTTTTGATGTGTGCCTCACAAATGCTTATGTCTCAATAAATCTTTCAGTTATCATCTCTGTTTGTTATATGCAGGCAGTCCCTGAGCTACAAACATCCAAATGACTCATAGTTTATAGACGGAGGTGAGACAACAAGAAATGAAAGACATCTACCCCCCAGAAGGGAAATTCACTCCTGACAAGAGTGATCATGTGGAAAAGATGTCTCTACTAAAGCTTTCCCAACAATCCTTGCTGTTTCCATAACAAGCCAATTTTTTTCCCCAAAATCCAGTTATCACAGGGACAAAAAGGGAGGTGAAATCTTCTGAACAGGAGCATTGAAAGCAAAACAAACACCACCAACAGAGATATGGGAACATGTAGCTCTCCAGAGGTTGTTGCTACCATTGCCCTTCTTTCCTGGCTATGCTGGGTGAGGCTGCTAAGTTGCAGTCCAATGACATTTGGAGAATGACATCTTCTCTAGTCCTTCCCTATTATGTTCTGTATTTTGAACAAATCTTAGATATTTGGCTTTGGCCTATTTTTCAGGTGCCTGCTTTTAGGTAATCTGGGCCCTGCTTCAGAGACACAGTTTTCTGGTATCCTGGTACTTAGTTACATCTTCATAGCTAAGTAACATCTCCTGATTAGCCCTGCTTCCCAGCCCAGTTTAAGAGCCAGGTTCCAGGTCCAGTGAATGAAGAATAAATTATCCATCAACAATTTATTTTAGCATCTTGTGTTGGTCTTAATGGGAGATGAAAATAAATCACCTATTTTGTACCTGTTTGTATTGGAAGTGAAAGCTGCTAGAATTTCAGCTAGCCCAAATGAGAAATGTGAATTCCAACAATAGAGCTCCTAAGTGTTTTTCAATGTTTTTCTGATAGTTTGTGTCTCCATGTTCACTTGTTCCATTCTTTTTGAGGGCAATTTATAGCAATCCCTTCTATTAACAGCATGGACCTTCCAAAGTTCTTTTTTTGTAAAGAATATGGTGTGCTCAAGCAGACCTATAATTTGAAGGATACATTTTCTCCACATTGATGATACAATAGAGTCTCACTTATCAAACATAAACGGGCCGGCAGAACGTTGGATAAGCGAATATGTTGAATAATAAGGAGAGATTAAGAAAAAGCCTATTAAACATCAAAACAGGTTATGATTTTACAAATTAAGCACAAAAACATCATGTTATACAACAAATTTGACAGAAAAAGTAGTTCATTACACATTAATGCTATGTAGTAATTATTGTATTTACAAATTTAGCACCAAAGTATCACAATGCATTGTAAACATTGACTACAAAAATGCGTTGGATAGTCCAGAACGTTGGATAAGTGAGACACTACTGTATTACAAATTCTCACTAGATAGCACTTTAACTCTAAAAAGAAATAATAATTACAACCTGGAATGAGGAAGTGCCATCAGAGTGGATGATGAAGCAGCTGCTCCCCCCTGTGGCCAGAATCAAACATTCCCTCAGAAGAAGGTTAAATTGCCTCTGCGTCTGTCTGTCTCGGTCTCTGTTTGATGTGTTTATGGGCATTGAATGTTTGCCCTATGTGTGTATAATGTGATCCACCCTGAGTCCCCATCGGGGTGAGAAGGGCGGAATATAAATACTGCAAATAAATAAATAAATAAATAAATAATAGAAAGGAAGGTAGGGTAGAGTTAAGAAGTAAACTTTTTGGTTTGGAACATGTTTGGAATTAAAACATCCATTCAAGGGAGGTGGGATCTAAAACTGCTTTTGGTGCTGGGATTTGCCAGAAAATAGACTGAGGCAACAACCATAGTTTGGAATGTTTTTTAAAAAACCCATGACATAAAGGAACAATACCGCAGTCTCTAGTAACCTCCTAATATATTTGTCTCTTCTTTGTTAATATGAATGGATGCAGCTGCTGCCATTCTTGGAATTTCTTTGAAGTCATGCTGTCATGATGAACACAGAACTCTTCCTATTTTACTGTTAGTCCACTGGAAGTATCAAACAGCTATTCAAATCTGAATTATAATCACAAATATAAATTAAAATCCACATTTTGTGTATCTCTGTTCAAGCATTTGGCTGGACATGTGGAAGACTAAATGAGTCATGGCAATATGGGTAGGCACGTACCTACATCTCCCTGAAGATTTCAGTATGTATGACCTAACATATGTATGTATAAATATGTCTAACCCTAACCCTTTCCCCCATCCCTCATTCACTATGTTGATGTAAAAGCAAGCATTCTAAAATCTAGAAAGAAAGCAACAAAAAAAACCCCCTCTGGTTCCAAGAATTTCAGATAAGTAGGACTCAACCTGTACTAGAAACAAGACACATTAATTTCACTACTAATGATCTCTGGGGAGGACACAGAGCTGCGTCCTAAAAGATGCAGGAACACACTAAGGAAATTATATCATGGCACACGTCAAAGGCAAAAAGAAAAATCTAGTGGTTCCAGAGACCAGAGAAATTGGGTATAGTTGGGTATAGCTGATCATGATCATACATTTTTCTCTCAGTTACCAAGAATTTTAGTCGCCCTCCTCTGGATGCTTTCCAGCTTGTCAACATCTCCCTTCAACTGTGGTGCCCAAAATTGGACACAGTATTCCAGGTGTGGTCTGACCAAGGCAGAATAGAGGGGGAGCATAACTTCCCTGGATCTAGACGCTATTCCCCTATTGATGCAGGCCAGAATCCCATTGGCTTTTTTAGCAGCCGCATCACGTTGTTGGCTCATGTTTAATTTGTTGTCCACAAGGACTCCAAGGTCTTTTTCGCACACACTGCTGTCAAGCCAGGCGTCCCCCATTCTGTATCTTTGATTTCCATTTTTTCTGCCGAAGTGAAGTATCTTGCATTTGTCCCTGTTGAACTTCATTTTGTTAGTTTCGGCCCATCTCTCTAGTCTGTCAAGATCGTTTTGAATTCTGCTCCTGTCTTCTGGAGTGTTAGCTATCCCTCCCAGTTTTGTGTCATCTGCAAACTTGATGATCATGCCTTCTAACCCTTCGTCTAAGTCGTTAATAAAGACGAAGGGTTAGAAGGCATGATCATGTGAGACTCGACTCTATGGCTAAATTAACTGGAACTTACTTTTAAATAAGCATGAAGTGGATCACAACTTGTATGACTTATTGACTATTGTGATTTCATGGAATGTTCAGAAACATTTCAGCTTCTTAGGAATACTTTTTAAAGAGTTGCCTTATGGAGCCCTATTCATGTTTCATCACTTGATAGCTTGCATTTTGCAACTCAATCATCATAGATTTAAAAACGGATAGAGATATAACCTTCCTATTACCTCAAACTGCATATCAAAATACGCAGTTTCCTCCATTTCCATTTTGGTCTCCTTCTCTGTGCCACACCTTCTCACAAGCTTTACTACATCAGCTCTGCCAATGTAGGACAGCTTCCTGGTATCAAAGTCCATTAATCAAATGGGTATTGATTTTTCACTCAGCTGGAGCCAGATAAATCTAATTTAGAATTCAGATGCTGACAGAGCTGCAAACTAATTTTTGAGAGAGATGCAGTAAAAGAACACACAACAGCATTTCATTCTTAACAGAATGTCCAGAATACCTTGTATAAGGAATTTTTTTCCGGATGATAACGCCATTTTCTGACTTTAAAATCACAGGATATTACAGATCATAGACAATTGTACCAAGAGTGGAACCCTCCATATTTACATCCTTATTTTCTCCAAGAAGCTCAAGATATCCGTTGTGTCCTCATTACATCCTTCTGAGTTAGATTAAGCCAAGATCTAACATTGCATATCATGCCTGAATGTGGATTTGAACTCAAGTTTCCTAGTTGTGAGTTGAACATCCCATAGATCAATGGTGTCAAATGTGTGGCTCTCGAGCTGTTTTGGACTTTGATTTCCAGAACTCCTGACCATTGGACAAGCTAGCTGGAGTGTCTGGGAGCTGGAGTCCCAAACACCTGGAAGGCCACAAGTTTGTTCTGCTGTAGGTCACACTACTCACCACAGCATAACAGCATCCTAGAAATGACAATTTTACCACTGAACATTGTTTTCTTTCTACCAAAACAGAAATCTCATGTTAGCCTAGCTAAATATGTAATTTTAATTTTTGCCATTCATAGCCATGTTCATAATTCCCAAGAAGCATATTTCCTGTGTCTTCTCCAAACATGCATGGTAAGGTGGTGGGACCGAAAGAAAGTCTTCATCCAGGAATCTGAAATTTTCCTGACATGGGGAGATACATGCTTTTAAATAGTCTGGACCCAAGGCTTTATAGGTCATAACAAACACTTTGAATTTTGACCTGAAATTAAACCACTTAAGTCTCTACCAGTTTGTGCTCTCTGTTCCCATCCTATTGCATTTTCTTTGAAATTGGTGTCAGAACATAAATGTTTCTTATTTTGTATTCCTCATACTTCCTGATCCTTTACATCCAATATTTTATAAATTTTGCTTAGTGGCACTTCTGGGCCCTGTGACATTTTCGTACAAATTGCCAAAATTATCTCCTTCTCAATGAAAATATACCTGTTCCCTTAGTAGTCAGCTGCAATAAATCACTACTGATCAAGAGGTCATGAGTTTGAAGCCAGCCCAGGTCGGATTGAGCGATCAGCCATTTTTTAAATTATTTTTTTCATGTCAGGAGCAACCTGAGTTGCTTCTGGTGTGAGAGAATTGGCCGTCTGCAAGGACGTTGCCCAGGGGATGCCCGGATGTTTTTGATGTTTTTACCATCCTTGTGGGAGGCTTTTCTCACGTCCCCGCATGGAGCTGGAGCTGATAGAGGGAGCTCATCTGCGCTCTCCCTGGGTTGGATTCGAACCTGGCAGCCTTCAGGTCAGCAACCCAACCTTCAAGTCACAAGGCTTTAATCCACTACGCCACCAAGGCCATTTAAAATAGCCTAGCTTGTTGTTGACCTAAGCAACCTGAAAAATAGTTGCATCTATCAAGTAGGAAAATTTAGGTACTGTTTATGTGGGGAGGCTAATTTAACTAATTTACAACACCATAAAAATCATCCAGCAGTGTGCAGGAAGGAATGAGGAAGCAATCCATCAAGGACTCAGTGTCACAGTGGATGATGAAGCAGCAGCTCCCTCTGTGGCCGGAATCGAGCACACCCTCGTGAAGCCTGGAAGCTGGAAAAATGTTAAATTGCCTCTGTGTCTTCGTCTCTGTCTCTGTCTATATGTCTAATGGCATTGAATGTTTGCCATGTATATGTACATTGCGATCCGCCTTGAGTCCCCTTCGGGGTAAAAAGGGCGGAATATAAATACTGTAAATAAATAAATAAATAAATAAATTTCGGCATCTAAAAAAGGAATATTTTGGTTAGTGCACACCTTGAATTTTACACACATGTTGAATCCAATACTTTGTCTCATATACCTGGGGCCCATTCACACTGCAGAATTATAGTGCTACTATTCCACTTTATCTGCAATGACAATATCTTATGGCATACTGGTATTTTTTCATTTCAGGAAAGGGCATCTAAATTCTCAATCAGAGAGCTCTCATGTCTCATCAGACTACAAACCCTGGGATTCCATTAGATGGAACCATGGTAGTTAAAGTGGAATATAATTGTTTAGGGTGAATTCACCCTTCCTAAGATCTACAGAGATACTCGCAGAAACACCTAAACAAGCAAGAGTCTAAAAGTGGCTGGTCAAAACCCAGAACTTCAATCAGTGGCTGATACCAGATGGGAAACTCCCCCAGGGCACACAGAAGACTGGGCGACTTAGAGGGTGCTGAACAGACTGTGCTCTGGCTCCACAAGATGCAGAGCCAATCTTAAGAAATAGGGCCACAAACATTGGTGTGTGGAGATGAGCAAACCACAGACCACTTACTACAGTGCAGTCTCGGCCCTGCCACATGCACAATGAAGGACCTTCTTACAGCGACACCAGAGGCACTCCAAGTAGCAAGCTTCTGGTCAAAGGAAATTTATTATAATGCCAAGTTTTTAACTTTCTTTGTAGTTTTTCTATACATTATAACAGTGTCCCCGATTTGCTTCTGACACGATAAATAAAGCCTTGGAATTAATTTAGCCTGGAATGTTCTTGAAGCTCTGCCTCCTGTTGCATACAAGGCCTTTACTTAATACCATCTTCCATATTATTCAATTAATCCATTGAAAAGTTAGAATTTTTGAAAAGAAGAAACAAAAGTGTGTTTTACTGTTTAAAATTCTTCTGATATACGTCTTAAGAGTAAGAATGTGGATTATCAATGATGTGTCTGAAACAGGTGCAAACAGAATATATCTCCCATAACAAGGCTATTCCTTTTATTTTATTTTTTGCAATGTATTACCTAGAGAGAAAATACAATACTATTGTCATTCAGTAGGATTATTCTATAAATTCTAAAATGGGATTTCCACATGCCTTGATAATTTGCCCAAAGGGAATTGATCTCCATTTGACTCAAGGTAATGATAATGCATTATTCATGCCACCATCTTTCACACCAAGCAGTTGGCATTATTATATACATAATGTATTTCCCCTATCAGTAAGCTTATCGCTTTATTTGAATAGCCTAAAGGGTGCTACCAACAGCTGCCTAGACACCCTTTCTTGCATGACTGATTCTTATTTCTGTAAAATAAAATGGAAACTGAGATAGTAGAGGAATGAAATTGGACTGCTAATGGATGGTCTTTGAAGATTTCCTAAGTGTTCAGTTCCACATAAGTGCAAGGCTAGCTTTGCCCATTAAAAGAACAACTTAGCAAAAGTGTTCCTATCCTTCTTTGCTTAATCATGTTATCTCAATGTAAGAAAGGGCTTTGTGAATCCTTCCCAAAAATAGCCCTTTTACTAGAGGCTGTAAGCAGATGGAGTTTGTGCCAAATGAACACAAAGGCCCTCTCTTCCACCTGTGCTGCCTATAGCAAAACTTTCTATTTCTTTCCATGCGTAGACTTGCTCAATCCCCACTCCATATGGCAGTTTCCTTATTGTTCTGGTGATACAGATGAACTCCCAGATGTATAAATGATTCAAGCGTGTGCTTTGCATGTCAAATTTTCAGGTAAACTGCTCAAAACTCGAGAACATCGGTAAGTTAATTTCAACAGCACTATGTTCAATAATCCAGTGATCTCACATGGTAAAAAAGTAGACACCTAGATATTCCAGTTGTCTCAATTTGACAAGGGCAGTCCTGATTAAATCTCTGCTTTCCCCCTTGTTTAGCTGTTTATAAAATGTCCTGGTTTTTCTCTCCTCCTCTCAGTTTCTCCTTTGTCCTCAGGTTACTTCAGTTGCTTCAAACTGCTTTCAAAGTACAAAAGTAGCTTGTACTCAAATAACTCATGAGGAGTTGGAGGACACTGGAGAGCAGAATTTTTACCTCTCGCATTGAGCTCATACAGACCCTCCTAGTTTATCTGTTCTTCCTCTTTAGTAGCTTGTGTTGTCTTGAACACGCTCTGATGTTGCTTGGCTACACATGTCTTGATTTTCATCTGTGAAATGTTGGATAGTATGACCTTACAATGTTCTTATACTGCATTGAATCCTGAAATCTATGCTCCAGGTTGCTGGTGGAAAGAGATCTTTATCTATTGTCTTTCTTGCTTTCCATTTGTGACCCTTTCGAAATTTGTTCCGTGTCCATTTCAAATCCTCTGGAACTCTGGTTATGGAGCAGCTGCTTGGTGTAAGCAAAAATTGCCCAGTCTAGGCTATCAATGGAATTACTTTCTGGATAGTAAAAAATTTCTTTGAATGGAAAGAGCCCTTGTAGTCCTTGGAAAGAAAGTCAAAATCCAAACAATTGTTTTCTATTTCCTCCTTCCAGGGTAGCAAGCTATTTCAGTGGACAGGTGTGTATGTTTTGAATCACAATTTTAAGGGAGATTTACATTCTTCTCTGAGACAAATCCTGTGTAAAATAAAAATGTGTGTGCCCTTTAGCTCTCACTAGACAGAATAAACAGCATGTTGACCTATTTTGTATACCTTAGGAATCCTGTTTTGCCATATGCATAAAGAGAAGTATGCAGGCAATATATTTATTCAGAAATAAGGTCTACTGAGTTTAGGCAGGCCAGGTCTGAGAAAGCATGATGATCACAGCTTCTAAAACTGGCCAGGTTGCAAAAGTAGCTTTTCAAAATAGGGAATCTATCTCTTCTCATTTCCCCTGGGCACATCTATGTGCCATACAATGCTGATCCGGCTTAACCCAGCAAAGCTGCTTATTGTGGTATTCTCCAGGACTAAGCTAACTCGAGGGAAATCCCAAATCCCGAGGCAGGATTTGGGTTGTCCCCTGGGTTAAGGGGTGTCAAAATAGCTAACCACCATCTAACCAGAACTACCAGCAGCTGTATTGACAGTCATCCCATGCTCCGTAGACACAGGCAAGTCAGTAACGTGGGAATACTGTCTCTCTCCTTGTGTCATGGTTAACGACAGCTGCAACACTCCAACCTACCGAGTTGTCAACAATCTGGCAGCCATCTGCCAGTCCATGGCTTCACTAAAGAGACTGTGCTGCCAGTCTCCTTAGCAAACCAAGAGACAGGTAAGTCAGGATGTTGCAGATGGTGATAGCTGTGGCATGGGGTGAGAGCGCTCCCCCTTTGAGGTCCCGGCCCAGCAGCACCAACCTCTGTTTAGCATGGCTGGGCAGTGGTGACTCCCTACTGCAGGGGTCCTCAATCTTTTAAAGCAGAGGGGCCAAATTATCATTTGGGGAAAAAAACGAACAAATTCCTATGCACACTGCACATATCTTATTTGTAGTGCAAAACAACAACAATGAAAGAACAATACAATATTTAAAAATGAAAACAATTGTAACCAACATAAACCTATCAGGATTTCAATGGGAAATGTGGACCTACTTCTGGCAAATGAGATAGTCAAGCTAATTAGGATTGTTGTTGTTGTGTGCCTTCAAGTCATTTCAGACTTTGGGCGAGCCTAAGTCTAAAATTATTTATTTATTCATTTACTACATTTATTTATTACATTTATATCCCGCCCTTCTCACCCCGAAGGGGACTCAGAGCAGCTGTACATACAATATATTATATTATTAGCATAACAGAATATTAGCATTATATATTACTTTATTGAACTATACCACTATACTGTAATATTATATGTAATATAGAATTAATATTATTATATGGTATTATTATTAGAATTATATTATATAACATTATATTATTATCAATATTATATGTATATACAATATATTATATTATTTAAAATGATATAAAATATTATATTATAAAACTGAGGGCGGGGGCCAGGTAAATGACCTTGGAGGGCCACATCTGGCCCCCGGGCCTTAGTTTGGGGACCCCTGCCCTACTGCCTCCGGATCAACCCCAGTTTGAGGGTAAGTCTAGAAGGGCCCCTGCTAACACATTAGGGTGCAGCTACATTGTAGAAATAATACAGTTTGACATTACTTTAATTACCATGACTCAGTGCTTTATGGGGTCTTTAGCCTTCTCTTCCAAGGAGTGCTGGTGCCTCGCCATACTACAAGAACCCCCTGTGTCACAATGGGTTAAACCCTTGTGCCAGCAGGACTGCTGACTGACAGTTCGGCAGTTCAAATCCAGGGAGAGTGGGTGAGCTCCCTCTGTCAGTTCTAGCTCCACATGTGAGGACATAAGAGAAGCCTCCCATTAAGATGGTAAAACATTTTATTTATTTATTTATCTGCAGTATTTATATTCTGCCCTTCTCACCCCAAAGGGGACTCAGGGCAGATCACAATGTGCACATATAATGGCAAACATTCAATGCCATATAAACAGAGAGACAGAGACGCAGAGGCGATTTAACATTCTCCAGCTTCCAGCTTCCTGAGGGTATGCTCGATTCCGGCCACATTGGGAGCAGCTGCTTCATCATCCATTGTGGCATCTTGATTGATACTTCCTCATTCCAAACGGGAGCTGGATGAGTTTTATGGTGTCGTAAATTAGTTAAGTTTGCCTCCCCGCAGAGTGGTACCTAAATTCCTACTTGATAGGTGCAATTATCTTTCAGTTGCTTAGGTCAACAACGAGCAGGGGCTATTTTTTATTTTAATTGTTGGGTGCTCACCCCAACACGGGCTGGCCTTGAACTCACGACCTCTTGGTCAGAGTGATTTATTGCAGCTGGCTACTTAACCAGCTGCACCACAAACATCTTGGCGTTCCCTGGGCAATGTCCCTGCAGATGGCCAATTCTCTCACATCAGAAGCGACTTGCAGTTTCTCAAGTAGCTTCTGACATGGAAAAAAACATACTACAAATCCCATGATTCCACAGCATCGAGTACTCAAGTGCTGTTACTGCACTAATTCTACAGTACAGACACACCCAAAGTGTTTGCTGAAACAAACGGGGTTTGCTTTATTTTAAATTGATAATAGTGTCTTTAGTTGAAGAAATGAAAATTCTGATCTTATACCCTGCCAAAAATAAAATGATGGCTGAAACAATTCCTTTTGGTCTAAGCAAGGCATTTCTGAAGTTTTATCATGGCAAGTCCCTCTTATGTGATACTAGGGAGCAATCTCCTCTGGCACATGTCCACCAGTGCCCAGATGGCCTTGATTAATCATCTATAAGCACAGATATGCACAAGCAAATACCATCCTCTTTCTTCACATTTAACAAAGCTGAGGCTTAAAGGAGAAAAAAAAAACCAGAATGATGTAAAACAAGCAAACACCAACTCTTTCATAGCTTCCAACAATGGTTTCCTCTATATATAAAGGCTACATGCCTGATGTATTGTTGAAGGCTTTCATGGCCGGGATCACAGGGTTGTTGTGTGTTTTCCGGGCTGTATGGCCATGTTCCAGAAGTATTCTCTCCTGACGTTTCGCCCAGGAGAGAATACTTCTGGAACATGGTCATACAGCCCGGAAAACACACAACAACCCGCTACATGTCTTGTTTCAGATAATTGCTGAGGAATAATTTCTCTTTTCTCTTCCATTCTTTCTCTGTCCATTTTTGTTTTTTGAAGGAGAAAGCACCAACATATTTGAAAACTGGGTCACATGTTTTTGTGCAGGGGTGTATGAGAGAGGAAAAGAGAAGGTCCAAACAGATTTAATTTGGTTTAAAAAACATCCGTTCCTGAATCCCCTCATGAGCTTGGTATTTCTCCTTAAATAACAATAACTTTGCTCAATATTTCTCATATTCCTAAACACCCAAAAGGTACCAGATCCCATCTGGTCTTAGAAGCTGAGCAGGGTTATTCCTAGTTAGTATTTGGATGGGAGATCACTAAAGAATGCCAGGTGGTGCAGGCTATATACTATAAGAGTGATGGAAAAACTATCTCTGAAGTTTATTTGCCTAAGAAACCCCTATAAAAGTAATGGTCTGCAGGTGACTTGAAAGGACATGTATACAGTATTTTTGTTGAATATTTATTTAGGGACCTAGGAATGCTTGGCTTTATAATATGTTATGATGTTAACTGATTTTTAAAAACCCAAAATTCAAATGTATAGAGTCTGATAAAATTTTATTCTATTATATCAGTGGTTCCCAACATTTTTTTGACCAGGGACCGCTTGACCAGGGACTACTCTCCAACATTAGTACCAAAAGGTTACGAATCAGTTTTTGGTTAACTTTAGTTTTGATCTGGTTATTTGGGGTGCTGTTTCAAAAAAATGTCACTGGATAGACCACATCAGCTCTAGTTTCTGATACAGAATATATGCCATCCAATAGTCGTCATCTGCTTGCCCACAGAAAACCATAATGTAGAGTTGACTTTCCCTGCATGTCTCGTGGACCTTATTTTAGGTCTCGTGGCCCAAAGATTGGGAGCCACTGTATTATATGAATCATCCCCATTTCTACACATTGTCACCGATGATATTCACATATTCTTATTATATTTCTCCCCATTTTGAAAGGCTTAATTAGTTTCATGTTAATCTTCTGTACGGTTCTCATCCCACTAACAGACATGTTGCTTTGTCAATGTTAGAAGAAGCCAATTTCTTTACTGGAAAATCTCATTATACCGTTAACTTGGTCCTAAGCTCAATAATGCCCTCTTAGCTGTGCTTTCCTTGCCGATTTAATTGTGTCTGCTACTATGAACCAGCAGAAAGTGAACTTTGCTTCTCACTTTCTTCAATGGAAAATAATTTGCTGAAATTTTCACTTGCTTATTGTCCAAACTAGAAAATCTCATAGTGAAAATTTCCAGATGCTGCCTTGTGTTCTGTATTCACTTACCTCCTTAAAATTCAGTAAAGTTCAGTCATTGAATTCCAGTATTGCATTCCCAATGCTGTTGGGATTAACCATTAGTTATACTAGCCTGGGCTTCTTGAAGCTAAACTCAAAGAACGTCTAATCATTCAAGTCTGGTAATCCCTGATCTAAATGATAAATGATCATATTATCATGTAGTGTGTTATTTATTTTTGCCAAACAAAGGCTAAACCATGGTATAAATTGAATTTACAGGCCAAGATTTTAACATATCCTGAATTACTCACAGGATAATCCATCCACAAATTTACAGTACATTGCAAAGATAAAGCAGATCCTAGAAATAATGAGAGGATATTCAAACAGTAGAAGAGCCAGAACATTAACTACACATCGGTTAAGTTTTGAAATACTCTAACCTCTATTAAGGCAATCAAATGGGGACAAAATGTTTGCAAACTTTGGGATCATTAGATCTTTCCATTAGGCAAACCTAAAGCACTCCTTTCACCTAGCCTCACACTGTTGCTGCAAAGATAATTTTATGTTTATGAAAAAGGTATAAGACAAAGTGACCAGTAATCAAAAGTTTTCAGTAGCAATTCCACTGGGGTGCACCATATTTCCCTCATGTTTGTTAGATTATTAGCCAGTGAGCTGTGTTGTTTGTTATTGATCTTATGTGAACTGCTCGGGGTAATTTTTTTCAGTCAAAGGACAGAATGGGGTGCTTGGTAACAATGGAGCAAAAACAATAAATATTATAATAATAATATTTACCTTGCTTGGCATTCTAGTTTTATTGATCCATGGCAGCGCAGCATGAGACCCACAAAAATGCATGTAAGGAGGCTGGGCATGAATTTGATTCAGAGTTGTATATACAAATGCCTTTTAAGTGATTCTTTACTCAACAGACTGCTATCCATCCAGTGGACAATCCAAAGGGAAATGTAAGCATGATTAGTTGAATGAGCATAAGTTATTCTACACAGTAATTCTGATTTTTAAGGGCCTCCAATGATATAGAGGATCCTATGCGAGTGCAGCTTGGACACAGACAAATTACCCTGTCATCCATCTGCTCAGAATGGTATAATGTTGGAAAAAGAGAATTTAATGAAGGGATGAGAGTTGTGGATTCACTTCATTCTTGTATTTAGGAGTAAGCTACCACATATTGCAGAAACATGCCCTGTAAGAAAAAAACCCTAATCTCATACTTACCCCTTTCTTCAGACATTCAGATTTAATTTACTGTAACCTACTTTTTTAACTCACTAATCTATTCAAGAGCAGAAATGCAACAGAAATATCCCCCACGACTATACTTTCTCCATCATGTATGTTTGTGCAAACTGCTCCTGACTAGTGAACAAATCATGCAGACAAGATTAGTCAAATTATGCAGTGCTAATAATAGGAACCTACATTCAGAAATTGTTCTGTAGGAATGCCTTTTGAATTGAAAACATATTTCTTGGAAATGACAATAAAAGGAAGCATGCTTCATAAAGTCTCTTTTACACTGTAAGAGTATAAAAGACTGTTATGGCATTTGTGATATACAATCAGCCCTTCACACTTATGGATTTGACTTTTGTGGATTTGATTATTCATGGATTTAATTAAAATGTTCTCTCTAGGAATCTCAAGGTCCTCTAGTGTGATTCAGTGCTCAGGGTTCAGCAGAAGTCAGCCATTGAATCATGCTTCAGGACCTAGACATTTCTAGAGAGGTGTTCTCTGATAAAAATTTATATTTAAAAATATTTATTTACTGAGACTTATACCATATCAATATTGTTACTCTTCTGCTGAATATGCATGCCCAGTGTGGAATACATCCCACCACATTTAAAAAAATGGATGTGGCTTTTAATGAAACATGCCACATTATCAAAGTGTGTCTATGCCCTACGCTGCTGGAAAAATTATACTGTTCAGCCAGTATTACACCACCTGACATCTGCTGGGAAGTAGCAGCCAATAATGAAAGGACCAAGGCAGTGACATCTCCAGCCCACCCTCTGTTTGGATATCAGCCAGCATGCCAATGCCTTAAATCAAGAAACAGCTTTCTAAGATCTACAGAGATACTCGCAGGAACATCTTAGCAAGCAAGAGTCCGAAAGTGGCAGGTTCAAACCTGAAACCTCAATTAGTGGCTGAGACCGGATGAGAAACTCCCTCCCGGGCACACAGAAAACTGGGCAACTTGGACGGCGCTGAACAGACTGCGCTGTGGCATCACGAGATGCAGAGCCAATCTTAAGAAATGGAGCTAGAAAGTGGAGTCCACAACATGTGGAAACGTGTGGAAAAGAGCAAACCACAGACCACCAACTATAATGCTGCCTGAGCCCTGCCACATGCACAATGGAGGACCTTCATAAGGCAACAAGGGGCCGGGCTGTGGTGCAGGCTGGTTAGTAGCCACCTGCAATAAATCACTATGACCAAGGGGTCATGAGTTCAAGGCCAGCCCGTGGTGGAGTGAGCACCCGACCATTAAAATAAAAATAGCCCTGCTCGTTGTTGACCTAAGCAACCTGAAAGATAGTTGCATCTATCAAGTAGGAAATTTAGGTACCACTTATATGTGGGGAGGCTAATTTAACTAATTTACGACACCATAAAAATCATCCAGCTGCTGTTTGGAATTAGGAAGTTGGAGTCACAGTGGATGATGAAGCAGCTGCTCCTCCTGTGGCCGGAGTTGAGCATCCCCTCAGGAAGCTGGAACCTGGAGAAGATTAAATTGCCTCTGTGTCTGTCTCTGTCTCTATGCTCTTCCTGAACATCAGGAAGAACTTCCTCACTGTGAGAGCTGTTAGACAGTGGAACTCTCTCCCCCTGTGGTGGAGGCTCCTTCTTTGGAGGCTTTTAAGCAGAGGCTGGATGGCCATCTGTCGGGGATGCTTTGAATGCGATTTCCTGCTTCTTAGCGGGGGGTTGGACTGGATGGCCCATGAGGTCTCTTCCAACTCTACTATTCTATGATTCTATATGACACTGAATGTTTGCCTTGTATGTGTACATTGTAATCCGCCCTGAGTCCCCTTCGGGGTGAGAAGGGCGGAATATAAATACTGTAAATAAATAAAACACCAGAGGCACTCCAAGTGGCAAGCTTCTGATCAAAGGAAATCTAGTATAATGTCAACTTTGCTTGTGTTTTTTTTAAAAAAAATACATTATAACTGTATCCTCAATTCACTTGACACAATAAAGAAATACAATATCAATAGAAAAGAAACACGCTAAAATGGCAATTTTATTCACATGTTTTCATTTTCATGTTTGCCCCTAACCCCAGCAAATGTGGAGGGCTCACTATAATATAATATCAATCTGTAAATGTATTTATATATTAAGTACTTCCAGGTATGTGTTTCATACTTGACATGGAATGATCAATAGATAAATATTTATTTACAATATGGCTGGGGAACAATGGATAAGTATTAGTTTACAACATGAATGGGGAATGCTGTGCAAATGTAGGGTGAGGTATAATTTGACTTTCTGTGCAAAAAAACAGACCAATATAATCTCTAAAATCAGAACAGTAAATAAAGAACACTCTGAAAACAGGAGAATTCCAGACATGAAACAATCAGAACCAGCTAACACCTCCCAACAAAAGATTCCTCCAGATAGGAAGCAGCCAGGCTTTGAAGCTGAAAGGCCATTATATGCTAATTATTCTGGCTCATTACAGTATTTATACGTGCCTCCAACAGACAAAAAAGGAACAACCAGAAATATTGTATATTCACAAGCTTTAGGAAATAACATATACTAACTACCACCAATTCCTCAATATTTTATTTCCCAGCAACGCGTGGCCGGGCACAGCTAGTAATATTTATAAATTGTATTTATTATTTTCTGCACTTAAAATATTATTTCTTCCAGGGACTTGTGCTATGCACAATTCATACATGTTTTGTTTGCACAGAAAGCTGCATTTTATATGCAGAAATGCTATTAACTGTATTAAATACTATTTCCTGTGCAAAAAATACCACACACAAAATAAATCCTTAAGTGTGAGTAGTCTGGAAAACCACACCATGTTCAAAAACTTTTTTGCAATGAATAGAAAAATGCTGAAGTTATTTATTGCTTCTTTCAAGAAGAAAACAAGAGAAAATCACAGCCCTACAACCAGATGTTCATATCAGAGATACAAATATATAAGAACTGGAGATTGTAAAATGTTAAAATGTTCTTTGTCCCCTTGGATAAACAATGCCTATTGTGTTGTCGAAGGCTTTCATGGCCGGGAAAACATGCAACATGCCTACTGTTTTTGCTAAAATTACAAGTACTATATGGGCATAGTCTAATTGTTGAAAGTACTGCAGCATTATGTGCCATTAGCTATGTAACAGGAACAGGCAGCTACAGGAACAGAGATAGGCATTAAGTGAAGGATAATTTTGTCTCCTTAGTTGCCCTTGGAATGCATTTTGCAATATATAGACTAAAGTAAATACATCATCCAAAAGATGCCTTCAGCTATATATTCAGTACATGAGAAGAGCCCTGCTTGATCAAACTGAGAATGCATCTACTCCATATAATTAATGCAGTTTGACACCACTTTAACTATTGTGGCTCATTGCTATGGAATCATGGGAGAAGACATTTTTCAAGATCTTTTAGCCTTCTGTCTCAAAACATGCTGGTGTCTCAGTGAACTACAAGTCCTGTGATTACATAGCATTGAGCCATAGAAATTAAGGCTGTGTCAATCTGCATTGATTCTATAGTGTGGATGCACCCTGAGTCCCATATCATGTTTCCTATAAAGGTCAATCAGCCAGATATTCCCCAAAGGATCCATAAAAAGGATGCAAACACTGATTGGGAGTGGCTACCACTATACTCAGTTAATGAAGTAGGTCTGTTCCTGGGCATTACTTCTTTCAAAGAAAATGTGGTACTAGAGGCAGAATAACATGGAATAGATTGCTTCCTGTGCCATAAAAAGACAGCTGTTCAATGGGTTTCAGCAAATCTACTATTAAAAATTCACAATATGCACAATATGATTGAAATGAAGTATTCTGGTCAGAAAAGACTTGCATAAGTAACCAGAAACATTTTTAATGTTCTGAAGACCACTTGAAGGCTTCTTGCAAAATGCATCCAGGGATGTTTTCTTTCCCTTCTCACAGCCTCGATTTTTCTTCTGATTTCCATTATGATGGCCAAACATAGGTCATCTATATTTTTTAATATCCAGTATGTAACTGGTGACACAGGCTTATCTGCTGCCTTTTTTCCATCTGTTTTATTGTTTACACATGTTTGGTAGACTGGATCTACATTGACATATAATGGAGTTTGAAACTGTATTATATGGTCTGTGTAGACCAGTGGTTCCCAACCTGTGGTCCACGGACCACCAGTGGTCTGCAAGAACTAAAATATGGTCAGTGACCTCACTGTTACTACAAATAATAGCACAGCCCAACCCAAAAAAATTTTCTTGGTGTCTTCGTTTTTAGGCCTGTCCCTGGGGTTATTTGGGGTACTGATTCAGAAAATTGCATTGGATAGACCACAACAGCTCTAGATTACTAAATATGGTTTTCTGTGGGCAAGCAGATGGTGACTACTGGATGGCATATTTATCAGAAATTAGAGCTTGTGTGGTCTATCCAGTGCAATTTTCTGAATCAGCACCCCTAATAACCAAACCGAATCTAAAGTTGACCAAAAACTGACTTGTAACCCTTTTGGTACGAATGTTGGCGAGTGGTCTCTGGTCAAAGTGGTCCCTGGTCAAAAAAAGGTTACACTGGTGTATACAGTGACACCCATATAATGCAACTGAACTGCATTATATAGATTTACACTGACCATATAATGCAGTTTCAAATTGCATTATATGGCCATGCAGATGCAGCCAAAGGGATTTCAGAGGCAGCTGCCATTTAGCTTACCTGTTGTAGGGAGGCACACATGTCTACAGCTGGATTACCTAGAGTAGAACCCATTTTTCCAACTCAAGCTTTATTTAATGCATCATTTATGCTGCGCAGCCTAACACTAGATGTCTGTGTTTCTCCAGTCCTTCTTCATCCTCCTTCAATAATCATGCTGTCTTTCTAGCTAGACAGAGGACATAAAGGAATAAGGTGAGGAGCTGGTTGAATATAAAAGCCTTTGTAAAAAGGAGATTTATTGTCATAGGCTTTATTGACCGAGGTATGCTGTAGATATAAGAAAGTCAAACAGACTCATATTTTGCTCTGTGCTGTGGATGTTAATGTAGATTTTCTTTTGTGTTTGTTTGCTTGCTTGTGAGGAGGAACATGAGAGCTTTAAGCTGGGGTGTGCAATTAAATGGCACAGATGCAAGCTACATTTTTGACCTATTAATGGAATGTGACTGGATATAATCAAACAATCTGAGCAGCCTTTCCTGGCATCCTTATGTTGTCATGAATTGAAGGGCACTCAGACTATTGAAAGCTGGACAGTAATTAGTGATCATGAAAAATAAATCAGGTCACATATTGGTGTTTTTCTCATAGCTTCTACAGCAAGGGGTTTTGTTCGAATGAAAAGGCAAGGCAAATAGGAGCTTGCTTAGAAAGAAGAAAACCTTTTGATATAGTAGCTTCTGTGTAATTGCAGCAAGTAACTAGTAGTAGGGTTGTTGTATGTCTTTCGGGCTGTGTGGCCATGTTCCAAAGACATACAACAACCCTGTGATCCCGGCCATGAAAGCCTTCGATAACTAGTAGTAGTTTATCTTTTTATTTAAAATCTTTGTTTATTTAAAAAAATCTGTTTCTCCAGCTTGTTCATACTTATCAATCCCCAAAACACTTCTAAATTCAGGTTTTAAATGTCGCATAACCTCCTTGAGACATGTAGATGGAAAAGAAAAATAGAATTGACTAGCATCTCTATGCTGAAATTATTAAAGATGATTACCTTGGATGAAAGAATGGAGGCAACTTTAGATCTGATGCTGCCTTCACATATGTTCTCTTCCTACATTTGTGGACTGGCCAAAAATGCCAGGCGGTGGGCCTGCAGCCAAAACCTCATATATACGAGGGTGGGTCAAGAAGTTTTGCCTCCTGTGTCATAAAAAAGTTATGAATGAACATATAACAGCAGAAGTTGCTACAGATCATAGCCTGAACTATCCTCTACACAAGTGGTTCTCAACCTGGGGTCCCCAGATGTTTTTGGCCTACAACTCCCAGAAATCCCAGCCAGTTTACCAGCTGTTAGGATTTCTTGGAGCCAAAAACATCTGGGGACCCCAGATTGAGAACCACTGCTCTACACAAAACTACCATTCAGCATAATCACCATCAATTTATACACATTTGTGCAATCGTTTAACCCAGGCATCAAAACTATTTTGGAAAAATTCAGGGTTTTGCTTCATGACCCATAATTTTAAAGCTGTTTTAATATCATTCAAGTAATTGAATCTGAAACTACGTAGGTTGACTTTTTGAACCTCTGAAAGGCAACCTACGTGGTTTCAGATTCAGTGACTTGAATGATGTTAAAACAGTTTTAAAATCATGGGACACAAAACAAAACCCTGAATTTTTCCAAAATGGTTTTGATGTCTGGGTTAAATGATTGTGCAAATTTGTACAAATTGATGGTGACTATGTTGAATGGTAGTTTTATGTAGACAATATGTCTGGCTATGATCTGTAGTAACTTCTGATGTTATATGTTCATTCATAACTTTTTTACAACACAGGTGGCAAAACCTTTTGACCCAGCCGTATGTCCCACAAATAGAACAAAGCACTAAGACTAGTGTCTAATCAAGACAATGCATTTCCGTTTCTTTGTGCATTATAATATTGATGTAACTTCTATATATATATAAAAGGGTAATGAAATTTCGGCCTAGGACAAAACAACAAAACTACACATCCCAGAAACACTAAACTTGGCAGCACAATCCCTCATCCATGCCTCTACGTTCATACAACAAAAAGAAAAGAAAAATAAAGTCCTAATTAGAGGGAGAGGAATCATTGTTTTTATCCAATTGCTGCCAGTTAGAAGGCTAAGCTCCGCCTACTTGGTCTCCTAGCAACCCACTCAGCCCAGGGGACAGGCAGAGTTAGGATTCACTTAGGCCTCTTCCACACTGCCTATAAAATACAGATTATCTGATTTTAACTGGATTATATGGCAGTGTAGACTCAAGGCCCTTCCACACAGCTATATAACCCGTTTATAATTGACTTAATGTCAGGAGAAAACCTTTATCCTTTATCTTAACTACCACCAATTCCTCAATAGTTTATTTCCCATACCACCATACTTCGCCACAGCAACGCGTGGCCAGGCACAGCTAGTACTATATAAATGTTATGCTGAAAATTACATAGCATTGCAGCACCTGAAGATTGAGATTATTTTTTTGACATTATACAGGTGGTCTTCAGACACACACCAATCAGTTTTCATTATTAGAATATCCAATTAATATGCACCCAAAGTTTGTGCTTTGGAAAGGGGGATAAAAGTTAGTTTAAATTAGTGGTTGAATTATTTTTTCTTGTTAATTTAAACAGTGTAAATCAGTGGCATATACTGTCTTGATTTCAATTAATCTAACCTATAATCAAATGATGAGATATCAAGCATGTGCATGCGGACAAGCATGCCATCAATTCAGCTGCTAGTATAGCATAAGATCACACAATGCATCATAATGCTAGCATAAGAATTTTTCACTTCATGCCCAAGTGATTAGACATTTTATTGTGCTACTCCAGAGGGT
Source organism: Anolis carolinensis (assembly GCF_035594765.1). Taxonomy (NCBI): domain Eukaryota; kingdom Metazoa; phylum Chordata; class Lepidosauria; order Squamata; family Anolidae; genus Anolis; species Anolis carolinensis. Next base: position 203,138,496 of record NC_085843.1, read on the forward strand.
ATACACAAATATCCATTGATGAGGGAAAACATCTGATTGTATGCATTGGGAAAATAGCAATTTGAGTTTATCCTGAAACATTTACACAGCTACGTAACTGCATGCCCCAACTCATTCCCCATTTGGTTGGGGAATGGAGAATGGAGAAGAAATCCAAGGGAACTTTATAATGAATTGGTGAGACCTTGACTCAGTATCATCAAATCTCAGGAAAGGTCCACTGTTAAACTTTAGAAACTAGGGATTTTAAAAACTGAAAATGCCAAGGGGAAATATTATTTATGGACTGTAATAGTAGTGTGCAGAATACCTCATAGAATACCCACAATACATGTTGCCATGTGATATTGGTAATGACAGTTATTTTGATTAAGAGTCGAGAGGTTAGATCAGAAACACCTTACTGGCCTCATAAAAAGATGTGGAATATTTTATGAGTAAAATTATCTGGATCGCATTGAATATCTTGCTCTAAAAGAGACTTAGACACATGATCTCTGAACCAGAAACATGTTTTTAGATGATTAAACAAGACCTCGTATATGTTTTCTAATAAGGACTAATTCAAGGGAGCGCTTTATACAATTGCATCTGAATGCATATTTTCTTTCCTATTTATTTACAACAATATTCTGCAATATAATTAACAGGGAATTCTAAGCTCTTTAAAGTAGGAGGGATAAGACTTTGAAGCCAATACAGCACTTAATCTCTAGTCATTTCCCAGACTGTTAAATAATAAGCAATGTTTTCAAATACAAAAGGAATCTAGGGCATCTTGAACTGACATACATAGAAGCTGACTTGTTTTTGCTATTCATCTAATTGTACAAGAGTATAGAGACTATAAAGGGCCTTCTTGCTACATCAGGCTGGGAAATAAGACATTCTTTCTTATTGATTGATTGGTTTTTGTCTCACATTTTTCCTGAATTCCTCACAACATGAACTGAAACAAGATATGTGAATGAAAGTATAATAAAAAGTTAAAATAATTAAATAAATGTCAATATTAAAACAACAATAATTTAAAATTATGAAATGTCATTTAAAAAACATGACAAGAACAAATGCAAATGTAGCATGCACACCCCACTCAAGACCTTTCTGTGTAGCTATCTAGTTAGCAAATGCTTGTCCAAATGAAAAGTTATTTACCTGTTCAAATAAGCTAAACAGGTTCAGGGTAAGGTACATCTATGCAAATAATTTTACAGTTGAAAGCAGTCACCAAGAAGTTGTTGTCCCATGTCATCGCTAAATGTGCCTGTAAAGGACATAAGACTCTTAAAACTTGGAAGACTCATATAAAGAATACAATATTCCAGATAGTCTTTAGAATCTCTTCCCATTAAAACATACCATTTAATGTTTCTCCCTATATACAGTGCAATTGTAGCATAGGTCATTTGTGACATCAAGTGTTCATATTAGAAACAGACAGGCTGTACAAATAAATGGCTCCTTCTTTCAAGAACCTTAAATGTGGTTGTAGAGAGCACATTGTAATCTTTTTATTTGTTTATTTGTTTTATTTGTTTTATTCGTACCCTACTTTTCTCCCAGGATGAAATCCAAAGTAGAATCCATTTATAGTTCAAATAATAATTAATCATAGCTTCACAATATGTCCCAATCTAAACTGTAGTTTATCTTAGCTTTTATTTCTCAAAAGGAGTCAATATTCTTGAAGTTGTGTTGTTTCAACTAGCCATAGTTAAAATTAACCACAACTTGGCACTGTTTGGCTATTACAACAGGCTATTACACTGTTTGGCAATTATTAGGGTAATCTAAAATGGAAACAAAGATTTCCGAACTCTTCCTTGGAGCTATACCAGAGGATAAATGAATAGGCTGAGATATTGATCAGTGTGCACAAACTTTAGTTCTCTTTCTCTCTCTTTCACACACACACACGCAGACACAAAGGAGTATTACTGGAAAATTATTGGGAATTCAAATCCAAATTGTGATTTTGAATGAGGGATGGTCCTCCATTTCTTTTTGTAGCACTGTCATTCCTTAGGGGGGCCTGGTGGCGCAGTGTGTTAAAGTGCTGAACTGCTGACCTTGTTGACCAAAAGGTCACAGGTTCGAATATGGGGAGCGGAATGAGCACTCACTGTTAGCCCCAGCTTCTGCCAACCTAGCAGTTGGAAAATATGCAAATGTGAGTAGATCAATAGGTACCACTCTGGCAGGAAGGTAACAGTGCTCCATGCGGTCATGTCAGCTACATGACCTTGGAAATGTCTATGGACAACGCTGGCTCTTTGGCTTAGAAATAGAGATCAGCACCAACCCCTAGAGTCGGACACAACTGGATTTAATGTCAGGGGAAATCTTTACCTTTACCTATCATTCCTTATGCAAATATCTGGTTGTGAGGAGTCCAACAACAGCAATAGGGTCAGATGAAACCTACCCCTATTTGGGAGACATTTTGTATATTATATAGACTCTGAAAAAAAAACTATTTACAATTGCAAGGAGCTAATTGATACTAGTTTATGCAAAGATTTGTCCCAAAAAAACGTTTCCCAAGCAAATCTTGCAAATATTATGCATCCCAAACATTTAATCCTTTTACAACTACAAAGGTACTTCCATTGAAGATCGGACATTTTAAATCCTGCTGAGCCTACTAGGTTTGTTTACATTGATCCAGCAGAAAACAAAGAAATTGCAGTCTCAGACCACTAACCAAGTAAACTCATGATGCATTCGTCTTCAAAGAGGGTTGCTTTTTCCCAACAAACCTTTTCAATTTTACCACGCTGTATTCTTGTAGAGCTAAATACAAGTGCACTAAAATTCACCATACTGTTTATTTCTCTTTATGCAGGAAAGTGAGAAAATGTCGTGGAAGAGAACCAAGGAATAGAGGAGAACGCAAGGTTCTCTCTGCTTGGGATTTTGCCCCTCTCGTCACGTTGTCTCACAATGTCAAAGAAGGGTGCCAGCTTTCGAGCTAAAGGAGAAAGACCGGATGCCTTAGCTGCCTTGCAAGCTGCTAATGAAGACCTCAGGGCAAAACTCACAGACATTCAGATAGAGCTCCAGCAAGAAAAGAGTAAGGTGTGCATCTTTCCCCATTATTATTCAATAGGAGTGCCTCTCATTTCTGGTTGTTTCCAAAATATGCTCATTGTCATGTGCTGGATGAGCTGAAATGTGCTAGAATATTTCATTGCTCTCTTTCCAGTCTGAAAGCAAATAACCCTATGGTTTAATATATTTCATTACATTGACATAGCCTTAGAGTTCACCCCAGTTTAAGGTTCTTCCCATTACCTTGTAGCACCTTAACTTCCTTCTTGTTTACAAGTTTCACTCAGTGCACTTTGCCCAGCTCATTTTATGTTTTTATTGCTGTATTTTTCATGTGTTTTACAATGATTGTGATTTTTTATGCCTTTTAAATTTATTTGTGTGTTTTTGTATTTGATATTTGTATTTGATATCACTGTATGCTTGCTTTATATCTGTGAGCCGCCCCGAGTCCCTCTGGGGAGATGGTGGCAGGGTACAAAAATAAAATTATTATTATTATTATTATTATTATTATTATTATTATTATTATTATTATTATTATTATCTATACATTTTATTAAATAGACCCACTTTTGCATGATACAAAGCATATCCAGCTAACACAGTACTATATATCTATATATTAGATTATCTTTTGCAATAAGTCATCAAAATATGGTTTATGCATTTTATTGAATAGTTCCAATTTTGAAAGACACAAGGTGTATCGCTCTAATATACAGATTGAGTATTCCTTATCTGAAATGCTTGGGGCTTTTTTTGTTGTTGCTGGATTTTGGAGTACCTGTTTGCATATACAGTAGAGTCTCACTTATCCAAGCCTCGCTTATCCAAGTTTCTGGATTATCCAAGCCATTTTTGTAGTCTATGTTTCCAATATATCGTGATATTTGGGTGCTAAATTCGTAAATACAGTAATTACAGCATAACATTACTGTGTATTGAATGGCTTTTTCTGTCAAATTTGTTGTATAACATGATGTTTTGGTGCCTAATTTGTAAAATCATAACCTAATTTGATGTTTAATAGGCTTTTCTTTAATCCCTCCTTATTATCCAAGATATTCGCTTATCCAAGCTTCTGCCAGCCTGTTTAGCTTGGATAAGTGAGACTCTACTGTATTACACAATGAGGTATCTTGGGGAGGAAACCCAAGTGTAAACACAAAATTCATTTATGTTTCTTATACATACATATAGCCTGAAGTTATTTTTATACAACATTTTAAATATTTTTGTGCATATAAAACTAAGTCTGTGTACATTGAACTATTAGAAAGCAAATGTGTCACTATCTCAGCCATCCATGCTGATAATTTTGGGTTTTGAAGTATTTCATATTTCAGAATTCCATATAAGGAAACCTGTATATCAATATATTATCTTTTGCAACAGGACATAGTCCTGGGTGTGTAAAATGAGATTCTGATAGGAAAAAAGATGGAATAAACATTACATATTTCCCTTTTACTATGACTTTTGACGAATACAGCCTGAAGGTTGCATTAGATCAATTTCTTTCTTCAAATGTGAGTTTTGATGAATAATTTAGAGGCTGCTCTAATTGGTCCCCTATGGAGGCCAAAGCAGCTGTATTGTCAGCACGTACCATACACTGAGAAGCTAAACTGCCAAGAATCAGGGACAATGGGATAAATCCATTTATGGTAAACATTAAAAGTGCCTGACTTGGCAAATTTATATGGAGGACAATCCAGTTCTTAATTCTAAAGTTAAATTATCTGTGGTTACTGCTTGGGTGACAGCCTAAAGCACGTATTTGCATTGTAACAGAATTTATCAAACTTGGAGACAAATTATATTTTGTCAACACTTTGCTTTGTGTGGAGACTAATGACATGCAGAACTGATGACTGGGAAAGTATAGCTGCCTCATCAGAAAAGAAAAAAAATATCTCACCAGTTGTATTTGGCTGTTGAGCCTACTTTAACATATGATGGCTCTATGAATGAAAAAATGTCCAAAAGCTGGGGTCATCAACTGTCATGCTCAGAATTTGCAAACTCAGGGCCATGGATTCTTTGATTGAATCAATCCACTTGTATTATTATTATTAATTTATTTTTATCCTGCTTTTCTCCCATAGGTGGGATTCAAAGCAGCGAACAATGGTTAAAACAAAAGAAATTACATGACACAAAAAGCACATCACGCCCCAAATAAAACAGATAAGCAAATAGCACATTACATAAACCATACATAACAAGCTTAATAAATACGATATGTACTATTACAATTCTCTGGACCTCAAGCCACTGAGGTTATCCATGAAACATTATACTAAAGATCCTAGAAGCTCCACTTCTTTAGACAGTGCAAACATTGCCAAGTCCGAGATGGCCTTCAATGATTTGCCTTACCAATAGCAGCCTGGCAATTGTCTATCATGGCTTATCAGTAAAGGCCTGATTCCACAGGAAGGTTTTAAATTCTGCACAAAAGGCTAGTAAAGAGGGGGCAAATCATACGTCTTTGGAAAGGGAGTTCCAGAGCCATGGGGCCACCACCAAGAAGAATCTCTCTCTGGTTCCCACCAACCGTGCTTGTGATGGCAGTGGGACCGAGAAAAGGGCCTCTTCTGATGATCTCAGGATTTGTGTGGGCTGGAAGGAAGAAATGTAGTCCCTCAAGTAGGCTGGGCCCAGACCGTTTAGAGCTTTATAGCCTAAAGCCAGCACTTTGAATTGCACCCAGAAACAAACTAGGAGCCGGAGTAGCTGCTTAAAAAGTGGAATAGTTCTTTCCCTAGATCCTGCCCCTGTAAGCAGTCTAGCTATTGACTTTTGTATCAGTTGAAGTTTCCAAACTTCTTTTGGCATAGCCCCACATAGAGCACATTACAGTAATCAAATCTGGATGTGACTAAAGCATGTACTACTGTGGCTAGATCATGTTTTTCAAGATATGGGTGCAGCTGGCGCACAAGCTTTAATTGTGTGAATTGCGTTTCCTGGCTGCCATGGACACCTAGGCCTCCAGGGTCAGCACTGAGTCCAGGAGGACCCCCAGACTGCAAACTTGTGCCTTCAGGTGGAGTACGACCCCATCTAGTACAGGTTGTAGCCCAATAACCTGATCTGATCATATGACTGATCAGTAGTACCTCTGTCTTGTCTGGATTCAATTTCAATTTGTACATCTTTGGAATTTAGTTTAAATTAGTAGTAGAGTTGGGTGTCATCTGTGTACAGATGGCACCGAATTCCAAAACTCCAAATGATCTCTCCCAATGGTTTCATGTAGATGTTAAACAACATAGGGGACAGCATTGAACCCTGTGGCACCCCACAGGACAAAGGCCATGAAGCAAGAGCAGAAGTCCCACAGCACCACTTTCTGGACCTGACACTCTAAGAAGGAATGGAACCACTGTAACATAGTGCTTCCAAGTCCCATTCCTGCAAGGCGGTCCAGAAGGATACCATGGTCAATGGTATCGAAAACCGCTGGGAGGTCTAAGAGAACCAGAAGGGACACACTCTCCTATACAGTTCTCTACATATGAGAGATCATCCACCAAGGCGACCAATGCTGTCCCAGTCCCGTATCCGGCCTGAAACCAGACTGGGATGGATCTACAGTATTTAAACAGCAAAGAAAAGCTGGTTGTATAAATTATGCATATGGTCATTTTCATTCTGAGTGAATCCTGAAATCTTACAAAGAAATACATTCCAATATTGTAACTTCTAAATAGCCTGTAAATGTCAAACAAGTCCCATTTGTATGTTTAATGAATCACTGGAGTGTGTATCTAAGCATTACCAGTGATTTCCCTGCAGCTTCACAAGCGCTGCCAAGGATAATGGATGAGACTGTTTTTTAGTTAAAGCAGTTGGCTAGTTGTTTTTGCTCAGCAAAAAAAGGACAGTAATGGATTTAAAAATTAAACTTTTTTAACTTCAGTCAACTCTTCTAGAAAGGAAACTAGAATCATTTGAATAACATATCACCAGACCACCCCTACCTTTAGACCAGGTATGGGCAAACTTCTGTTGGGTCGGAAATCCCAACTACTTTACTGGCTGTTAAGAATTATGGGAGTTGAAGTCCAAAATAATTGGAGAGCTAAAGTTTGCCCATGCCTGCTCTTGACTATGGACCTCATCAGTCAGAGCCTTTCCCTTGTCCTAGAGTACAGCAGAGATGGAGCCGAGATGGAGCCGGGATGGAGCCCATCATATGACGCAGGGCTACTTCTGGCAGGGCTCCATCCTGGCTCCATCTCAGCAGCATGCTCAGAAGAAGCCCTGACCGGGGACAGCATGGGAGGAAACTGGAAAATAAAGGAAAATAAAAAAGATTCAACTGTGATGCCAAATAGGGGAGGAGGATCAGCTCCCGCTTGCTTTCCTAACAGGCAGGTTTTCATATCGAGAGGGCCCTTACTGTTACGTGCTCCCAAAGTACCGAAGGTACTGAATAAAATGGAGGAAACAGAAGAAATAAATTCTGCTCACAGGCCTAGTATAAAGTGCTGATACCTTCAGTGCTAATATCTATATATAGAAAAGAGTGATGGCATCAGGGCAGCGGACAAAACTACAGGCCACCCAACCTCAAAATTTGACAACACAACCCATCATCCACGCCTCTAGGTTGATACAAAAAAAAAAGAAAAGAAAAATAAAGTCCTAATTAGAGGGAAAGGAATAATTGTTTTTATCCAATTGCTGCCAGTTAGAGGGCTAAGCTCCACCCACTTGATCTCCTAGCAACCTACTCAGTCCAGGGGACAGGCACAGTTAGGCCTCAGGCCTCTTCCACACTGCCTATAAGATACAGGCCCTTCCACACAGCTATATTACCCATTTAGAATCTTATATTATCTGCTTTGAACTGGATTATCTTGAGTCCACACTGCCAGATAATTCACTTCAGTGTGCATTTTATACAGCTGTGTAGAAGGGGCAGTTCTAGGCAGATAATATAAGATTACAAATATACAGTAGAGTCTCACTAATCCAACATAAACAGTGTCCTCTATCCTCACCACTTTCACAGTACAACAAACAACCAAATGCATACTAAACATAAAGACAACCATACAACAGACATTCAATACCACCACTACCTCAACAATTTCTCACCAACACCACCAGACAACGCCACAGCAACGCGTGGCTGGGCACAGCTAGTACATTTATATATTTGTACTTTCACTTTCTGTACATTATTCCACTGTTTCATCTATGGGCACTCATCTGATAAGTTAAGGAGTATTTGACATGGGCGTTTTAGCATATAAATGCAAGCCATGCAAGATTTCACAATTGATTTTATTGCATGTTGCAAAGCAAGCAGTCACTAATGGAAAACAAGCAATGTGCTGAGTTTAGTTGCACCTAGATTTTCAATATCAGCTGCAGACAAGCAATTACAGCCTGGAGTTCTGAATGTATTGCATCTCTTTGAAATTCACTTGCAGTTAGTAGGCAGAGTATTACCACAAAGTTGTCATGTAAATGGTGTGTTGAATATCTAGCTCAGTGGTATTACGATGTTGAATTGCTTGTAAAGCAGCTTCACAACTAAGGCATCAATTTTTTCCATTAAAAAGTAAAGCCCCCAAAATGTATATTCTCAAAATACTTTCCCAAAACTCTCAATATTAGTCAAAATAATTAATTTTAAAAATCAAAGAGGGATTTGATCCTATGTGGATGGCTGCGTGCATTTCATACTTATATATGCTATCCTATAACATGTTATACAAATGTTATGATTTGTATAATTAAAATGCACTAGAAAACATATTTCTAAGTTACAAGAAACTCTTTTGATAATAATCGTGGGCTGACACAAATCTTCACAGTTCAATATTCATTTAGCATAAAATCCTCATGATTTGGGATAAGGGTTTGTGGTGAGTTTGGTGCAGAAAACAGCATTTTCTGTGCAGAAAACAATAAGTAGAGGCCTATTGTATATATAGCCTGAATTTAATTTGTATCTATAATGATACACCTCTATATCAGGGGTTCTTAAACCTTTTCACTTGCGGAGCCCTTTTTGAAGCAAAAGTTTCTCATGGAGCCCAATAAACTTTTATATATTATATTATATATAATATATATTATGTATATCTATCAGGCATGGACAACCTTTTTGAGGCATGGCGTTTTGAAATCTGACAGACGGGCTGGGCCAGTGGCAGAGGGATGGAGAGTGTTTGTATGAGCTAATTGAAAAAACATAAATACATTTCTATGCACAGTGCACATATCAATTTACAGTACAAAAAAGAAAAGAAAGAACAATACAATACTTTAAATGAAGATCAATTTTAACCAACATACACTTAATAGTATTTCAGTGGAAGACCCCAGAGGCCATCCAGTCCAACTCCCTTTTGCCATGCCATAAAAGCACAATCAAAGAACCCCCTAAGCGGTGGGAGGGAAATAGGGTTATGGGTCTTCTCTACAATGATGATTGCAGAGATGTTTGGAAAATGAATGTGTGCATGTACACGTCTTCAAGTTGCCCCTTGACTTATAGCAGTGATTCCCAAAGTGGGCGCTACTGCCCCCTGGTGGGTGCTGCAGTGATCCAGGGGGGCGGTGATGGCATTTTCCATATGCATTAATACACATATATTTCTGTTTAATTGCTATTTAAAAAATTTCAGGGAGTAATATTTTTTCTGGAAAGGGGGCGGTAGGCCAAATAAGTTTGGGAACCACTGACTTATAGTGAACCCATGGATTCTATGGGGCAGTGGTTCTCAACCTGAGGTCCCCAGATGTTTTTGGCCTTTAACTCTGAGAAATCCTAACAGCTGGTAAACTGGATGGGATTTCTGGGGGTTATAGGCCAAAAACATCTAGGGACCCCAGGTTGTGAACCACTGCTATAGGGTTTTCTTAGGCAAGGAATGCTTTCCTAGTTCCTTCCTCTGATATATAGCCTACTGCACCAGATATGTAATGGTATTCTTCCTTCCAAGTTGTAACCAATGCTGACACTTAGCAGGACATGCTCTTATTAGAGTTTATACATGCATTTTTCTCTTTTCATTAGAAGCTACCAGACAAGGTAGAATAAAATTCTCTTCTGTTTCCATCTACACAACACAGCCTGGAGATAGTATTGTCCTGAGAATTGCTGCTAATCCCATCTTTTCTATGCCACCTGTTTACAATCTTACTGATTTGGGCACCACACTAGTTGCTGGTGTTGATAGTAAAAATAGGTTATTAAATACATCCACAAATTCCATGTTATTCTGTTGGATCTTAGTTGTCAATAATAAAATCTCATGATTTCATGAGAAGAGTGTCCAACATTGACTTGTGGAGTTGGAAGTTCCCCCATGATCTAAGTCCAGCCCTGAGTGTGTGCAGGAATCCAAGGCTAAAGCATCCCTGATGTGTTAGGTGTTGATAAGATAAGCCTAAAATATACTGTGTGATCCTTTCTTGCTCTTCCTCTTCTTCCAGGTCAGCAAATTGGAGAGGGAGAAAAACCAGGAAGTGAGGCAGATCAAAGAACACGAACAGCATAAAAACATAGTGAATGTAACAGAACTCAAGGCCAAACTTCATGAAGAAAAAATGAAGGAGCTCCAGGCTGTTCGGGAAGGACTTTTAAGACAGCATGAAGCTGAGCTTCTTAGAGTCATAAAAATTAAAGATAATGAAATTCAAAGACTACAGGCCTTGCTTAATGCCGTACGGGATGGAACGCCTGATAAGGTTAAGACTGTCCTCTTCGCCGAAGCAAAGGAAGAGGCCAAGAAAGGATTTGAAGTTGAAAAAATCAAAATGCAGCAGGAAATTTCAGAGCTTAAGGGGGCTAAAAAACAAGTGGAAGAGGCTTTATCTGTGGTCGTGCAAGCTGACAAAATTAAAGCGGCAGAGATAAGGAGTGTGTATCACCTTCACCAAGAAGAAATCACCAGAATAAAGAGAGAGTGTGAACGAGAGATTCGCAGATTGGTATGTGCAGATTTTAGTCATTTTGATTGTTTTAATGGGAGGAGGGAGAAGGGCATCATCCTATTGCCATTATGTTTACACTAAAAATAGTTTAAATACCCATGACCAAGCATCCTGCTTTTGGGTTACTAATCTGGGCAGGCTCTCTGATCCTTCTGAAGTTCATCCAGCACTAATGAAAAAATTCCTGTGATGAGGTTGTCTCAGAAACATATGCTCTGCTCTAAATAACATGCTGATCCAGGTTGTCCCTTGCCCTGTTGTCATGTCATCTGTTTAAATGATCATTTCAGTTCCACAAGGAATGAGCTTCACTTCAGTGCTGGTTAGTACTCAGAGGGTTTTTGTTTGTTCTGTTTCAAAGCTGTAACATTAAGATGCTTGCTATAATTCAAGGACATTTGCAAATGATTTGGCAAAGCTACTTATCTTTTCACTAGATAAAGCTTTATAGTTACTGAAGCATAAAAACAATTCCTCATTGTAATATGGCTAATAAGGGAAATATTTTCGTCATAGTTCTTGACGACTTTTGCTGTATTTTGTTAAGATGAAGACTAAGCTGAAATAAGTCGCTCCTGACACAGGGGAAAAAACATAGTGTCTGCTGACTATTCAAAACAATATTAATTGCAGTTACACTGATTTAACTGAAATGATTAATAATAAGGTACAACAAATTTGAAGTTTAATGAATTCCATAAAAAACATGCATAAGACTCTTGTTTCTTGGGTTATAGCCAGTGAACAGAAGGCTGTGCATACAGTATGTTGTGCATAAAAATATTAATATATTACAGTTTTTAAAAAAGTAATGAAATCATGTGTTTTATAGTTTCATAGCTTTTTTCAAATCGCTAAATTAACCTATGTGGCCAAAAGGATAACTTGTAAAGGAGCTCTTACACAATCTGTATTTTCACTTATATTGTACAAATATTGTTATGTAAATATATTATATCTGTTATACCATTTATTTTGCATATTGCCATATATTAGATACTGAAAACATTACATTGTAAATATTGCTATATAGTATGTTATTATTCATGATATGTACTATTACATATTATATATTTCTTCTGTGATGGATACATACATGTAATAGGTTACATACAAATTTAGGAAAGATAATGTTTTAATATTTTCTTTGTACATCATTTCTTGAAATTTACTATTTCTATCTCCCTTACAACTGTTTGATTTTTCAGGTTTTAATAATAATAATAATAATAACTTTATTTTTATACCCCGCCCCATCTCCCCGAAGGGACTCGGGGCGGCTTACATGGGGCCTTGCCCGATAAAACAATCAAATATCAAAACACAGCAATAAAACAGTTATTCAATAAAAACATCAATTACAGTAAAAACAATCGTTAAAATCAACATAAAACATACAATATTAACACTGGAGACTAATTCATAGAACCCAGGCAACGTGCAACATGTGCCGAAATGGGCCGAAATGGGGAAGGTAATTTCACAGTTAAAATGGACAAAGTGCAATATAGCATTGGCAACACCTCAAGAATGGGGCTATTATAAAATGGGCAGATCGATTTTATTATATTAGTTGGTGTTACGATAGCCCAATTATTTGAGCAATCCATATTTTCTACTTGGTATTGATCAACACCACCATATCTACTACAATATGTTACTAGGTGTAAATTTACATGGCCACAAAGACACCTGTACTTAATGTTTTCCAACACCATTGTGGGGTTCTTATTTGTAGCAAGGTATTTTTTTTTCTCTAGTTAATTATTCATAGCAGATCAATGCTTGATGTAGAACCTCAGCAGCTTTATTATGTTGATAGATCTTGTTGCTGTTTTCTGTGATAAGAATGACAATGATAAATACATCTTCAGTTTCATAGTAAATGATCCAGTTTTTCATGGTCAAGAACCTGCTCAGAAACATTCAATAGCCTAAATGGATGCTGAGAATTTAATGTAGAACTTGTGTTATGTATTAATTTATTTGGTATTTTAACTGTATTTTTTATTTTATTGTTAACCTCTACATGTGCTATTTTTAGGGAATGAGTGTAATTCAAATATAAAAACTAAATAGATTAATGCATTTTCCAAATGTAGACTTGATAAGCTAACTTCATATTGGTATTGTTGTAGTAGTGGTGTGCCTTTAAGTTGTTTCCAACTTAGAGTGACCCTATCATGGGGTTTTCTTTGGCAAGATTTGTTCAGAAGGCTAAGGTTAAGAGACTGTGACTTGCCCAAGGTCATCTAGGACATCATCACATTTGGAAAATTCACCATCACAGAACACTTCACTGATGCATCCAACACAGAGCCTGCCAGATCGCATGACATGATTGACACCTATTTCCGGTGGGGCTCCATGCTGGCTGCATCAGTGAAGTGTACAACAGAGAACTCTGAACATGGGAGACTACCCGTGCTCGGATAGAAAATGCTGGAGATAGTGCAGGAGCATGCTGGAAAGGTACAATTTCCGGCACGTGATGGGCGATTGATTGATGCAGGCGATGTGGGGTGCTAAGCAACGAATTTGCCCTGCTGCCCCACAATTTGCCCTACAGCCCTATGGATTCCCCTGCTGTCCTCTGCATCAAGGACTTCCATGTAATGAGGTTCCTAGTGGGTTTCTATTAGGCTTGTGCATTTTGGCTGAATCTCAAGCCATTTCTGCTATTCAGATTTCAGGAGACCCGTGGCTCTGTTTTTCCCCACCTCCTGAATGTGCATTTTTGGTCCGCAACAGGAAAATGCAGCTAGATTGGAGGGGGGGGGGGCAGTAATGGACTTTCCATAATTTTAGAGCTATTGGGATGAAAATGGCCACACTTGAAGGACACATCTACACATCTTTGAAAGGCACTTTCTGAAAGAGATGAGGGAGGAGAGATAAGTGAAGAAGCTAAAGTCTTTAGCAGAGGCTAAAAGGTGACTCAAAGCTCAGAGCTATGCTAAAAGAAAAGCACACCCACCCACAAGTCCCCAAACACTGTGCAGCACTTCCATCTCCCAGCCCCACTAAATAAAACATCAAGAAAATAAAAATAAAGGAAAATCAAAAAGATTCATGGCAAAAGAGAGACCATGCCAAGCAAAGGCTAAAGTTGACAGTGAGTGGCAAGGCAATTGGACTGAAGCACCTCTCCCTAGAGCCAGGGCACAACTGAGCAATGGAGGCACTTGCCCCATTAAATAGGCACAGCTTGCATAAGACACATCACAGCTTTATTCTATTCTGATTGGCCCAAAAGGCAGGGCTCACAGAGAAACTCCATGCAAGCATGTGGTGGCCTCTCCATGCTATCCCAAATAGAGCAGAAGGTAGCCATGACACGGCAGCCACCGGCAGCTTGGTTGAAAAAAAACGTGGTGGCAGAGACTTTTTTGTTACAGGCATCTGAAAAAAATGAAGAAGGCAAAGGCAAATGGCCAAAACAAATCTATGCACAAGTCTAGTTTCTATAGTTGAGCAAAGAATTAATCCAAGATGTCCAGAGTTCTAAGTCCAACACTCATGCCACTACATTATGCTAACTCTCAAGTTAACTTAGAGCACATCTGGTTTACGCCTGAGTTTAACTGCAAATATCCATATCTTTTTTGCAAGTATGGGGTCTGTGGAGACAGACACCTAGGATTGCCATCCACAATCCCAGGTGGCATCTCCTCAGCCATCCCTCAGTCTTGGGGCTCAGGCAATCTGGAGAGATGAGATAACAGCGCTCCCTGCTCCCTGTTTTGCCCTCAAAATAAGTAGAACTCTTCTTTAATTGCTCCTGGAAGCTGTCCATTCTCTTCTTTGCCTGCAGTTATGATGCAGTGGAGCTTGGAGAGGAGAAGGGACTTCCATCTCCAAGCTCTGTCATGTCATCACTTCCACACAGGACAAAATCAGTATGAACCGGTATTAAAAATGCTGGCTCATGCCGCATTATGAGGCCACACATGGTTTGACACGAGTGGGCATGACATTTAATTTAGCCCTGAAACAACTTTTTGAATCTCAACAGAATACAGTGAGCCTCCACATTTGCTTTTTAACTCTTACAGATTTGATTATTTATGGATTTGATTAATATGTTTTCTCTAAAATCTCTAGATCCTCCAGTGTGATTGCATGGTCAAATTAACCTGGGGTACCCAGAGATTCCCAAAGAGAAAGCTTTTATGGGCATTTGCAGGTCCTCCAATGTGATTCTATGGTCACCATCCACACTGGAGGACCTAGGGTTACTAGAGAGGTATTCCCTCAGATAAAAAATAACATTTTTAAATGTCATGTTTATTCCACTTTGTTGCACCCCTAGGCTATGTGGGCACCTCAAAACCACATTGGATATAAGCAAGCAAGCTGTTTATTGAAGGTTATATGCAAGCAATAGTGAAATCAAAGTTCAGAGTCAATAAAATGGGTTTAAATCCACAAGAACAAAGGACTAGAAAATCTGAAACAAGAGTCTATAAAAGTCACTCAAAAAACATAGTCCAAACTGGATATCAAAGTAAGTCCCAAGAAAGGTATCAAGAATAATCCAAACAAGATTAATTCCAAGGCATGAGTCAAATGAACACTCAGGAAACAAGACTAAAATACAGGATCAAACTCCAAGATAGTATAAAGTCAATGCTGGAACACAAGGCAAGGGTCTTGGCTAGAATAGAAATCCAAACGGCAAAGTCCCTGGAACATTCAACTAGATTAAAAGGCCGAAGCAAGGCTGGAACTTGAAGCAAGATACACGGCTGCAGGAATACACAGGAACACAGAGCAAAGATCTTTCTCTCTTGGATTAGCAATGTTGCCACCTCTGAATGTGTCAGAGAAAGCAAACATTTTAAGGCAAATTCAAGGCCTCAAAGCATGAGAATAGTGCTTATTAGTTCTCTTCAAAAGCAGCTGTCTACTCCTTCACACAGACTCCCTCTCTGTCCGGTGTTGAGTTATCGCTCCTCTCCTGTCAAGCTCATTAGCCCTTTCTGTGTTATCATTTTCAGCATCTGAACTGGAATGTCCATCTGGCATCAGAAGGCCTGGCCTTGACTGCATAGGGGAATGTGATTCAAACTGTCTACTTGCAACCATTCTGTCTCTAGTTCCAGAATCCACTGGGACTCTGGTTGCATCTCAGGCCCAAATCCAGCATCCTCTGACAAGGCAGATGCAGGGGTATATCATAATCATAGGCTGAATGGGCCTTACCTCAGGGTCACCTGACAGCTCAAATAGAGGTTGGGCCACAACACACTTTCCCAAGAGTCTGCACCCAACCCCAGTGAATGTGGAGGACCGAGTGTAGACTGTAATTGAAATATTAAATGCATTGCAGAAAACTGATCATTCTTGGAAATGTCCTCTAATCTTGAGATGTTTTTAACATAATCGTTTAGTGAAAATTTCACTTCTTACCAGCAGTAAGATGCACTTTCAAACCTCTTATGGGGAACAACAATTGATTGTTGGGTGGAATCAAAAATTAAGTTCTAGTGAAAGATTCAGCATCTCACAACTGCTGACATCCTGTTTTTTCTCTCCTTTGTTGTTTTAACTCTGTTTGAATAAAGAACAATTCTTTTCATACCTTGCAGCTTACTGTAGTTTAAAGATCTCTATGTAAGAGGTTTAATAGAGATCTGCAATGTAACTTGAATGTCGATATTTAATGCTCACATCATGTTTTAATCTAGATTTCTGTCCCAGTAGTTCCCTGTGTGGTCAAGGTATTTAAATCCTAAGTAGACAGAGAAAGCATAAAAGTTAACCGCTCTCCTGAGAAAAGCATCAGAGTCAGAGCTAACATTTGCCTGGGGAAGTACTAGCCTGTTAGGAAGAGGAAAGGGTTATTAAACTAACAACACTGAGACATTTTCATGTTAATGTCAATAGTCCCATTCAGTAATAGCTCTAGGATTAAACACAGTGCACCATGCTCAACATTGCTTCCATCTGTGAAGAGTATAGGAAACAAAATAGTAATTTAGCTGAGCAAACCTGTGTTGATCTATTTTGACATAGGTTAAATTGCAGAGCATATATCATGATCTACACATATGGTTATATCTTCTTCATACTGACAATAATGGCATATTAACAGAGCTCTCCTTAGCAAGAAGAAAAAATATTTTATCAATAGAATAGAATAGTTTTATTCTCATTATACATTGTACAACAAAATTAAATGCTTTCTCCAGTACACATAACAAAAACAACACACCCATCTCTCCACATCCCAACCACCACTGCACAGCCCCCAATGCCACATCATTGTGAAACCACAGAGTTCAATATAGTTATAGCTCTAGGGTAAAGGCTACCTCTCAGTCTATTTGCCATCCTATATCATCTGCAAGATGGTAATAATTCCAAAAAAAAGTATATCCTAGGTGAGATGGATCCTTAAGAATGTTTTGAGCTTTCTTAAGGCTACAGGACTTATAAACGTCTTCCAAAGAGGGTAAAGGGCAACCAATAATTCTCTGTGCAGTAGTGGTGACCCTTTGGAATGCTTTCCTATCTACCACCGTTACCAAACCATGCACAGATACAGTAAGTTAGAACACTCTCTATAACACAGCCGTAGAACATCACCAATAGTTTATCATTCAGTTGATGTTTCCTTAGAAGTCTTAGATAATACAATCTCTACTCGGCCCTCTTAACCAGGTCAACAGTGACCTAAAACTGGCCACCCGCTCCACTTGGTCTCCATTTATGACCAAGGGCTGGATTTCTAGTCTGTTCTTTCTGTAGTCGACTAAGAGCTCCTTGGTCCTCAATAAGAAATATAAAGCCAAAGGATATACTGGCCATGCTTTAAGATCATGTAAATATCTTAAGTACAAAATATACCAATTTCTGGATAAAGCAACAGAATTTAACATAATTAAGCACTGAGTTGCCAGAAGACTCTTGAAATGATTGGGTTTTGTAAACAAAGACCAACAACAAATATCTGTCACGTTTAATAGAACATTTTTCAATATCTACATGAAATGTTATAGGAAATAGATGCCAATCTTGAAATGAAGGAAAGGGCACAGCTCTCTAGTGCTTGTTATTTTTTAAATACAATTGTTGTAGAAATAGAAGAATCTTGTAGCAACATGAAGCCTAACATTTTTGTTGTACAAGTTTACATAGGTACAAAACTATTCCCACTTGACTTACCTGATGTTGATGCTTCAGTGCTTCTGAAACCCATGTCACAATAACATCCATGTTTATATTTCACATAGGAGCTCTATAAAGGTCAACAAGGAACAAAAACATAGGTGTGAGAAGAACTTACTAAAAATATTTATGTTTCTCTTCCAGTTTCTACATGGGTTTGCATAAACTGCATTCAACTGTCTCTGTATGTCCTTAGCAATTTTTTGTTTATCTGTTATTAAAATGTGTCCCTAGTGCTGAGGATTCAGAAAATATGACTGAACATGATACTAAGCAAGAGGCCTGAACCTCTGGTTATATATATACACACAGCTTGTGCATGGATTCGTTTTGGATTTTTGCCTTCGGCTTGTTTGGCTGGTTTGAAAGGCCGTAATGCCATGAGCTCCACTGCCACTCTGATGCTTTTAATCCAGGTCTTAATGAAGGATATAAGGACAAGGGTTAGGAAAAGGGTAAAAGTTTTCCCCTGACATTAAGTCTAGTTGTGTCCGACTTGGGGTTGGTGCTCATCTCTATTTCTAAGCCGAAGAGCCGGCATTGTCCCTAGACACCTCCAAGGTCATGTGGCTGACATGACTGCATGAAGCACCATTACCTTCCCAATAAGTGGTACCTATTGTAGTTTTTTAAATAATTTTTATTAATGTTTTACATAGTGATAGAATCAAATCATGGGGTAAACTAATGTATGAGGTAGATACGGGGATGATTAAAGAAAGTATGTAGTACAAGAAATTGTGAAAGGTTAGGGAGAAGAATATAGTGATAAAAGAGAAGAAAAACGAAGATGTAGGAAAGGGGACCAGTAAGAAGGGAGGGAGTTCAAAAATGGGGGGGGGGGTAAAGGGGGGTTTATTTGAACTTCCAATTTTCTCCAATGTTGATAATGTCTTTAATTATCTCCTTTTGCTTTTGCCTCTCTCTCATTTGTATTCCTTGGCCAGCAAGTTGTCCTCATTTCTCTGAATTCAGCTATATAAATACCTTTCTATTCTCTTTCTTCATAAAGTTCTTAAATAGAGCCCAGTCCATAGTTTTCTTTGGTTTTCCTTGATGTTGGGATAATAGTTGCGTCAATAGATCCATGTCCATGATTTCCATTATTTTCATTAGCCATTCTTCTGTAGTTGGAGTCTCTTTTTGAAAGCAGCACCTATTGATCTACTCACATTTGCATGTTTTCAAACTGCTAGGTTGGCAGAAGAGGGGCTAACAGCAGGAGCTCACTCTGCTCCCCAGATTCAAACCGCCGACCTTTTGGTCAGCAAATTTAGCAGCTCAGTGGTTTAACGATGCCTAAAATGACAGGAAGGAGAGCCTGGATAGTCCCCTCCCCCTTGCTGGCAATGGGCTGGATCGAAAATGAAACTTTCGGCTTCCTGAACAAAAAAACAGATTTCTGTCCTCCCAAATTCAGGAAGCTCCCGAAAAATGGATTGGGACCACCATCGAAATCCGGGACTCCGAAACGGATCATGGTTAATTCAGATTGCTCTCCCTCCCTCCCTCTCTCTCTCTCTCTCTCTCTCTCTCTCTATATATATATATATATATATATATATATATACACACAGTAGAGTCTCACTTATCCAACATAAACAGGCCGGCAGAATGTTGGATAAGTGAATATGTTGGATAATAAGGAGGCATTAAGGAAAAGCCTATTAAACATCAAATTAAGTTATGATTTTACAAATGAAGCACCAAAACATCATGTTAGACAACAAATTTGGCAGAAAAAGTAGTTCAATATGCAGTAATGCTATGTAGTAATTACTGTATTTATGAATTTAGCACCAAAATATCACGATATATTGAAAACATTGATTACAAAAATGTGTTGGATAATCCAGAAAGCGAGTGTTGGATAAGTGAGACTCTACTGTATGTGTGTATATATATATATATATACCAAATACCAAATTTATTTAATGCTTAGACCATAGGTCTTTCGCATGCAAGACAAACAAACAAATACACAAACAAACAAACAAATACACAAAAACCAGATCATCAAATACAATATAAAACGTGTGTGTGTGTGTGTGTGTGTGTGTGTATATATATATATATAGAGAGAGAGAGAGAGTATCTTCACTAGATCCTTCTTCAGGAGTTGCAAAAGTTGACCATACTCAGAGTTCTGCAATCTCCTGTGTGCTAATGGATTCATCAGTGCTCTCCTGTTCTTGTGTTTTGGAGGAAAGGTTGCACATATGAACCACAATTGAGAAAAAAAAATTTACCCTGACATATACCATATAAGTATATGAATGCAAAGTCGGCCTCATGCAGAAGCCAAGGTCAGGTTTTGCAGCCCACATTTTTTATGACTCACGGGTAAGTCAAGAATGGAAAGCACCAATGCCTCCTCAGAGGACCAATCATTCTTCGCCACTGCCACCGTCTCTTCCTCTGTTCAATATTCAAAAAGGCCAGAAATGGTCCAACGGGGAAGATAGTAGAGGGGATCGGTGCTCCTTTTAGGGTCTTCTGAGATGGACTAACCTCTTGCCTTTTGCCACTCTAGTAAGAGAGAGGGGTGGTTCCTTTTTTGATAAAAGTTAAGACACAGTACTCACATTGACCCATGGATAGCCCGAGCCAGGCTTTTGGACTGATTTTTTGACTAAAATTTCTAGACATATATGAGTATATACAATACAATTTTCTATCTACTCAGCAACCATACCCTACATGCATACTCCACTTTCTGTTCTTTCCTGTCACATCAAAGCAATACTTCCACATTTTGAAGCCTTCACATTTTTATCCAACTAATCACCACCTTGCATGCAAGAACTAATAAATGTATACAGTACTGATAATAAAGTCTACATCGAAACTGACATAGAGATTAATATTTTATTTGATTCGGGCAAATAAAACAAGTATCAGTACTACGGATACGGGGTTTGTACTGTACTTCCAACTGTTATTTTAAAGGGAATTCTGTCCTTCTCATTAATTCTTTCCCCAGTATAGTAATTTATATGCAGCCCCTATATTCTTACAGATCCAAGGGACTGGAAAGTGTAAGCTGAGATAATATTTCATAAAAGAGGAGGGATATTAGAGGGAAATTTGAAAATAAAAACAAAAAGGCTATATGGAGAACAGGATTAAAGCTGTGCATAGTTCATTTTATAGTTTCTACAAACCTTATTAGAAAGATTAGTGATAGAACACATACTTCAAATATCCCAGGCTCAGTCAACAACTTTTCCAATTTAAGAAAGATTTCTGCTGGCAGTTGCTGGAAAACTGAGTCCTAGGAGAACTAGTTCCAGTCAGATGTCTAGGTGTGCCAATGATCTTGTTCAATATAAGGTTAACTTCATAGATTCTAAGATTGATTTTGGTCTCTTCTGCTAATGCATACATGGAATTACACATAATAGCATATTGACCCAAGAAGGCTTTGCTTTGTCTTTGATCTTGGGATCTTTAGTTACCTCTACACTAATAAATGACTGGCAACTTATTATCCTGCAGTGCTGGATCTAGAAAATGTGTGTTTTTCTGGTTCCATTCTAATTGTGTTCTTCTTAGTTTTCATTCAAGTAAACATGTAAGTTGTGTACCAACCAATGTTTGGAATGTATTTCGTATTTACAACAAAAATTTCTGTTTGAGCTTTCTTTCTTATTGAAATGTAGTTGTTCCTTTTCCTCTCTTTTACCACTGCTACACTGTGAAGGTTTCCAAGCTATCAGCAGCTTTTGAAGTTTTACAAATGACATGTTGGTTTTAATACAGTCTGAGAAAAAACAACCCCAGATCTGACAACCAGCTGGATAAAAACAATATTAGATTTTTTTTTAATAGCCGGCATGGATATGACAGGGGGAGGGGAGTGAGTAGAGGAGGGCAAAATCCTCATATTTCATGCATGATGCTTGCGTAATTGGCAGCAGTGATGCTCACAAGCTGTTTATTAATTAAAAAGCATTTTAGGTGGAGACAACGGGCTCAAATGTAAAGTGGAAATATCCATGCTGTTAAGCAAGCCATTTTCTTGGAGACGATTGGTTATCATCCTCATGTATATTCATACAGTGTGTTTCACAAGTAGGACTTCTGTTATTGAGAGTAACTAGGGGAAAATGATCCGGAAGGCAAGACATCGTAAGCAGCGCTTTTCTTGAAAAACGAAGGAAATGTCTGAGCTAGGATATACACCTGGATACTGACACAACACTCCCAGTGAGTTAATTCCTAACATCTCCTTTGTGTTGATAATATGAACCAAAAATGACTGTAAAAGAGTGTATGGCTAATAATGTGTGTCTTTTTATTCATTTTCCTGCTGCTCAATATATAAGTGAATGTTTAATTTTTCAAAAAAATCATTAATTGTCCTTTATCCATGACTTAAATATATGAGAAAATTGTGTGGGGTTTCCCCCCTTATTGTGATTATTTGATTTCTTAGTTCAAAATATTCACAGGTATTACTCTTTGAAGAAAAGAAGAATTGACCCAGAGACAATGCTATTTGCTGAATTTCTTTAGAAACATGCTTTTCCTCTCACATGATATATGCATGTGAATCTCCTCCCAGGCTAAAATGTTGTCAATTTGACACAATGTCTTTGTTTGTACAAGTAAATTGTGGTTTAGTTCTCCAGATTCTCATACCTTATTCTCACTCTCCCTTTTTATAAGTACCTCTGTATCACAGCTTGCTTCTAGAGTTCCTGGAAAATGCATTCAAAGTTGTTATAATGCAACATACAATACACTATAATTATTACATTAGATTTAAAATATATTACCTTTTAAATAAAATTTATGTTACTAGATACATTATGTAGTGTAGGATATAGTTAAATTGTTTTGAATGTGTCAGAAAGGATACCCCTTCCCTCTCTCCTTCATGTGCAGTTGTTTTCTGAGGTGTATAGATTGAAAGAGGTTCCTATGTTTGATGTTTTCTCTGGTTTATGTTCAAACAAAACCCCAGCTCCTCTGGAGGATAAAGTGGGGGCTGAATAACCCCAGGGTTTTCCTTGATGTACAGAAAGAGTGAAAAAGGAAAGAGAAAGAAAAACCAATTTTGCTGGGAGGAACTATCCTCCAGAAGTGTCTTGTCTGCAAGTCAGCTCTAAAAATATAATATATCAAAGGTGAAAGTAAAGGATCACAAATATTGACGATCTGTCATGTTGAAATGCGCCAGTTGCAATTTAACTTCACAATCACAGTATGGTTCCTTTTCTAGTACAACAGTTTGATTTGGGCTATTTCTAACCTATATTCTCAGAAAATACTAGAGTCAGTTAAAAGCATAAGATCCAATTAGGAAACTTTAGGATTCCTGAATTTATTGGAAAGTCTTCCCTTGAATTTTTTTGTGCTCCATCCAGAGCAGTTGGATATTCCAAGAACAGCACTATCTTGTCACAGCTCCTTTTTTATTATTTAGAGACCTAGGGTATATTTATAATGTTTGTGTTATTTCCAAATATGCCATAGATGGAGGAACAGCATTTACATTCTGAGAAGACAGTAGTGTTGTTCATCAATAGTTCCTTCTTAAATTAGAGGAAATAGTTTAAGCAAGGCTGTGTCCTTCAATAAGTATTCTTCAATATTTCTACTAGATAAAATAGGAGAAAGAATACTTACCAAATTGGTGGACATAGCAATATTTGGAGAGCCACATAGTTGCCATGTCTGACCTAATAACAGGTCTAGGAGAGTAGCCATGGACAGATAAAATCTGAGCATTGTTCCATACATAGAATCATAAAATAATAGAGTTGGAAGAGACCTCATGGACCATCCAGTCCAACCCCCTGCCAAGAAGCAGGAAATTGCATTCAAAGCACCCCCGACACATACGACATGCTCCCTCCCACCACCACCACCATGACATTTTCTTCTACTTTCCAAATTCTGGCATTGCTGAGAGTGAAGGCGGTTCTACACAGACACTAAAATCCAATGTGGAAGTGGATTAAATTAAACTAGTTTTGCTGTGCAGCACCTACACAAACATCCCAGGAACCAGCTTGAGGCTTGGATGGTGGTCACAGTAACCACTGATTGTGGATTGGAGCCAAACCCTGGAACTGGAGTATCCGTGGGTCAATAGAAAATCCTAGAAAATGCAGGATTTTTATTCTTAACCAGTCTGCTGAGATGCACTAATGTGCATATCCGTATCAATTCGGGATCACCCCAGTTTCGAGCCCTGCATGGGATAGAGTGACTCTGATCACCTGCAGCACATTATCTGATTTGTTCTGGTGTTTTGTTACCACACTGTTTTGGGCATAATGTATGCTGCAGCTGACATTGGAGGTGTACATTTTGTGGGCATCCCTCTCTCAAACTGGCTTCAAACTGCATTATAGTGTCTGTGTAGAACTGCCTGAGACGATGAAAGTTGTGTTCACTTTGAACTGTTATATATGCTATGTTTCCATTCCTTTGGTAACTTTCCCTGCCTCTTTACTTTGGATTCCAAAACTCTATTTCTAGATGCATGACTGAAGTTTTAAATTACTGCATTGCTTTGGTGATTGAAGAGAAAATTCATGAGGGGTGGAATGCTGTTACCACTCCCAGCATCCTGATAGCTATGTAGCCCTAGGTCTATTCAAAAGGTATTTTCAATGGCAATGACAATGGACATACCTCAGATTATGACTTTGAATTGATGTAATTTTAAATTGATGTTTTTATAATTGATGTTTTGACTATTTGTTTTAGTTTTAATTGTTATAATTGTTGTGTTTGGCATCTAATGGTTGCAGGTGGTGAGGCTGCACTGAGTCCCCCCCCCCCCCCGCCGGGGTGTGTGTGTGAGAAGGACAGGATATAAATGTATGAAATAAATAATAATAAATAATAAATAATTTTCAAAATGTACATTTTCTGTACATTTTGGGAATATATTTTGTTGTTATTTGTATCAGTTTGCACCCCTATGAATGAGAGACTTTTAAGAGCTTAGGTCATCAGCTACTCATCAGATTTTCCATAATCAGAGCAACTGTGGAAAATATTTTTGTTTACATTTTTGAAGACTAATAAATTGTGTAACTGTTTCATTTTGTTCTTCAGTTTTTAATATTGTTATAACAAAGAAATTCAGTTATACAGAAATCCATGAGAGTGATCAAAGCAGACCAATTGACCATGTAGTTGTTAAAAACTGCAGTTCTGGGACAGAGCAAAGAATAATACAGTCAAATACAGAATTTCTGGGTGGTGGTGGGGGACTGCATGGCTAGACTTGCCAGAAGAAAATGATGCTCAATAAGGGTGGCAGTCCTTGAAGAATGAGTTGCAAAAAGTACAATCACAAACAATCCAATGGAAAAAGAAAAGTGGGAAATAAAAGCAAAAGCCAACGTGGTTGCACAGTGAAATCAAAGAAGAACTGGGGGCGGGGGGGGGGGGGGGAGGCATTTATATAGAAAGTTCAGATCTGTAGGAATAGACAAACTACATCCTAAAGTACTGAAGGAATTTTCTGATGTATTCACTTTCCATCTGGAGGGGATATCTTAGCATCTTTGGCATCTCATTTGGTGAGATGCCAAATATTGCCCCTTTTTAAATAAAAAAGCAGAGAAGAAGATCCAGGAAACTAGAGAGCAGTCAGCATATTAAACGATAATGCAGGAGTCTATCTCACGTATCTTGATGATAATGTAATGATTGGTAGTAGCCAATGTAGGTTTCTGAATCCTGCCAAACTAATATTTTCTCAATTAGGTCACTAGTTTATTAGACCATGTAAATGCTGGGGATGTCATTTATCTGGATTCCAGCAAAGCGTTTCATAAGATCCCCATAGTGATCTGATTAGCAAACTGATTCAATTGGAACATTATCAGAGGATTCCATAACTGTTTGGAAAACCATGCTCAAAGAGTCATCATCAATGTCCGTGCTTCAAGCTAGAAATAGGTTTTCAGTGCCTTGGGGTTTTATACTATGGATATTACTCTTCAACATTTTTACCAATTAACTACCGTGTTTCCCCGAAAATAAGACAGTGTCTTATATTATTTTTTACTCCCAAAGATGCGCTAGGTCTTATTTTCAGGGGATGTCTTATTTTTCCATGAAGAAGAATTCATATTTATTGTTGAACAAAAAAAAAAGAACATATATTCTATACTGTACAGTAGTTGTCATCACAAACCAACATAACTAAACCAGACAAACTGTGGCTCCTGTCAAGAATTTCTTGTTACTATCATTATTTCCATATACAACTGGTATGTAAGCCACCCTGAGTCCCTCCGGGGAGATGGAAGCGGGGTATAAAATAAAATAATAATAATAATAATAATAATTATTATTATTATTATTATTATTATTGTATGACACAGCAAACAAGATAGACATGCTGGATTTCATATCACAAAATCACAAGTCGAACACTTCCCAAGTGTCTAGGACTGTGTGATTCATTATTATTATTATTATTATTATTATTATTATTATTATTATTATTATTATCATTAAATGGTGTTTTGTTTGGCAGGCGCCGGGCATGCTTCCAAACAAAACCTTTGCTAGGTCTTACTTTCGGGGGAGGCCTTATATTTAGCAATTCAGCAAAACTTCTACTAGGTCTTATTTTTTGGGGATGTCTTATTTTCAGGGAAACAGGGTAGGATATAGGGAATCCTTATAAAGTTTGCAGATGATACAAAACTGGAGAGGGAAAATAGGAATAGAATTCAAAAAGACCTAAGTAAACCAGAAAATTTAGGCAGAAATTACTGTATGAAAATGAAATAAAATAGAGACAAATACCAAAACCTACATTAAGGAGCTCATCACATTTAGTTGCCCAACACGGGTGACAGAGGGGGGATTTACCAGGCAGCTTGGCAAATCTGTGGTGCAGCATGGGAATCCAGCACCCCGCAGCGACTGTGGCAATGCCTTCCTCATCCCACGGGGGAAAGCTTTGCTTTCTAGCTTGCCCTGCGCTCGCCTCATTGTAGGCAACAAGAACATGGGAAGCCCCAGTGTTCTCGTTGCTCCTTCTTATGCTTTCACCACAGTTCAGACAGGGAGCCCCGCCGGAAGTAGATGAACGTCGTTTGATGGGGTCCAATGGGCTCTGTCCCTGAACTGTGGTGAAAGTGTCATATGACAGGTACATTTACCCATGTGATGAAGTCCTAAGACCACAAACACCAAAGGCTCATGCATAGAATGAAGGATACATGACTCAGCAGTGCTACATACAAAAAGGACCTTTGGTATTATGATTGATGATTGATTGAACATAAGGCAGCCCTCTTTAAATACCTCAAGGGTTGATACTGAGAGGGGGCAGCCCTGTTCCCTGCTGCCCCTGAAAGTAGGAATGAATCTAATTGTTTTAGGTTATAGGAGAGTAGCTTTCGATTGAGCATTAGAAATAACCTTTTGGCAATAAGAACAGTTGGCAATTGAACCAAGTGCCTTGAGATGTAGTAAGGTCCCATTTTCTACACATTTTCAGAAAAAGGCTGGACTCAGTGATCCATGAGGCACCACCCAACTCTATGATTCTATGATATGAAAAATGTTACAAGAAGGTATCTATGTTAAAATATGGATGTCAAAGCTTGAGCTTTAGCCAGGAAAAACAGTATTGAAATTTTATGTTCAAATGCTATTATCTTGTTCCTAAGGCCCAGATTATCCCCAGGACTGCATTCATATAATATAATATTTAATACTCATTTAGAAAGAAGAACTGTTAATAATTTCTGCTGTGATTAGCTTGGAAACACTTGTAAACAATTGCATTATATATCTTGAAAGTGAAGTTTTCTTTTCAAACTTGACTCTGACATCATGACAGTTTATGTCAGTTGTATTTTTAATATGATTTACCGCAGGGGCTAATGCAGCATAGTGACTAAGCAGCCAAATGTGCAATGTTAAATATACCTTAACATTTAATGTGAAAGTTTATTAAAATTGTTTATAAAATATGTTTATTTAAAATACAAATTGCATCACTTGGAGGTCTGATAATTAATAGGATCAGTGCATGTAGTGAATGAGGAATTTCTTTTCATTGCAAGAGATCTTCAGAGGAAATTTTCCAGCAGAGGGAGGGAAGATTAGCTCTCCCCCTCTGTGCCTGTTTTAATTTCATTAATTATCCATTTCCCCAGCTGATGAAATTTGCATTTTTACAAAACATGCAGCATACATGCAAAGATGCATTTAGCATCCAATATAGTTTGGGGCTATGATACCAAGGCTAAAATGTTATACCCATTTATGTGGAAGTAACTCTCATTGGCTATCACATGGACATGAATAGAACTGGACTATTTGCTATGAATTAGGACATTAGTTTGACTCTTTCCAAATTACATTTGCAACTTAAGTTTACTGTATTAGAGGCAAAGATGAAGTACTTTGGCCACATAATGAGAAGACAGGAAATCTTGGAGAAGATAATGATGTTGGGGTAAATGGAAAGAAAAAGGAAGTGATGACTTGATCTTGAAGGAGCTGGGGATGGCGACAACTTCAGGGGCCAAAATTGTGGATTTTGATATGACTTGCCAATAAGTCGAGGGTCATTCACCAGAGAGGGAAAAGTACGAATGCCACCTTGAGGTTCATCTATCCCTGGCCAATGCCACAATTTCACTGCCCAAGCATTCAAAAAGGTGAAGAAAGTAGGTTTCCCCGTGGATGAATTAAGCTCTTGTCTTTTGTCACTTTGCTCAGAGAAGCAAATAGTTCATTTTTGTTAAGGGTTATGGTACAGTACTTATAATGATCCATGGATAAGTCAACCCAGGTTTTAGGGGTTGATTTTTTGACTAAAACTTCTAGATTTATACACAGTAAGTCTCCATGCCCTCAAATTCATGATGTGTGACCTTGCAGAATCGGTGTAAGAATTATAATGATGATTAGGCTTGTGCCTAAATTTGGTTTGGTCGGTTCCCTTCAGCCAATCCAGCTTGTTCGGTTGGCCGTAATGGTAAGCGCTTTGCCGTCTTGTTTTTTTCAGCCAAAATGGGCCACGTGGCTGCCGGTTCCATCCCATCATCTCCTATTCGGCATCACACAGCACACGAAGAGGCTGCTACTTTCTCACATGAAGGTTTCCCTGTTTGCTCTGCTTGTTGGATCAATCAGAATAGAATAATGTCATGACGTGTCTTATGCAAGCTGTGTCTATTTAATGGGGCAAGTGCCTCCATTGCTCTCCGTTCCATCCTGGCTCTAGGGAGGTGCTTCAGTCCAATTGCCTTGCCATTCGCTTTATTTTTTTGGCTTATGTTGGCTTGGTCTCTCTCTAGCATTGAATCTTTTCATTTTCCTTTATTTTCCTTCATTTTCTTGATTCTTTTTTATTTAGTGAGACTGAGAATTGGGAAAGTGCGGGGTGGGTGGGTGGAGTGTGCGCATGCATTTGGGGACTTGGGAGAAAGAAAGAGTATCTCTTTGCTCTTGGTGTGCTTTTTAAAAATATTTGGGTGGCTCTGAAAGCCTTAAGTCACCCTTTGGCTTCTTTTTCTCCTCCTCTCCTCTCCTTCAGAAAATACTTTTAAAAGGTTATAACAATTATTATTAATAATAATAATCCCAGCAAACAAACAGAAAAGCCTCGTTCTTAGAAAACTACTACTACATTACCTGCCTACCTATAATTTAATTCCTTTGCAAACAAGTCTAAACCTCCCATGTAATCAATTTCACATTTTGGAGCATTTTGGATTTCTGGATAAGGCATGCTCGATCTATACTGAACCTGATGTGAACATCACAGGAATTTACATCTTTTCTTCCTTATTGAATGAAATGTGGAAATTTCAGTTACACAGAGATACAAGAGAAATGGTGTGCACAGTTGGTGAAGTTGTGTCCTTATGGTCATGTTTTTTCTTTGCTGTATGAATTTCAGACCAGTTTAATCTAAAAAATGAAGCGTGGTTGTCTTCTCAAATTAAAAAACAGTGTTCAGTTCCCCCAAACTTGTGCTGCTTTCTAACTGATAAAGGGTGTGAAATCTTCAAAAATGAATATGATCCATTTTACCTTTTCAGGCAGTTGGGAGGAGGGGATATTGCTTTTTCTAAGTGTTTCCTTCACAGGAATGTGGATCAGTTGCCAAGGCAACACAAGAGAACTGTACCATGCCTGCATGTGTGTGATTGTACTTTGTTCTCCTTATAGATGGAGGAGATCAAATTTAAAGACAGAGCAGTCTACGTGCTGGAAAGAGAGTTAGGGGTTCAAGCCGGGCATGCTCAGAGACTTCAGCTCCAAAAGGAGGCTTTAGATGAACAACTTTTCCAGCTCAGAGAGGCTGACCGGCATCTGAGCAGCCCCAAGCGGGAACTTCCTCATGCAAGTGGTGCAGGAGAGACTTCAGAGCAATCAGGAAGTCCTGTAAGCACTTTCTAGTGGTTTTTGCCTAAAACGAAAAGAAAAAAAACACAAAATATGACAAAATCTTGATGAGTGAGAGCACATCCTAGCAAGTGGCTTTGTTATTTATTTGTTTGTTTGTTTTTTCCAATTAATAATGTGTTGATGGTGGGAAAACCAAAGTTTGACCTCTTGATTTGGTCATGCTTTTTTTTTTTCATTTTGCCAGAGGGTAAACATTTCTGTTTTTCCTTTACATAAATAAAACTCAGCTTACTTTGAACACTTACCTTGATCTGACAGCTTGAAATGCTTTCTCGGAGACTCTCAGCATGAAAATGCATAACTAAACTGATTAATGCTACTGATTTCCCAGGCTAACGGTGCACCTACTCTCTAGAATTAATGCAGTTTGACACAATTTGAATTACCATGGTTCAATGCTATGGAATCAATTGAGTTGTAGTTTTAAAAAATCTCTACCTTTTCTGCCAAAGAAGGCTGATGCCTCACCAAACTACAGCTCAGGATAACATAGCATTAAGTTATGGCAGTTAAAGTGGTGTCAAACACCACTTTAATTCTGCATTGCAGAGGCACCCTAAATTAAAAGTAAGGTGGCCAGTGGCTATATGTAGAAGATAGAACTGCTGTCCTTTTAATGGTTGTATGGAAGGAGGGATTTCAGCTTTGTCATGTCTGATATGCTTGCTGAAATTACTTCCACCCAAACATGAATGATACAATACTAGTGTCCTCTGCTTTTAAGATGGCCACCTTGCTTACTAATCCTACTGCAAACGAATGCAAAAGTTAATTGATTTTCGAGGAAATGAAGTAACATGCTAACTTCTGGAATGATGCTTAGGTGCCACTGCTAGTACCAGGGCAGTATGAATGGGGCCAAATTTACCACAATGGAACAAAGTGAAGCTACTGCCTCCAACTATAGTTGTTGAGAATGCTATATAATCCTGCGGTGATGGAGGAGAGACTCAATGGAGGAGAGACACAACACACAGTCAGCTTTCTAACTTCAAATCTTACCCTCTTGGAGATAGATCTGCCATTGGACTGTGTGAAGCCCTGCCTAAAGGCTGCCACATAATGATCTTCTGGCACCATCATCTTGCCATGATAGATCAAGTGGTGGCTGCTACACTCAGGGAAAAGGAAGTTTTAGGTCTTACTTTCAGGAAGTATGCTGTGCTTCTAACCCAGCTTCCGCTCTAGAATATGAAAAGGAAGGGCAAAACACCATATTTAACCTCTGCCTCAGGCTAAAAATGGCTGTGCCCAGCCCTGAACACTTATCACTGCTTCCAATTTCCACAAATGCTCTTTAGAAAGTGAATGAGAATGCCAACTAACATATTCTTTAATGCTTCTTTCATACTATGCAATCTCTTGCACCATTTAATGCAAATTCACCTCTTCTGCAGGCTTTCTGTGTAGCTATGCCACTCTTCCAGCTTCCGCATTAATTTGCTAATGATAGAGATTTTTCTGTGACATTTGTTAAAGTTCTTTTCATTGTTGATCCTCATCAAGATTTCTTTTGTAGTGCTGCTTGATTTGAATTGTAGATTTTTTTTTCAAAAACATGAGCACAAAATCTTTTTTCCTCTTCTTTGTTTCAAGCCTCTCCTGCACCTGTTGAATGAAGAATCCTAGCAATATTAAGTTTCATTAGGCCAGAGATATTCATCATTTGTTTGCTTGGTTTAAAAGTGTTAATATCGAGATTTTAATTTCTTCAATTTCTATATATATCTCAAGAAATTAAAATAACAAATAATGAATAAAGTAAAATGTTAAAATGCTATTATAATTTCTTTTCTTTACTCTAAAAATGAAGGTAGCAACTCCTCTATCTGTATTCATTTTCTATTTGAGTTAAACATTTTCACTTATGGATTGATTAAAAGACAATCCTGAGATTTTCAAGCAACCCATTTAGATGTTCAGATATCCAATTCCATGTTCTGTGCTGGTCATGGACTGTATAAAAGTCTTGAGTTCCATGCAAAAATAACATATGCAATGATAGAATTGCACTTATTTATTGCATCTTATATTCAGCATTATAAATATCATATTATCATAAGGAAATTATGGGTGGCTTGCCTGTTTAAAGCACTAAATTCAACAGTGGCATATATAGGAAACATTGCAGCAATTTCCAATGTTTCTTTCATTTTTCCAACTATAGCATTTGTAGTTCTGTATTTACATATGCATACTTTCTTTTCTTCCGTTTTCATTTTCCTCCTATCTTACATATCTCCTTTCCTAAATTTCTATTGGCTTCATATTCCAATATTAAGGCCTAGATTATGCTCTTTTTAGCATTAGTTAGGGAAAGATGGATTACAAAGAGAAAGATGATGAGGTGTGTGTGTGTGTGGGGGGGGGGGTTGATTGTAAATATATACTTCCTCTGTGAACAGTTATTTGCAGTTGTTTTTTGTTTTAGGAACAGCAGTTGGATGAAAGAGATGCTCGGCGCTTCCAACTTAAAATAGCTGAACTAAGTGCAATCATCAGGAAACTGGAAGATCGGAATGCATTATTATCGGAGGAACGGAATGAACTTGTAAGAAAGTACCCACTTTACTGTTTTCTACAGCAGCTTTTCTCCAGAGCCTGTAGTGGAGATACAAGTTAACATAACTGAGGGGGGGGGTTGCACTGGCTCATAAGCTCTCCTCAACTTGATGCGCTCGAGGTGTTTTGCTCTACAACTGCAATCATCCTCGACTATCCCCCATGCTAAGAATGTAGAAGTGTTGAGATGACAAGTAGTGTTGAGATTTTGAGGAGAGGGAATGAGTATGTTCTCTATCACAAACCACTGATGGTAGCGCTTTGATAAAGAGGTAGTGGGAACTGAACGTGTACTTTGTAACCTAAGAAGGGTAGCTTCACTTCTTCTGTAGTGTAACTGTAATTTTAATTGTTCATCCAGTGGTGACAACTATTCTACATAGTAAACCACAGTCAAGACAGACACAATAAATGGAAGAAATAGATCACAGATTTGTGTGATGTCAGCTGTTGATAGAATTAGTACACAACATGTGCCTGGATTCAGGTATCAACCAACTTACATGTTGATTGGTGAGCCTGTGGATTAGGTCTATTACCTTGGGATGGCCCAAGATGTTCCAGTTGAGTGTCTTCTCAATATTGTCTTGCAGTCAGTAGGGAGTGTAGGCAAAGTATGTGCTCCACACCCTGAGTCCCTCAAGGGGCCTCCCCATATGATTCCAATGGGTGATAGATCCAGGAGTTGTGCCAATGGCCCTCAAAAGTGGGAGGAACCAGTTATTCCAATGCAAGCAAAATGGCTGATGAAAATCTGTGAAATAGCTGGAATAAACAAATTGACTACCTCATCAGACGGGCTACTTGGCCTGTCATATGCTGCTTGTTCTCCTCTTTTAGGACGGAGCCCATTAGACAACACATGTGTACTTCCAGATGGGCTCTGTCCAGAAAGTGAAGAGGAAGTGGCATATGCCATCACCACGGCAATACAAGAGCCTTCCCGTGTTGCCTTACCAGCAATGGGGGGAAGCCGGATGGGAATACGTCCTCCCGTGGGATGAAGGCAAAGGAGTGATGAGTTGTCCATGCCCCCCACCAGGGGCCCATGGATTCACCACACGTGGTAAATCCATGAGCCTTTGTGATGAGATCCTTAGATGATTAAGGAGAAATCTCTGACTAACTTTAAGAAAAATTGGGCCCTATTAATTACCTTTTCACAACAATTGGTGAGGCATTTATCATTTTGGGGATTTATGAAATAGTGTTTGTTTTGAAGTAGAAGTATAATTACATTATTCTTTAAATGGAGCTGGTTACTACGGAATAACAATAATCTCTCAACCTATAGAGAGTTGGAAGTTGGAAGTTTTCTATAGATGTTAAATTGTAATGTATAGTATGTAGCTGTGTGGTCTTGGTAAATCTAATTTATAAATATTGTTTTAGTTTGTGTTTTATTCTTGAAGAAAACCTATTTAAAATGTTAGTGAGATGAAAGATTCCCCAGCCACTATTAAAAACATGCATTCTGCTGTAGATTTGTGCCTCTACTTCATTTCAGCAGGATCTCACCTAGTGAAATTACTCGTGGCTAGCATTTCCTAGTGTAATTCTATCTAATTCTGTTCCACTGTTGGCATTTTCCTTCCCTTTTAGTTCTTCAAAGTGCAAAATGCTACCACATCCCTATAAAATTCTATTTAAAGGCCAGTTAATGGCATTTGCTCTGGCAAAGCAGATATTTCACAGAGCTATTGCAATAAAGCATGGTGGCATGTTGGAAAAATCCATATAAGTTAAATTTATAAAAGGCATTAGATCAGGAGTTCCACAGTATAATCTGATGCTGCTTATGGGGTTTGCATATTAGATGAAGCAATTGTGATCACAGATAGCCTAGGCACTTGGCTTCTTTTCAATTTCCTGAAGAGTGTTCCAAGGCCTGCAACTGAACATTCTCCACAATATGTTTCTTTCACAAAACAAGGAAAGTGTGTCTTTTAAAAGGATGGTATTGGTTGCTGTTTATCATCCATCATAGCTTTTTCTTGAGACATAAAGCTGAGACTTTATTTAGTCTGCTGGACAGCTTGAGTGTCATCTGTGAAAATAAATAAGCCTGTAATCTGTAAAATAAATTGTGGAAGCAAACGTCTCTTCCACATATCTGAAGTCACAGGACATGGAAGGGGATCTTGCATTTAACATTCCAGGATTGATAAATTCATTTTAACTTGCCTTTTTTACAGTCTTAAAGGATAAGTCTATAACCTAAGTAATTTAAATCTTATGTAAATCTTTAAGTAACTTAATCTTAGTATGGTAAAAGTAAAGAGCAAGGTTGAAGTTCCTTCACCTCTCCTGATGCATATGAAATGCTGCAGGTCTAATGTCAATAGGACAACAAATATATTCTGGACTTTATCCTAACTTTCAGCATGCTGAACTAATTTTGAACTTGGTCTACCACTTTGAATGGTTCCTTTGATGTCTGAAGTAAAAAACACCAGTGGATTCACCACCACACTGACATGTATGTGAAAAAAGATGGTCCTAATGATGAAGCTTGAAACAGTTTAGAGCATGGATGGGTATTTGTAGAGATTTCCCTACTCATCTGTATACCTCTGCAGGCCTCACCTGCCCATTTCTATGAAACTGGAAGTATGTGTCACCTTCAGTTTTTAAAAAAAAATGTTTTTGGTTTAAACAGAGAGTAGAGATGGAGGATGACACGTGCATATGCACGCGCACACACACACATATATATGGTGTGCAACCAGGGCCGTAGCCAGAAAAAAATTTCGGGAGGGGTTTGGAAAATTTCGGGGGGGGGGGGGTTGAACCCCTAGCACATACCCCTCCCCGCTACAAACCTGTCAATATCTGCTTGAGATAGTGCCTGGAGGGACTCTTAATGTTTTGCATCTCATAGACTTAGCATCGGGATTTGGTTAACCAGTTAAAATTCATGAGTAAACGAGATTTTTTTTATAACTTGAAAAATTTCGGGGGGGGGGGGGGGTTGAACCCCTAGACCCTCCCCCTCGCTACAGGCCTGTGTGCAACTATGCAAAAATGTGCCATTATTGGTCCCATTTTTAGCTTTCCTCCCCCTCCCCCTTCTGTTTACTGACAAATTCCCAAAATCAGGAGGGGAGTGCCATTTTTGGTCCAATAAGATTTGATCCATTGGTACCAATGGAGAAGCTTTAGATGTTCTTTTCTCTGTCATTTTAGGCCTATCGGGAGAAACTGTGCCTCACTTATAGGCCACATTTATGACTGCAAGCCTGCCAAGTTTCAGAACATTTCATCAATCCACTGATTTTTGGGAAAATTTTAAAGTTTTTATCATAACATTTTTTTAAAAACCTACAAAAGGGAGTTCTTGGAATTGACGTCCCAACCAGCGTGTGCCACAAGAGGGGAGGAAAATATACACAGTCAACCAGGCCTTTGTTGAGAAAGAAACATGAGAAATGGAGATACAAACTTCAAGTTCTATCATGCCCCAGAAGGGAGCACAGAGGCTCCTTCAATGCCCATGCCATGCAAAGTGCTTCTGGGAAAGCAAGTTCCTGGCAGGGCCCTCTTTCCTGCTTGCTCGCTCTCTCTCTCTCTCTCTCTCTCTCTCTCTCTCTCTCAATCTTTATCTCTCTCTCCCTCCCTCTCTCTCTGACCTGTTTTGGGGGGGGGCTTCGGAAAAGGATGGAGGGGGCTGCCGGGGAAGAAAGTGGAGGAGGAGTTGCCACCGCCACCACTGCCAGGTGTCCGCTCTTGCCTGATTTGCTGTGGCCTCTGTCTCAGGTAGAGTGCCACTCAGCTCCATCGCCCCCATTAGCCTAAAGGTCCAGCTGCTTGCGATCCATTCTGGCTGAGGTTTCGGCTCCCCCATCTGGTTCATTTTCGGTGGTCTGGCTGCCAGATCCCGAATCACCAAGTGAATCCCTGGAGACCCCTAATATATATATCATCCTCCATCTCTTTTCCATATACATATAGGGAAAATTATAGCTACAGGAGGCTCCTGGAAGAATAATTTACAATTTCCAGACAATTTAAGGGAGGCAGTGAGAGGCTTGAGTAGGAAACCCAGTGTGCCTCACAAATGCCCCGTTGGACTATAGTATCTTATTATAAAATTTGTTTTAGGTCTTTATAGAAAATAGTTAGTACATTCTTAAACCGCTCCATGGATTTGGAGAGATCAGACAAATTTGCTATGTGTGTAAATATTTCATCTGTTTTTCAGCTGAAACGTCTAAGAGAAGCTGAGAGCCAGTACAAACCATTGCTAGATAAAAATAGACGTCTAAGTAGGAAGAATGAAGATTTGTCCCATGCCTTACGTCGTATGGAAAATAAACTAAAATTTGTAACCCAAGAAAATTTAGAAATGGTAAGTTTTATATCTTAATATGCATATAAGGGAGTACATGGGTTTTTTAAATAAAGATTTAAACATATTTTTAAGTATGACTCTTGAAGATGTGTTTTTTCCCTTACTTCGGTGACACCATAAAGCATAATCTGCACCCCAATTCAGGACTTTCCCCCCACATTATCCATTCTAATCTTGCAACAGATGGGATGGGATGGGATGCAGTAGGGAAGAAACAGCTAACATCCATATTGGAATATTCCTAATTCCAGAATACTAAAATCAACTATGTTCTCATTCCATTAAAGATAGTAATCACTATAGAAGTCTTACCCATTTGATCCAACATAAGAACAACATAAGAACATTGGATGTAGATATACAAACAGATTCAAAATAGTAAAGTTCTAGTATGTAGAACTGGTTATTTTATTTTGTTTTCTTTTTGGTTGTTTGCTTGGCAGACTATGCCATTGAGGAACAGCACCAGTTCACAACATTTAGAGCACTTCATTGCTCCAATAAATAGTTTTAAATACCTGCTACAGAAATAGTCCTTCTAGAGCTGATCATTCCTCTCTTGTGATTCAGTGTGAATTGCCATTCATGCTACATAATTTGGTTTAGGATTCACATTTCCATTCAGACTAGATTATTGCCTGTGCATTTTTACCCATCATGACAATATGAACACAGGCACCATTGCCCAACCCTTTCCACAACATGCCCTCGTCTCTGTTTAGACAGAATCACAGCTTAATTTGAAAAACGGCTTATTTAAATAAATTTTGAATTAGTGTCAGTTGAGTTGTTGTCTAAGTGGATAAAATGATATCATGCTTTTTGAAAAACTTCTGTAATCAGTTTCTCAATGTTCATCCTGTTACCTTAGAGACAAAGGGTGAGGACGATAAGAAGACCAAGTTCTTTAAATGACCTTGATCAGAGTCAAGATGAGAGAGAAGTTGAATTTCTGAGGTTACAGATACTTGAGCAGCAAAACATCATAGATGAACTTTCAAAGGTAAGAGAAGCATCCACCATCATCAGTGAGTAAGCCTATCATTTTCTGATTGTCATATGATATCACCTAGCCCTTTTTCAGAACAACCATTGGAAGCAGACTTTTGTATGAAGACCAAAAAAAAATTAATAGGTGTCCATAGGCTTACAGTGAGTCTTGACTGGTTTAATCTTCTTCCCATTACCTCTACCTTTATATCATCCTTCTTTTCCTCTTCATTATTATCCTCCTCCTCCTCCTCCTCCAACTCTTCTCCCCCATGATTATTTCATTCATAATGTACATGGCAGTGTTCAAAAATGAAAGTCAAACAGCTCTGTCAAACAGATAGACACACACAGATAGATACCTTCATAAAAACTCCAACCATCACCCAAGTCAAAAAAGGAGCACAATCAAAGCCCTGACAGACTGTGCACAAAGAATCTGCAAACCTCACCTCCTCCAAGGTGAACTAAACCACCTAAACTGGGCTCTACAGGCCAATGGATACTCCACCACAGACATCAGAAGAGCTGCAAGGCCAAAAACAAGCCGAGAGTCAAGACAAAGATCCACCCAGAGGAAAGGTGTTCTTACCATACATCAAGGGAACCACTGACCGCATAGGTAAACTGATGAAGAAGCACAACCTACAAACTATCTACAGACCCACAAAGAAAATCCAACAAATGCTACGGTCAGCGAAGGACAAGAGGGATCCTCTCTCCTCTGCAGGAGTCTACCGGATACCATGCAGCTGTGGACAAGTCTACATAGGGACCACCAAACACAGCGCCCAAACACGAGTCAAAGAACATGAAAGGCACTGCAGACTAATTCAACCAGAGAAATCAGCCATAGCAGAGCACTTGATGAACCAGCCTGGACACAGGATATTATTTGAGAACACAGAAATGCTGGACCATTCCAACAACTATCATGTCAGACTACACAGAGAAGCCATTGAAATCCACAAGCATGTGGACAACTTCAACAGAAAGGAAGAAACCATGAAAATGAACAAAATCTGGCTACCAGTATTAAAAAACTCCAAAATCAAAACAGTAGATGGGAACCAACACTCTGAGGGCAGAGGGCAGCTAATGACTGAACAAAGGATGCCCCCAGGCAAGAGACAAAACCTTTCCAATGCTAATTAGGGTGATTAACTGAAACATTAATGCAGGCTTCCCAGTGAAAAAGGACTCTTGCCACACCCTGGACTCTACACAGATATATATTCTTTCCTTTCCTTACTTAGCTTATCCATACCTCACAACCTCTGAGGATGCCTGCCATAGATGTGGGTGAAACGTCAGGAGAGAATACTTCTGGAACATGGCCACACAGCCCGAAAGACATACAACAACCTTGTGATCCCGGCCATGAAAGCCTTCGACAACAGCTCTGTCAAAATATAATACATTCTGCCTTTATAATAAAAAATGAGCAGAGAGGATAGTATATTCTACAGCTTATACTTAAGAGGATGGCTAAGCAAATGATCTAAAACTTGACAAGATTGTCACTCACACATTTTTCTGCCTGCACAGGTTGCTAAATTATTTGATGTTGTTAAGAAAGAGACTATGACTATTGTTTCAAATTAATAATACCCATGATATTTAATTCTGATTTAATACAGTATTTATATATTTGTAGATTTTAAATTGTACTTAAATGCTTCTAATGTAAGCCGTTTTAAGTGTGCTTGTGGAGAAAAAAGGGGGGTATTATTATTATTATTAATAATAATAATAATAATAATAATAATACATTATCATTTGTCAGCTGCAAAAGGCCATCCTATTCAGATCTGCATGCATTATTCGCCGATACATCACACAGTCTTAGACACTTGGGATGTGTCCGACTTGTGATTGAATACAAAAGCCAGCATAGTGATCTTGTTTGCTGTGTACTAATCTTGTTGTGTATATAGCAATAATAATAATAATAATAATAAGGCATTGTGCCTAATACTTAAGAACAGAATAATCAATTGAAAATGTTTTAATATCTGGAGGAGATTGCACAATAAAAATGTGCCAGAAGAAATTGCTTGAGAAAACAAGGAAAGTGTGCATGCATATAACTATTTCTT
The DNA here is from genome assembly GCF_035594765.1 of Anolis carolinensis. Taxonomy (NCBI): domain Eukaryota; kingdom Metazoa; phylum Chordata; class Lepidosauria; order Squamata; family Anolidae; genus Anolis; species Anolis carolinensis. The sequence goes on from NC_085843.1 coordinate 203,179,110, forward strand.
TTAATCTTTTGACCCAGACTCTAGAAACAGCTGGCTATGTGAAGAGTGTAATAGTAAGTACTGAATTTGTATGATTTGTCTTGATACATGTACTTTATTGGCACTCTCTATGAGATCATATAGCTTAACCAAAAAGTTTAACAATTTCCCTCTTCATCGATCCCCATATCCATGAGGGGTATGTTCCTGAATGTATCGTGAAAATATGAAACTGCAGATAATAGTAAATACAGTGTTCCCTCACTTATTGCTGGGGTTAGGTTCCAGGACCACCCACAATAAATGAAAATCCACGAAGTATGGGTGCTATATTTATTTTAATATTTATACATTATTTTAGTAGTTATACACTATTTTAAGTCTTTATCAACCAATTGTGTGTTGATAAATCGCCTCCTTCTCCTCCCATTGCCGCTTGGGCTCCTTTTCTCTCCCTTCGGCTTCTCCTTCCTCCCTTCCTTAGGCTGTAAATTATAATTTTTTATGATTTATAATAGTCTTTTAGAATCTATTGGAAAACTGTGAAACAGCGAATCCGCGAAAAGTGAACAGCGAGGGAACACTGTAGTATTGAAATGAATGACATCTATCAAACAATACTTTAGCATTTATGGGTGCTCCAGTGTAACTTTATAGTCAGCCTCCATTGGAAGCATACCATTGTGCTGGAAAACCTAGAAAAATCCTAGAGAGGACATACTTTTTCAAACATGGATAAATGAAATCACTATTCCATCAATACAGGTGTTACACTATATTCAGGTACATAGGCATGTCAGTTGGGGGAAGGCTACAATCCAGTCAGGGCCATTGGAACTATTTGCCTTTCCATCAATAGATATGTGTGTGTGTGTGTGTGTGTGTGTATTCACATATACTGTACACACATATAGATTTTAAGCAGTTAGCTATCTTTCAGTGTCCCATTTAAGCACACAATTTTTCATCTTAGATCTCCAGAGCAGAACCTTGAAAATAAAGCTAACACTGTGCTTCTGAAGACTGAAAATAAGATTTTCAGTATTGGTGTCTTCTGCTAATATTCTGATTTGTATCACAGGTTATATCCGTGTGTGAAATTTGAATCCCCAACTCCATTTTAATTTTTTTTATTTATTTGTTTGTTTACAGTATTTATATTCCACCCTTCTCACCCTGAAGGGGACTCAGGGTGGATTACAATGCACATATACATGGCAAACATTCAATGCCATTAGACATACGACATATAGACACACACAGAGGCAATTTAACATTTTCCAGCTTCTGGCTTCATGAGGCTATGCTCGATTCCAGCCACAGGGGGAGCTGCCACTTCACCGTCCACTTGTGATACCGAGTCCTTGATGGTATTACTTCCACATTCCTTCCATGTACTGCTGGCAACTTTATGGTGTAAATTAGTTAAATTAGCCTCCCGCATAAAGCGTACCTAAATTTCCTACTTGACAGATGTAACTATCTTTCGGGCTGCTTAGGTAAACAGCCAGCTAGGCTATTAATGGTTACCGGCTTAACTCGACCCGGGCTTCGATCTCATGACCTCTCAGTCAGTAGTGATTTATTGCAGATTTATTGCAGCTGCGCCACAGCCCGGCCGTTTCATTCCTTTTGTTGAGTGTATGTGTGTGTGTGGTTTTTTTTAAAGTTTTTACTTGAATTCAGGCATACTTCATGGATTGCAAATGTGTTCCACTTCTTTTGACAGGACCGGGACAAGCTTTTACGTTACAGGAAGCAAAGAAAGAAATTTGCAAAATTTCCCAAGGTACGAAAACTATATATATATATATATATATATTTTAGAAACTATGTATGATTTTTACACATAGCTAAGGTAAGAAAATGTAAGGTCAGAGAAGTCAATATGTGAATTATATTGGGCTTCTCCTTTGTTCCAATTCCTATTCAGTTCATCACCCACAGTCTTTTTATTTCTGCTGATCTTTTGTGTTCCCAAACAAAGAATTTTCCTGACCTACATCTCGGCTCTGTGCCATTTTCTCCCTGCAATTAGACTATTGAGTCCAATCTGCCCAAAGTGTACCATATAATTTCTCAGCTCACTGTCTGCTCTTCTCCTTCCTTTAGCCAGCATGCTTGTCATCTCATGAACTCTTTGCCTTTGCCTCTCTCAACAGCCCAGCAGGTTTCTCGTGAAAGATTTTTCCTGTTACTCTCTCCATTTTCTTCATCCTCTACTTTCTCCACCTTCTGCATCTTCTGTACTGTGTGAGCTGAAAAATGATACCGTACATTTGGGACAGATGTTTGACAATGGAATATTATTAACAACTCCTCTCTTTTAATTTGGAAGTATATTATATGATAGGCTATCGTGCACTATTCTAGGAAGAGGTTTGACTAGGTCTTTAATTTATGTCAGGTTCAAGTAATCTTTTATTGCATTAACATTTGGTGAAAATCAGGAAGTAGAATTAACACCTAATATATAACACAGTCCAACAAAAAGAAATCTTGGTTTCCTGGTGTCTCAGGGTTATGTGGGTGTGTTCCTGGGGTTATGTGGGCTCCTGGGGTTATGTGGGGTGTTGGTTCAGAATTGCATTGGATAGACCTCATCAGCTCTAGTTGCTTAGATATGGTGATCATGATTTTCTATGCATGAGAAGAAGGCATACTTTCTGTACCTCAATAACTAGAGAGGATAGAGAAAAACTGGTACCATTTTTGGAATCAGCATGTCAAATATAGCCATAAACAGGGCTAACATTTGAGGCACCAAAATGTGCATTGGCCAGTAAAATCAATGCTTACTGTAATGCAACATTCATCTGGTGGAATTTTTCACATGTTACTATATAACATTTTCAAAAGAGAGAAATTTGTAAAAGTAAATTCAATAGCACTGCAAATCTTCACGTTAAAATTCATCTTAAAGACCTTAGTCATTTTTTATAGTGAGATCTGCTTGTCTACTGGGTGGGTGCCTTTATATCTTTCCATTGCTTGCATTTACACATTGTCATTTGGTCAGAAGCCAGTTGTGGAGACATTTTTTGGGTACGATGAAGAAGCTTCCCTTGAATCTGATGGGTCTTCTATCTCATATCAAACTGACCGAACAGATCAGACACCCTGCACACCTGATGATGATTTGGAAGAGGTAAATTATTAGACATTTAAAAATAGTGTGGGAGTTCAAATCATAAAAAGAGAGGGGCTGGGTACTTGTTTTTATAATATATTTGCTGCCTTATATGTATTTACTATGAAATCATTGGTAGTTCAGCCTACAAAGGGGTCATAACAGTTTTCTATTAATAGTATATAGTTGGTCAGTCCTGGGCTAAATTTGATGAGCAGGTATTTTTAAAATATACATGGATTGTTATTATTGTTATTGGATATGCTAAAGGAATTGATTTTTTTATAATTGGCAGTCATCTGTTGCATTGGTCTCAAGTACATGGAAGCTTATGTTATCATAAATCTGCTACTCTTTAATATGTTCGTTTTGCTTTGATTTCCTTCATCTGACCATGTGTACTGAATTGATTCTTATATCACAATAAGCCAGAAATTGCAAAGTCAATATGGTGGTCTTGTGCTGCTTGATGACTCCACTTTGGCTCTTCCTCCCAACAGGAATGGCTAAACAAACAAAGAGGCTTATGCCTGCAGTGTGTTCAGTATTATGTTCGTTTTGTCTTGGGATGCATTTACACTGCAGAATTAACACATTTTGACACCATTGTAACTGCCATGAGCTCTATGATATGGAATTATGCGAGTTATAATTTTGCAAGGTCTTTAGCCTTCTCTGCTAAAGAGCATTGTTGCATCACCAAACTACAAATCTCATAATTTCATAGCATTCAGCCATGGCAGTTAAGGTGGTACCAAACTGCATTAATTTTACAGTGTATATACACCATTTTTATTAATCTCATAATGCAATGCTATCTATACCCAATAAAACTATATAATTTTGCCCATAAGTAATGCAAAATACTTTTTCCAGAGTTTTATTTTATAGAAGAAACTACTGTGTCCATAGAAACCATATATTAATGCCATTCATTTGCTTTGTCAGCAAAGTTACATAATATCTAGTTCTGTTTCAAGTATTGCATTTTAATTATTGTACTTCAGGGCATGGCAAAAGAAGAAACAGAATTGAGATTCCGGCAGCTAACAATGGAGTATCAAGCACTACAGAGAGCATATGCCCTATTGCAAGAACAAGTTGGAGGAACGTTGGATGCAGAACGAGAAGTTAAGGTCTAAATGACTTCTATTACATGAAAATAAAGGCTTATAAATATATTCTGTTTTCTAGACATTAAATCTTGTCACTTGAGAACTTAAAGTGTGGTAGGGCAGGCACACACATGGAAACCCTGTCAAAAACACATTCAAAGCATTTTAAAATGCATATTTTGAAAATAACAAAATATAAAACTTTATTTATACCCCACCACCATCTCCCAAAAAGGATTCAGAGTGGCTTACAGAAGCACATAGCACATAAAATACAGGTAACATCAGATCAACATACTGTATTTGACAATAACAATATCAGTTCACATAAAAACAGCACATTACAAAAATAAACCGATTCTAAAGTCAATAAAACATATTACTAATTGGCATTAAAATGAGTAGAACAACATCCCAACCACAGCCCAAATTCGACCATTAAAGTGCCAGTGTCAATATTATATTGTTTGGTCCTTAGATTAACAGGTGTCTTAATAATTTCCAAAGGCCTGCCTAAAGAGCCATATCAGCTCCTGGTGAAAAATTGTAGTGTGGGAGCAAGCCTAATATCCCTGGGTAGGGCATTCCAAAGTTGGTGGACCACCACCGAGAAGGCCCTCTCACTTGTCCAGTCACCACCAGTCACACTTGCGATGGAGTTGGGACAGAGAATAGGGCTCCCTGGCGAATCTTAGAGCCCACACTGGTTCATAGGGGGAGATGTAGTTACGAAGATAGGCTGGAACTGAACTGTATAGGGCTTTGTAGTAATAATCTGCACTTTGAACTGGGACTGGAAACTTGTTGGCAGCCAGTGGAACTGCTTCAATAGGGGTGTGGTATGCTCCTATTCTATAAGCAGCCCCAGTTAGTAATCTGGCCAACCTTTGCACTAATTGCAGTTTCCGAGTTGTCTTCAAAGACAGTTCCATGTAGAGTGCATTGCAGTAGTCCATTCTAGATGTAGCTAAGGCATGTACCACTGTGGTCAAGTCAGGTTTTTCAAGGTACCGTTGCAGCTAGTGCACAAGTTTTAACTGTGCGAAGGCCCTACCAGCCACCACTGACACCTGAGCTTCAAGTGTCTGTGCTGAATCCAAGAGGACCCCAGACTGTGGACTGTGTCCTTAGAGGGAGTGTAACCCCGCGAGCACAGGTTGCCACCCTATACTCCAATCAGCCTCGCGACTGACCAGGAGGACCTTGTCTTGTCTGGATTAAGCCTCAGCTTGTTAGCCCTCATCCAGTCTGTCACAGCTGCCAGGCACCAGGATCCAGGGAGCTTCCTTGGAATGGGGTGGAAAAGAGTAGTAGAGTTCTGCATCATCTGTGCACAATAATGTTTAAAATATAGAAATAAATGTTTAAAATACACAAATAAAGATAAATGCAAAAGAATGGTGCAAATTTTAATAAACAAAATGTAGACAGCGATGCAATTGAGTAAATGAATTAGTGAATGCATTCAAAAACGGCATGAGTACATGAAGATTTAGTTCAATCTGCATTTTTAAGCCACCTATCATGATTCCAGGAAGTATGAATTAGATTAGAACACTCATCATTGAGTTTTCACATTTTTCTGCATGGCACAATGCATATTTTGTTACAGTTGTATACATATCAAATGTTTATAAAATTGTATTTCAAATTTAAGGTCATCTTTCAGACAGGAGTACATATAAAAATGCCTGTTTTAGGAAAATTTGTATGCACATTTTTATCATGTTAAAAACACATTGAAATTTTGTGTGATCTGTGTAGGGATTTTTTAATGGCAATTTGCAAATTGATATGGAAAACAGCCTTGTGAATAAACAAATGGAATTGACACAAACTGGAAACAGAGCGATATCTTCTTCCCTAGATAGAAAATAATTTATCCATCATCCATAGCAAGCACTTGGCTTATTTCAATGAAATTTGCTGCTTGAACCTAGAATTCAAATGGCTCTTAAGGAAGAGAAACTAAATGATGGGGAAGGAAATGCAGGATGTCACATTCTGTTTTCTACAGAGTCGTGTATTTGTTATAGTGAATATATTACATTGATTTACTATTATTAAATGCATACTCATATGATTGACAATCCAGGAGAATGGATCCAAAAGTGTGCCTCTGCCAGCATTTGAAATTAATACCAACTCTGTTCACATATTTTTCATCCACTTAAGGTGCACATCTACACGCAAATGTGTTCTAGACAGATAGCATATCCTATGTGGCCTTTTGTAATATACAAGCCAGCCTTATGCAAGGAGATATTCAAACAACACTATGTAACAACATTTGATAAAATTTCTGTTCTTGGTTTGAAAGTGTTGTTTCTGGTTTAATTGTGCAGTACTTACTTGGAAATATAATCCAGAAACTTTGTTTTTGTGGCTGCCACAAGCTATGTTGAATTGGTTGAGACTCGATGAGATATTTATTGAAAAACTTTAGAAAATTGTACTGCAAGATGTCCTAAACCTTTTCCACGTTTTTATGATAGAACCAGCTATGAAAGATATTTATAACCCAGGAACAGTCGTGTTACATAGTGTAATCTGAATTTGTAGACATACTCTGCATGTTAACCCAGCACGTTTCAGAGAAAGTTTGACATTTCTTCAATCCTATCTTATAGACCCGTGAACAGCTTCAAGCAGAAATCCACAGAGCTCAAGCTCAGATAGAAGACCTAGAAAAGGCACTTGCTGAGCAAGGACAGGTGAGATCAAATACTATGTGTCAATGCAGTTTCTATTGCAAACAAGTTGAGATAAAGAAGGTTATCACTATATGCTAAAAGACTTAAGTTGTTTCTTTGTACTTCATACATAGCTGCAGGTACAAATGCTAAATGCCACTGAGGTTAAGCTCATTATAATAGCAAAGGTACTGAGCAAGGAAAAGTCAGTGGAAAGGCTAAGACATAAAGCTAAACCTATTTAGTAGTGTGTACATTATCAAAACAGTGCTCAAGCAATGATTTAGACTCTTTTCCCGCCCACCTCCCATCTTTCATGGCTGGTTGAAATAATACCTTAGTGGCTAGTCTTACATTAGTCAATTTCTTGCTTATTATTATGGATTAACCAGAAGCCAAAATGAACTCTAGTTCAAGGGTGGAAAACTATGACTTTTGACACCCTCTGTAAGTGTGTTCACTACAGGTGTTGCAATAGCAGATGTGGGGCAAGAGAGAGAAAGAGAAAAGGATGGCAGAGAAAGAGAGAAAGGTTAGGCCTCATGTTTTGTTTTTTGTTTTTTACCTTGACTGTGTCCATCACCAGCTTCACACATACACACTGACTGCCCACACACTGCCATATGGCCTACATTTCTGCAGTTGGAAAACAACTCTTAACAGCAGCCCTATTCTAATCAATTTCTAAACAAGCCTGTTATAAAACCTGGATTATTTAACTGTTCTTTTTTTTTTTAGTGTCGGAGAAAACTCTGATGTAGGGGACTTGTTTTTATGAGGTTAAGGCTATGCTTTGAACCCCAAATGTGCTAAATCACATAGAGTAGCCAACACACGTAGCCTTTTCCCATGTATGGAGCATCAGACAAGTCTAGCAAGGAATCAAGTGGAGAAGGCACAACTAGCGTACTCCTTTCCTCCATGCAAATATGATTTTGTGTGGATAGAATGCCTGAATAGAGCTTAAGAAAATCCTCTATGTGTTCAAAGCCTAAACACAATCTCAAACTTTATGTGATCATATGTTCTCATGAACAGAGGTTCTGTGGTGGGACAAGTCATCATAGGCTCACTCCCATTAATATGTTGGTTGAATATATGTATGAGATAAAAGGCATACTTCGTAGTCAAATAAATCAGGCCCCTTGTACACTGTCCTTATATCCCAGGATCTGACCCCAGGTTATCCATTTTGAACTGGATTATATGAGTCTCCACTGCCATATAATCTAGGATATGCAGATAATCTGGGATCAGATCCTGAGATATAAGGATGGTGAAGAAGGGGCCCCAAAGGCCTTGGCTATTGGGGGGATTAACAACTCACTAACACTGATATTAGCAATACATCATAATGATGTAGCTCAGATAGGGACCTAGGAAAACAATAGTCATATCATGCTGCCTGCTACCCAAAGATAAAGCATAGATACCAGGTAGATAATTCTAGAAACAGTATTCCAGACATTGACTTCTGACACCGAAAAGATTGCCATACACCTAACCTCAAAGAACAAGTTCCAGGTAATGATGTTGATGAAAAAGCAGGTTTTTGTCTAGTAACATAGTTCCACCTTGTAGGTGAATATTAGCATGTTAAATTGCATGTGGAAATAAGACTGTGCAGATCTTAACACAAGAAATGGACAGGCTCAGAAGACCTACTTTCTTCTAATTCTGTATTTCATTCAATCCTGTAAATACTCAGGGCCGAAATCTCATAAAGGCACCAGATCTCATTTGATCTTAGAAGATAAGCAGGGTCTTGATTAGTGTTTGGATGGGAGACTGCCAACATATAACAGGCATGGTATATTCAGAGGAAGAAACTGGCAAAAGCACTTCTGAACTTTCCTTGCCTAAGAAATCTTTATGAAATACATGGAGGCTGGATCTACACTGTTCTATGTCCCAGAATCTGATCCCAGGTTATCTGCATTGAACTGGATTACATGAGTCTACACTGCCAGATCATCTGGGATAATCAAATAATCAGGATCAAATCCTGGGCTATAGGGCAGTGTAGATCCAGCCAGAGTTGCATGGAGCTGCCATAAGGTGATTAAAGGCACATACACAGAAGTAAACACCGTGTAAACAGACATCATACTTCAAACTGTAACTTACTGAACTTTTCTAAAAAGTCTTGAGTAAATTATTGCTGAAATCTGTCTCCTCCACATCAACTATTGACAAATGTTTACAAGAACTTTCATACACAGCCCAAGGATCTTATTAATATGTGCTCTTCCTTGATATAATTTACTGAGATGTGCTAAGGCAAGCTGAATTTCATGATTTACTTCTAGACTTCTGGCTTTAATGGAGTCATATACTATGGGGGCAGCTCAATATTTAATCTCAGTCTTCTAAGTCTGAAGTTCCAATCTGTTAAACTACTCACAGATTTTTCATTTTGACAAATGTATTGCTTGCAATGATATTCTATGCTTCCTTACCCTTCATTCCGCCTTTTGCTATTTTGTGGGGTTTTTTTGTGATATTGATCTTTTATATGTGTGTGGCAGGCTTTGACACCTATAATTCATTTATAATTATAGAAGGGGTAACAGTGCAGTTCACTATGGCACTGTTGAGGAGACAAACTACCATACTCATTCAAGTATAAGCCGAGTTTTTCAGCCCTTTTTAGGGCTGAAAAAGCCCCCCTTGACCTATACTTGCCAGCTTATATTTCAGCCAGCTTATATTTCGGTCGGCTTATTCATGAGTATATAGGTAATCAGAATTGGACAATCTGATCTTATTGAAGTCTTTATTATACACATACATTACAGCTTTATGTAAATATTCAAAAACATTTAACCTACTGATGCCTCAATTAATGTAATTTTATTAGTATCTATTTTTATTTTCAAAATTTACCAGTAGCTGCTGCATTTTCCATACTCATCTTATACTCGAGACAATAAGTTTTCCCAGTAAAATTAGGTGTCTCGGTTTATGTTTGGGTCGGCTTATACTCGAGTATATATGGGTATGTGCTTTTGAGAAGGCATTATTATTTTGGGGAAACTACTGCAACTAAGTGTGCATATGCATTGTAGAACTAATGCAATAATAATAATAATAATAATAATAATAATAATAATAATAATAATAATAATAATAATAATAATAATAATTCATTTATATACCACTCCATCTCCTCTCAGGGCAGTTTCCAACATGAACATTAAAAACATTCAGTTGTCAAAAAACACCATACAACAAAGTTAAACATAGTAAACATAGTAAACAACATTATAATCTGACACTACTTTAACTGCCATGACTCAATGCTGTGGGTTCATGGGGACAATAGTTTTACAAGGTTTTTGGGCTTCTCTGCCAAAGAGTGCGGGTGTCTCACTAAACTACAGATCCCATGATTCCATAGCATTGAGCCATAACTGTTAAAGTGATGCCATATTGATATGATTCTGCAGTGTAGATACACCCCAAATCAAAACACAGAAGTCCAAATATGATTATAATGCTATCCTGTGTATACATCATCCTAATTTTTATCAGCATCCTGTAATATGAGTTTTTAAATTATTTTTCCAAGGACATGAAGTGGATTGAAGAAAAGCAGGCACTGTACAGAAGAAACCAAGAACTAGTAGAAAAGGTAGCAAATATGCATCATTTTGTGGGGTTTTTTTAAAAAAAAAATTAGCACAATGGAACAAACTGCTATCAGAAACAGAGATAGCACATTTTCTAAATGAACCCATGGTATATTAGACAACTTTGTAGTTTGCATTGTTTCAATCCTGAATGTTAAGGAAATTTAAATCCTCATAAATACAGCTTTAACTAACAACAATATAGTTTTCAAACCATATTGCTTTAAAAAACTTACAGATTGTTCCTATTATTCTCATGTGCAAATGTGGTAATCAAGCTGAATGAAAATGTTTTCCTAAAAATTCATTATTTATTCATTGTTATGTATGAAAGAATTAAACCCAAGATTTTTTAGCTCATACTCACAGCTGCTGTATCAAATCTAAAATCACTGCTTTGTGAAAGAAGAATGTGTCCAGAGGAGGGCAACTAAAATGATCAAGGGCATGGAGAACAAGCCCAATGAGGAGCGGCTTAAAGAGCTGGGCGTATTTAGCCTGCAGAAGAGAAGGATGAGAGGAGACATGATGGCCATGTTTAAATATGTGAAGGGAAATCATAGGGAGGAGGAAACAGGCTTGTTTTCTGCTTCCCTGGAGACTAGGATGCAGAACAATGGCTTCAAATTACAGGAAAGGAGATTCTACCTGAACATTAGGAAGAACTTCCGCACTGTGAGAGCTGTTCAACAGTGGAACTCTCTGCCCCAGAGTGTGGTGGAGGCTCCTTTTTTGGAGGCTTTTAAACAGATTGGAGGGCAATCTGTTGAGGTTGCTTTGAATGCAATTTTCCTTCTTCTTGGCAGGGGGGTGGACTGGATGGCCCATGAGGTCTCTTCCAACTCTGTGAATCTATGGTTCTGTTTTTGGATATTCTCTTGCACATTGTAACAGAAGGATTAATTGCTTTTCTTTTCTAGATAAAACAAATGGAGGTAGAAGAGGCTCGGTTAAAACATGATGTTCAAGATGCTAAAGATCAAAACGAGCTCTTGGAATTTAGAATACTAGAACTTGAAGTAAGTAGGAACCAAAGATTTGCACATTTTATCACAATGATTTTTTTAAAACAGATTCTTATGATACAGGTACATTAAGTTCTGCACCAAACAACAAATAACAATATAACGATAGTGACTTCAGTTGTAGGGATCATTAAATGTACTTCCATATCAGGAGGCAGAAGGTTAATTGAATGTGCTTGGTTGTAACAATTTGATTAAGTAAATATGGAAGAAGAAGAAAGCCCACTGAGAGTAGAAAAAGAAGATGGCATGAAAGCCAAAGGCTCACTTGGATTTATTCTGATTTATTCATGTTGTACTAAATTATGATTCATATTGAGGTGGGAACATATTCAGTACACATGCATCATTTTCCTGACTTGGCTACCATCAGAGCCTCTTATGAAAAGCTTTGGAGATAATATGTAAATAGAAATGTATTCTTGGCATTATCTTTATCTTCTTCATCTAGCCCTTCTCTGCACTCTTTGCTATACAGTGATCCCTTGCTACTTCGCGGTTCACTTTTCACTCCTTTGCTGTTTCGCGGGTTTTCAATCAATATTAATGTAACAATTTATAACGGTATTTTCGCTGTTTCATGGGTTTTTGCTGTGTGGGTTTTTGCAAAGGGTTTTGGAAGGGCGGAAAGGGAGAAATAAAGGGAGGGGGAGGGTAGGGAAGGGTTGGAAATAAAAAAGGGTTATTTAACTTCCATTTTTCTTCTCTGCCAGTGTACTGTATATTGTAACTGCTAAAATAAAGTACAGAGTGCATTGTAGTAAGTGGTCTGTGAATTGCTCTCCTCCACACATAGAATAAATATAGTGTCCCTACTTTGCAGATTTTCACTTATTGCGGGTGGTCCTGGAATGTAATCCCCACGATAAATGAGGGAACACTGTATTTGCTGACATTTCTGATGTGGTTTTCTATACTCTGGTGTCATGTATGATACCATGACTCTGATGACATGCCACCCCAACACCCCCTGGATGTGATATCACATTATTGCAGTGGAGGTTTTGCCTCAACCCAACCTAATATTTTAAAATTGCTCTTGTTTAATAATGTACAGAAAAACATTTTTTTTAAAAATTGCAGTACATCATGGCTCAAAGTTGTAGCGTTTCCCGATAGGGAGCAACAATTGCCTACACCGAAAGTGTCAGGAAGAATATATTTGCATGCAGAATGCCTCTAATTTAATATCTGCAGCTTCTTCGTGTTGCATGTGTTGAGACAAACCTTATCTGAGACCTTAGGGAGCTTCTGTTAACCAGTAAAATGCCATGAAGGCTAGGTGAACAAATAATTTGATGTGATATAAACAGCTTTTGATGGTCTGTGCTAACGTAACATATTCTATTGCATTTCTTGTTGTTGGTCAGTGTGCATCATATTAAATAATCCACAACAGCTAGTCCATTCCTTTGCGCACTGTAGGAGAGTATGGCTGACTTTTTTCATTGGATACTGGGGATGTCTAATGAAAAATATGAAAATCCAAGCATCTCAGCACATCAGAAAGAAACATTTCAAGTTATATCTTTGTGGGTTGGGAATACTAGGACATTTGACATGTGTCTAAAACAGGGGTCCCCAAACTAAGGCCTGTAGCCTGGATTTGGCCATCCAATGCCATTTACCTGGCCCCTGTCCTAAACTTTCGCATTAGGGTTGACCTAAGTCTGAAATGACTTGAAGGCACACAACAACAACAATCCTAATTTTGGACTATTTCACCATAGACCGGCCCCCCAACAGTCTGAAGGACCAAAACTGGCCCTTGACTTAAAAAGTTTGAGGACCCCTGGTCTAAAACATCCAGTTCAAGCTTTAAATGTTTCAGGCAGCTGTTTGGCCTTGTGCTGCATGCAAAAAGATAAGCTAGCTGAGTCAGTGTCAAAAGGATATATGGCCAGGTTTACAAAGAAGCTAATGCCAGAGAAATATTATTCATTATTCCTCATTAATGCTCCACATTTGTATATGTAGTACATCCTGTAATATATAAGATGGCAACTATTGGTCATTTAGTTGTCTGTGTCTTAGGAACAGATAACTAAATTGCCAACAGTTTCTCTCTTACACTTATTGTTTATATTTGAAACAAATATTACTGGAACCTTATTAGTTTAATTAAGCATTACCTTTTTTGTACATCACTGATTTGATTGTAGGAAAGAGAAAGAAGATCTCCAGCTATCAATTTTCATCACATTCCTTTTACTGAGGGGAAAAGTCCCCTACAAGTATATTGTGAGGCAGAAGGTGTAACAGTAAGTAATTCTAGATGGGTTTTTTTAAGTTCCTTCTTCATTCAAAGATAGTATCATGTCTTATTCTTCTGATGTTCTGTCCCTGGTATACTTCTCTCTTGCTAGGATATACTAGTAGCAGAGTTGATGAAAAAACTGGACATTTTAGGGGATAACGCCGTAAGTGTATGTTCCTTTAATAAATTGTGCATGTCTCTGTTAATATATTTTGTCCTTTTGTCTAGATGGCATTATTAAACTCCCCCAAGCATGTTTATAACTGTCTGCTGCTCTTTATAGACTTATCTCACATTTTGACTGGGGCAGGTGATGACTACAGGCCAGTATTTGCATGTCATTACCATAAATGCCAATAAGATCCTATAAAATATTTCATTAGCACGTTTATTGTTATCATCATGCTGTTTTATTTTATATTTCTTTTTTTAAATAAACACAGACCCTTTGCTGTCCTTGTTCCTAATTCTTTATTTTTGCTGTTTGCTTCTTTTAAACATATTTTAATAATTATAAGAATGTTGCTCTGGAAAAAGGATTTGTGATAGAGGCATATGTAAAGTCATTTGTGGAACTTCAATAATTATACAAAACAGTTGAACTGTTTGCTTAAATAAACTATTCTGAATTGCTTCTTGATTTGTTTGGACATGATAGCAGTTTTGAAGAGCATTTAGGCATCTGAATAAATTCCTTTCACTGAAGTGAATGAGATTGAAAAGTACTTACATCTAACTGGATCCTGCTCTTTATTCTATGCACTCTATTAGTTAATTAACAAAGAAATTCTTCTATTAATATGATATTTGAAATGGTGTTTTCCATGTTTCTAGGTCAAGCCCCATCCTTAGTAGACACATCACTTAGGGATATGTTATGAAGTGTTCAAATATCACAGTTTTAATGACATCTGGACTTTAAAGCAGCTTTTTAAGATGCTGAACCCAACATTTAAAATAGCTTCAGTAATTGGATAGCTTCTTTAAAGCTAGCCAAGTCCTGGCCTAGATTCGCTGCTGTATTGGCATGGGTGCCATCAGCTGGCGTTGATGTAGCTAACTTCACCTTTGCTTTGGATGGCTGCTAGTGGTAGAATGAAGTCTGAGATTTGTCAGGTCATTGCAATATCCAACAATAGCTGCCATTAAAGTTATATGCAGTTGAAGCTACCATCCTGCATTACCTATATCCAAATGGCAACCAAGAGCATCCACATAAAGTGGATTCAAAATGAGATTTTATCTTTGAACATTCATCTGTACATATCCATCCAGCTATACAAAAATTGTACATATGTTTTTCCCCAGGAGATACACTTCTCAGTTTATCTAAATACATATTTGAAACGAAAAGTGTGTCATATTCAGACAAGTGCATTTACTTATGCCATAAAATATGTATTCTATATAAGTACAGGATGTAATTATGACTAGGGTGCATGCGAAATTTAATCTTTGATTAATGTGTAGATCAGGGATATATCAACCAAGTCACACAGTACTAGCACCTTTATACCACTTTAGCTGCCAATTTAACATGACTTTAAGTGCACTGTAAAGTCCAGGGATTCAATATTTCTTGAGGTACTTGGGAATTCACAACTGAAAACTTTAGTCTACAGAAAATTCTAAGTCAGCCACCAACTATATTTCTCAGATAAAGTTGTATGAATGTGATATAAGTATGTTGTGTAGTCAGTTGCACAGGAATTTATAAATGGCTGGACTTTTTAAGTATCTTTAGCCATGGCTAAGTCCCATGACAATAAAGCAAGGTCTATTTTGGTTGTGACTAACTAAAAAGACATAACCCAATTCAGTTCAGAATCTTCAGATGCAAAGAAGATACAGATTGATTGGGGAGGGTGAGAACTCTGACTTCCTATATATGGGCAGCAGGCTTGCCTATTTCCTTCTGCCCATAGCTATACAGGGTTGCTGTGAGTTTTCCAGGTTGTATGACCATCTTCCAGAAGCATCCTCTCCTGACATTTCACCCACATCTATGGCAGGCATTCTCAGAGGTCTGTTGGAAACTAGGCTCCAACAGACCTCACACCTCTGAGGATGCCTGCAATAGATGTGGGTGAAACATCAGGAGAAGATGCTTCTGGAACATGGCCATACAGCTCAGAAAACTCACAGCAATCCAGTGATTCTGGCCATGAAAGCCTTTGACAACACGTAGTTGCTGACTTATTCCTGACAAGAATTATCTCTTATTGTGACATCCAGACATATCCAGGCAGCCCAAATCATGTGTCTGTCACTTTTAGAGAAGGCAAATTGATAAACCACCATGGAGCTACCATGAATATTTTTCCAGTCCTTTTTCTATAAAGCCTTTAGAATAGTCGCTAAAGATACCATGCTTCCAGTTTATGTATAGACTCACAAGCAGTTGGGCAATCTCCAGTTCATCAAGGCATAAAGTCAGAAGAGTGGCCTCCAGTCATGAGTCTCAATTCTGCATTTATTATGGTTACATGTGGAAAAATGAACTAAAAAGAGTAATGCCTTAATAAGCATAACATAGACACATGAGGGATTTCAATAATGTGAGATGAAAATATTGATGGAGATTTTGGTTTCTGCTTTGGTCAGACCTCACCTGGAATACTATGTCCAATTCTGGGCACCACAATTCAAAATATATTGGCAAGCTGGAATGTGTCCAGAGGAGGGCAACTAAAATAACCAAAGGTCTGAAGATCATGTCCTATGAAGAGTGGCTTAACGAGCTGCGTCTATGTAGCCTACAGAAGATAAAATTGAGAGGAAACATGATTGCCACATATAAATATTTGAAAGAATGTCATAAGGAGGAGGGAGCAGGCTTGTTTTCTGCTGCCCTGGAGACTAGGACTTGGAGCAATGGGTTCAGACTTCAAACTACAGGAAAGGAGATTCCACCTGAACATTAGGAAGAGCCTTCTCACCATGAGAGCTGTTCAACAGTGGAAATCTTAAAAAGAGACTGGATGGCCATTTGTTGGTGGTGCTTTGATTGTGCTTTTACTGTATAGCAGGGGGTTGGACTGGATGGCCCATGTAGTCTCTTCCAACTCTATGATTCTATGACTTCTTCTGCTGACAGTCCGTTGCTTTAATAATTTACACACAATAATTTACAGCAGTATACCCATGTGTCCCACTGGATTATAATGATCACCTGTTTTAAAAGAATGACAGCAAAATGCAGTGATAACTACAATCATAACGCAGTAATATCTACAATGTGCAAGAAGGTTTTGTCTTGTAGCTTTAGAAAATGTTTCAGGATTCAGTTCAAGAATAGTCCCAGAAGTTGAAAGCAGATGAAAAGACTTGCACCCTGATTATAATTTTAATTCTGCTCTTGCTTCAGAACTTAACAAATGAAGAGCAAGTAGTTGTCATACAAGCAAGAACAGTTTTGACACTGGCAGAAAAGGTAATGACACAGTTGTTTCCTTCTCTAAGGGTCAATCGTAGTCTATTTACACTTTTATAACTGGGTTTTACTGATGTGCAGCCATAATAATCAATGAGAGTACAGCAGAGTAGTTACTTTTATCTTTGTCTTCTACTTGAATCCAGCATTCAAAGAGCTGATTCCCTTTCACATTACACAGTTATGGTACAATGATTTCACTCTAGCTGCCATGGCTATTTCTTTCTAAAGAAAGGGCATATGATGATATTTGACTTTGTTATTAGTATAACAGATGTTTTTGTAAACATATTTATATTATATGCAGCCCTGTTGTGCATGTGTGGGTTCTGCCCAAAGTTTAGACTGTTCTTTCTATATCAAGGCAATGGTGTGCCTAGTAGGAGTTAGAATCAGAACTTGGAATGATCATTCAGTAGTTATGCTGGCTAGGAAATTCTGGGAGTTCTAGTATTAAAAGTAACCTCTTTAAGCTCTGGTCATCATTGTTAGTTCTAGAGAACTGTTTTTGGTTCTGGCTTACATACATGTGGTATAGCATGTATTTTCACTGTAGTGATCAAGTGCATATTAGCATAAGACTTAAAATAATAGTTGAGTAGTTGATAGGTATACTGTTCTTTTGTTAAATCTGATCACCTAACTTGGAATTTGATCTTCCATCATTTCTGTGCAGTGGTTGCAGCAGATAGAAGTAACAGAGTCAGCATTACAGCAAAAGATGATAGACCTGGAAAATGAAAAGGTAATCTAGGACTCCATCACGGCGTTAAACCACAGTTAATTGTGAATAATAGTTAGTTTACCTGGAACTTACTGAGACAAACAAACTCTCCTTCTGTCTATAGGAACTGTTTAGTAAACAAAAGGGATATTTGGATGATGAACTTGATTACAGGAAACAGTCTTTAGATCAAGCACATAAGGTAGGTCAAAGAGTTTTGAAAGAGAAATTATTGTACTAACTATTTATCCTGATCTACCCTAGTGAAGAAGTAGATATCTTGTTGGACTCTTAATCCAAATCCAAATAAAATGGACCCTGAAACATTGGAACATCTTGCTTGCAAATTTAGAAACCGTGAAAATTAATATTTTAAAGATTGGGAATATGCCATCACATATAGGTTGTATTGAGTAATACTAGACAGTAGCTATTTAAAATTGTCAAATGCTATCAGTGAATAATTGATGTTTATTGCTGATAGTATCTTGTCAGAGGAAACAACAAATAGCCATTCCATGCTGCAGTGACTGGCATTCAAAATCAGAGGATTCTCCCTACATTAAGTACTTTAGAATGGGAATGGGGTTGATTCCTGTTCTATCCATTTCTGCAGCCAAGCTTAGATATGATATTAAATATATTTCCAGCTGTCCTCTGTGTGTTTTTCATTTTAAATTGCAGTTGTGGTTTGGAAAGAGCACTAAATGTAAGATTTAACCCATGCACTCTTCAAATGATTCCTGTTGGAACTTTCTCCAAATTCTCATCTCAAAGTTGGTGTCTTCTTGTGAGTTGTGTGTTTTTGTGGACAAGGAGAGGTTTCTGGTAGAAGAATAGTGTCAATAAAGTGTTATATGGTCTTCCCTAGAGTCATTGCTCTTTGAAGGTACAGGGTTGGATCAGGAAAATGGCAAGTAGAAGTTTATCACTGAAAGCCTAATAAGTTAGTTTATTGACTTATTTAAAGGATGAAAACATTGCAGATTAATCCTGTGTGCTTGCTTATTCAGCATTCAGCTTATCAGTCATCCACAGTTCATGGTTACAGTCTCTTCCACACATAATCATATATCCGAGATTATGAAATGCAGGAAATGAAAGGTCCCTGCAGACTCTTCCTAATGCACACAGTTTGGATTGCTGTGTTATCACATAACTAGAGAGAGACTCTATATAACCTTTCCTATAATATCTTCACAAATGCAACAAAAATATGGAAATCTTTTCACATCAAACAGTCCTTCTCAAAGTCCTTCTCAAAGCTTTAAACATTAGAGAATGATACTTTTTCCAGAAAAGAGGATTTATTTCTCATGAATAAATGCTCCTTCTGCCATCGGTGTGTAATCCCATGAAAAGATCTAATAGCTGGTAAGTGACGAATGTGAGCAACGAGGAGGAGACTTCAGTTCGGCTTTGGTTCAGTTTGGCTCAGGCTTCTGGTTATACATCAATGGAGGATTTTAAGGACCAGGAGTGGAGGAGTGGAGGAAAAAGCAAGGTAATACAGGAATAGCATTATGCGCCCCCCCCCCCCACGACACCTACAATAAATTTTACTATACTACACAGAGGTGCAAGGAAAGACTCTCAGTGGTAAAATTAGTTTCTCTTGTATTCACAGAGCTAGCCCATTGTTTCCTCCCTAATATTTTCCCCTCTTTCATAACTGTGTAGGGATTAAAACAGTATACAGTAGGTCAAACACAAATGTGATGAAGAGCAGAGCTTGGGAAAATTACCTTTTTGAGCTACCACCCCCAGAATTCCAAGCTCTGACAAAAATATTTATGATTTGTACCCCAAATCAGAGATTACAAAGAGAACATCTCATCCTGGTAAAAAAATGTTCTTGGGCATACCATCGACCAGGAGAGTACTAGGGGTTGATGGCAGGAGTGCTTAGTTGATTTCTTAAATCCATTTTAGAAATCCCTAAGGGGACCCCAATTCAAGAGTTCCAAAATCATTTAGCAGTTCCTTAAGGGGAACCCTTGGAGCCAAAATGGTGTAATGCTTTGAGCATAAACAAGGTTCAAATTCCTGCTCAGACATGAAAACCACTAAATGACCTTGGACAAGTTACACAATTGTAGGGTGCATACAGAGAACTCATGAAGTTTGACAACACTTTAACTACCATAACTCAATCCTCTAATGTCCTAGGATTTGTAGTTTGATGAGATGAGACTTATGGGGTCTTTATCTTCTACAACTCCCATGATTCCATAGCCTTGATCCATGGCAGGTATAGTGCTTGCATTAGTTAAAATTAATGCACCCCAGCTTTAGAAAATTCCATGACAGATTTGTCTTAGAGTTGCTGTTACTCAGAAATGATGTGAAGCCACACAATAACACCTACGACTCCAACTACTACCAGAGTTCAGTGGCTGTGCACTAATCAAACACCAGTTGTCCTTCTGTTTCTGCATCAATTATTGCTGTTTGTTGAGCTTACAGAGGAGGTTATTGACCTTGCTGGTCCAGCAAGCAGTAAATACCCACAAAACTAAAATACTAATGGGGAGCCCAAGATGAACAAATTATGTTATTTTTTTCCCCTTTTAGCACATTCTGGAATTGGAAGCCATGCTTTACGATGCCCTACAGCAGGAAGCAGGAGCCAAAATGTCAGAAATTCTTTCAGAAGAAGAGAGAGACAAGCTGAGGAATGCAGTGGAACAGTGGAAGCGGCAAGTTATGAGTGAACTCCGAGAAAGGGATTCCCAGATTCTTCGAGAAAGAATGGAACTCATTCAGCATGCACAACAGGTAACCTGGAAAAGAAGCCATGACAGTATGCGAGTGCCTTTCAAACCCATAGAAGGTTATAATTTTATCCACATTTATTCTGTACTCTCATGCTAAACCCAAGCTGTGATAATTGACTGTAGTAGGAGCAAGAGAATTCAGTCCAAAAAGACCTTAGGTGACTCCTTTTTAATTTTAGTGATTTCAGCAACATATATGGGTTCCTAAAATAGATATAGGGGAAATTGTTAATTTTTCAGTAGAAGTACAGCTTACAAACTATACAGGTCTGCTACTGGAATTTGTAACTCATCTTAAAAGAAAATGCCAACCTCCTTTTAAAATGTTGGGGTATTTATTTATTTCTTATCAGCCCATAAAGGTTCACGAGGCAATTAATAAATAAAAACAATTGAAACAGTACAGAGATTTTTTAAAAAAAATACTGAAATGATCTTTAAAATTGTTTTATAAGAACAATCTTGCCCAAACTCTTATATTTATTCCAAACCTTGGTGAATATTTCTAACAATTTGCTTAAGAAGTGGGATAATGCTCTCAAAAAATGGGCAATGGGAGGGAACAAAAACAGAATTTCCAAATTTTTATATTACAGTAATCCAGAAATGGGTGGATGGGGGCCCCTTCTTTGGGAATACACTATGAGGCTAGTCAGTTAGCCAGGTTATTAGAATTTGAACTGGAAGGGTAAAAAAAGATGGGTTCAAATAGAAAAGGAAGCAAATAGATGTAAAAGAGGAATGTATATGGGAGAGAGAATAGACAAAATAGATTTAAAGAACTTAAAGGTTGGCCCCTGCTCATCAATGTTGGTAATTTGGAAAAAATGGCAAAATAAATTACAAATAAATAAAATTCACAATTTCCCATTAGAAACTTTGGAAAATAAGGGCAAGACATTCAGGAACCTAATAAGGGCCCTGAAAGAAAATGGTATCAAAAAGGTAGGGAACCTCGTGGAGCCCAATGGAAAAATAACAAACTGGGACAAGATAAAAGACAAAGGATAGCGTGGTTAGGCCTGTCCAGTAGAGTTCAGGCCATGAAAAGAAGGGAGGTAGCAGAAGCCACACTAGACAAAATAATTTAAAGGAAAGTAGAAAAAGATAAAAGAATTATGGGGTAACTGTACAAGAAATTAATCAACTTATCTTGCAACACAAAAACCACCCCTATAGAGAATTGGAAACAAGAACAAAACTTTAGCAAGAAATTAATCAGGTCTTGGATTGACAAGGAGCCCCTAGTGGCACAGTGGCTTAAGCCATTGAGCTGCTGAACTTGCTGACCGAAAGGCTGTGGTTTGAATCCGGGGAGCCGGGTGAGCTCCTGCTGTTAGCCCCAGCTTCTGCCAAACTAGCAGTTTGAAAAAATGCAACTATGAGTAGATCAAGAGGTACCACTCCAGCAGGAAGGTAACGGCTTTCCATGCAGTCATGCCGGGCCACATGACCTTAGAGGTGTCTACGGACAACGCTGGCTCTTCGGCTTAGAAATGGAGATGAGCACCAACCCCCAGAGTCAGACACGAGTAGACTTAATGTCAGGGGAAAACTCTATTCCACCAGACGTTACCATAGAGTTGTCCTACAGGTCCTAAATACATATCCTCTTTAGGGATCTGAATGAAAATTCTTACGGTACTATGAGCAAAATTAGAAATGTCTGACAGATTTGTAACATAGCTCAATCTATTTCTGAAAATTTCAAGTGAATCTTTTGAATATAATCTGCTCTCTTCTTCTCAATGTAATATTCACACTGAATTTTATTTTTTTTACAGAGGATTAAAGAGCTAGAAGAAAGAATTGAAGCTCAAAAGAGACAAATAAAGGAATTAGAAGAAAAGGTATGGCAATAAGACTGAATGACTGCAAGACTGCAAGATAAGACTGAATGACTGCAAGAAAGAAATGTACAAAGGAGAGACTTGTGCATTTGGGACAGCATCATTCAAAGCAGAACACTCTCCTAATCATCTCGTTGGAAAAGAAAATGCTTTGGTGATGATGTGATAGGTTGCAGTCAAAATAACTCAAGGTTCACTTTACACTGACATGGGCCTCAATTCTATTGGTTGGTTCTTATTAGAGTATGTTAATAGAATCAATTGTTATATAATGAGCCATGCCTTATGTAAATCCATCAAATATCAAACGACCAATAGGATTCTGGCATTCATTTCCTAAAGTCAAAAATGTCCTGTAATAGCCCCATTCTTTATCTTAATTGAGTTGAAAACTTGTTAAGATAAAGAGAAAAATCTTCAAGGGCTCTGCTTTCCCCCAAACAGCTAGATGTATATGGGCAAAATGATGACGTGCAATAACAGAATTCAGCATTTCAAAAGAATTACACTATGGCCCCTTCTACACTGCTATATAATTCAGATTATCAAAGCAGATAACCCACATTATCCACTTTGAACTGGATTACATGAGTCTACACTGCCATATAATCCAGTTCAAAGCAGATACTGGATTTTATATGGCAGCGCGGAAGGGGCCTGAGCAACAAGGAATTCCCAAGGCATAAAGCTTTGAGGAGAGGGCAAAGAGCATCATCCGCACCTTTAATGGGCTGGATTTGGCTCTTAGGTTGGATTTCCCCCTTCCATTGTTCTAAAGATAGTTGAACTTGGTTGTGTTTTGTGTGTGTGTGTGTGTGTGTGTGTTTGTTTTGTTTTTGTTTTATGCCTTTTTACATTTAATGATTCACATTGCTAGATTCATTGGGAAAAGCTCTCAGGGTCTGGAGGAAACAGAGCTGGAGCCCAAAGTGGTCAAGATTCCCATGCTCTCTTTCTGAAACACACTGCACTTATGCATTGAATAGTGCAGGTAAATTACAAAAGCCCTATCTTGGTGAACCAGCGTCATATTAGTAGTTAGAGTGTTGAGCTAGGAATCCAAGAACGCTTCCACACAGCCATATAACCCAGAATATCGAAGCAGAAAATCCCACAATATCTGCTTTGAACTGGGTTATCTGAGTCCACACTGCCATATATTCCAATTCGAAGGAGAAAATGTGGGACTTTATTCAGTTGTATGGAAGAGGCTCAAGAGACCAGGTTTAAATCCCCATTCAAAAGGGATAACTGTTTGGGTGATACCCTCCCAGGCTTGGGGCCCTTCCACACAGCCACATAATCCAGAATATCAAGGTAGAAAATCCCACAATATCTGCTTTGGACTGGGTTATCTGAGTCAAAGCAGAAAATGTGGGATTTTATTCAGCTATATGGAAGGGGGCCTTAGAGGAAGGCAATGGCAAATCACCTATGAATAAATCTTTTTTAAAAAGATCGGCATGAATCTGAGTCAATTTGAAGGTAAATAATAACACTTCTATTTGTGATTATGTGGCCTCTTTGCAACAGGCTGACATGCTTTGCTTTTGTGTAGACTTGCTGCTGGCTTCTTACTAGGTTTACTATAAATTTTATTTTCTCTCTCTTTCCATTTTCCTTTCCCCCTTTTTTCTTTTTCTAGTTTTTGTTTTTATTTTTATTTTTCTCTTTAGCTTTCATCCTTTGGTCATAATACACCCATCCACATGCAAGAGGTAAGTATCCTGTTTACTCATCACCCTATGTAATACAGTTTTTGTTCCAAGGTTATAAATGCCATTTTCTCATTGGTTCTATCGTGAAAACATGGAAAAGGTGTATTCCACTGCAAAAGCTTTGTTTTTGCCTTCTGCACAAAAGATTAAAAATGGCACGTGAAAGGCTAAAATGGCACTTTAAAAGGTTAAAAATGGCAGGCACAAAAATGAAGTTTCTGGAGTATAATAACTACTTTCAAAGTAAGTACAGCACAACGAAACAGGAAACAACACTTTCAAACCAGGAACAGATTTCCTTTTCAAATGTTTTTACACAGTGTTACCTATTTCTGCTTTGCTTTTTGTCAAATTTTGAAGCTCTCTTATGGCAGCAACATATGGCTTCATGTAAGGATAGACATATCTAGGAGGATTCACTTTTTAAAAGTGATATTTCTATTTCTGCCTCTGTCATTAGTATGGAAATTTCAGATCAAAAACTGTTTTTAAGTATTTATTGCAAGACCTCCCTCTAGAACAAAAATCACCTTGATCCATATAGATGTGCTAATATACTGCAGTCCTAGGCCCCTTCTACATTGCCATATAATCCAGATTATCAAAGTGGTTTTAACTGGATTATATGAATCTGCACTGCCATATAATCCAGTTCAACGTAGATAGTCTGGATTTTATATGGCAGTGTAGAAGGGGCCCTAAGCTTAGGTCCCTGAAAATAAATCCAAATGAAGGCTTCTCACCCCGAGGGGGACTCAGGGCGGATCACATTGCACACATATAAGGCAAACATTCAATGCCATAACATAGAACAGAAACAGACGCAGGCACAGGCTGGCCTCGAACTCTTGACCTCTTGGTCAGAGTGATTTGTTGCAGCTGGCTGCTATCCAGCCTGCGCCACAGCCCGGCCTTTAAATTACCTTTAAATTCATAGAGGTATAACCTTAATGTCTTGCATAATGCTTAGCAAAACTGTTTTTCATATGGAAAGTCAAACTGACAACATTTGTAGTAGCCAGGTTTTTTACCAGCTTATCTTCTTGGATACTTTGCTTACATCATGAAAGAGTGTGGTCTGTCAATAGACATATCAGTCCAACTCCACCACTGTGATGTTGCCTATTCCCTTGTAACAGAAATGGGGTGTTACAAATGAGGTTGAAAGGAGGAAGCTTGCAAAATATACTTTGATTTTGAATTCCCCCATTTCAGTGACCATGCTGATTGGCCAACTGAGACTCACAAGCCAAACATTTCTAGGCTACTAACTGGAGCTAGCGATAGGGAGCATGCAATAACCCTACTAAGGCAGCTCCATTGGCTGCCGATAAGTTTCCAGTCCCAATTCAAAGTGCAAGTTATTACCTAAAAACCCTAAATGGTATGGTTCCTGCCAATCTGCATGACCGCAATCCTCCTCCCCACCCCCAATGAACCGGGGTGAGCTCTATGATCTGCCAGAGAGGCCCTCCTCTCAGTCCCACCACTATCACAAGCGCGGTAGATGGGGATGAAAGAAAAGGCCTTCTCAGGGATGCCCCCTGGCTTTGGAACACCCTTCCCAGGGAGATTAGGCAAGCCCCCACACTCTTTCCATAGGGACCTGAAGTCTTGGCTGTTCAAACAAGCTTTTGAGAACTCCTAGTTCCTAGTTGATCTACACAATTATTATTCAGCCTTGCAATTCATCCCTTGCCCATGTCCCATAGTTACAGCTTTGCACTTATCCCATTCCCTCGTTCAATTGTTTACAGCCTGGCCATGTTTACAGTAGCTTACCGCTATTGGTAATTGAGTTTCAAGTTGTTGTTTTATATGCCTATATGTTTTATTCAATTGTATTTTAAATTGTGTTTTATTTTATGTTCTCTTTTTAGATACCTTGTGCCATGTGTAAGCTACCCCAAGTCCCTTCGGGGAGATGGTAGTGGGATACAAGACTAAAGTTGTGTGGTTGTTGTTGTTGTTGTTATTATTATTATTACTATTATTATTATGTAATTATTATTATTTGGAAATAAAGAGAGGGAAATTTTGATCCAAACTCTCATGTACTTTAAAGAATTTTTTTTGTTTATTTTCCTTTCAGCCAAGAAAGATGGAACAACATAACAGTAATTGTCAAGGTTGTTGGGGAAAAGACATTGTCATTTTAAGAAACTGGACTGCATCCTGTATTTGGCATTGAAAACTATAGACCTAATCTTTTTGACCATTTTTATAATGAAGATGAAGAATATGCGTGGATTTTATTTTGAAGTGAAGTCTGATCTTCTGACAAGTATAACACTATAACTTTTTACAAACTAGTATTAGAACAGTAAAAGAAGAAGCCAAAAAATGAAAGGCTTATCTGCAAGAAGCCTCCTCTTTGCTGCTCAAAACAACTTCAGCTTTACATGAAAAGCAGTAAACTCATTCAGATGAAATGAGTGTATTCTGGCTCCCTGCTAAGCAGGCAGTAAACTACTTCTGTCAAGAAGTAAACATGTCCTGTTTTGTAATTCTGTCCTTTGTACTGTTATTCTTAGTTGCATTAATACACATCTTGAGATTTGAAAGAGTTCCAAACTAGTCAGTGGTGAATATTTGAGTGGTTGAATGAATGGAAACATAAAATGTATTCCAAAACATTTCCAGTCACTGGAAATGGGATTCTAAATGCAATTAAATGGGCAGTGATAGTTTATGAAATATCTGTTTCTGTCTCACAACATGTGATATGTGATATTGTTTACTTATAACCCCCAGAAATTAATGATGTTGGTAATAAAGTTTGGAATTCTTTAAAAAGGTTCCAAGTTTCATTTTGCTCTGAAATTTCAATGAAGCTTGTTTACAGAACTTGCAAGGGGGGAAAATGGCACAGTACATACTACACTTAAATTCCTAGGTATCTTTGTCCCAAAAAAGAAGCCAAAACAAAAAAGCAGGAGAAAAACTGAAAGCTAAAGAGATATGGAGCTATAATGTTGACAATGGAAAATTTTCAGACTAAGAAAATAATAAAGCACAAGCAGCAAATAAAAACGGATCTTTTCGACTGAATATTTCTAAAAGTGTCAGTTGTAAATTAAGAAGCAAAGAAACTGTGAAAGGAAGCAGAAAGACACACATAAAACTGTCAAGAGAAAGTCAACTGTGTGCCAAAAGAAGATTTACAAGCGGATATAACAAAAAGCATTGATGTTCTCCAGCTATTGTTCTCAAGAAGGAGGGAAGAAGATCGAGACAACATACCTGTTCTCCCAGACCAGAAGTGATCCTGACTTTCAAGGAGTTACACAAAGGTGAGAAGTTGATCTTTCATTCATTCACTGACATTAATAAACATTTAGATGATGTGTTACTTCAGCATTGTGGCCTTTCCTGGACCTAAAATACTCCAAGTAGGACTCAAAATGTGGCATGGGCGCCTTGAAAATACTAGCAAAGTTCAGAAGGCATAATGGGAGGGTATGGCCTTTCCAAATCTGGTGGGAAACCAATGAGATCCCCCTGATGATTCCCAGACTTTAATTAAATTATAGGATTGTTGCTTTGGGGAACTATTAGCTGTTTCTAAGGGCCCTTCCACACAGCCCTATATTCCAGAACATCAAGGCAGGAAATCCCACAATATCTGCTTTGAACCGTGTTATCTGAGTCCACACTGCCGTATAACCCAATTCAAAGCAGATAATGTGGGATTTTATTCTGCTGTGTGGAAGGGGCTTGGGAATGGTTTCTTCCCTTCCCCAGTAAGATCATTATCAGGGGCAGAATTTGGGAATGTCAAGGGAATATTGAGAATGGAAAAATTCAGGAAAGAAAGGAAAACTGCACAATATGTTGACGGCGTTCAGTCCTGAAAATCTGGATGGTCCACATAATCAGATTTCAACTCATTAACACAATTGTTCTGCTAGCTCGATGCTTGACTCATATAACCCAGTTCAAAGTACATAATGTGAATTATCTTCTTTAGTAATCTGGATTACATGGCAGTGTAGAAGGGACCTCAGTAAAACAGCTACATACTTGTCCAGGTTTTGGTTCTTCAGATACACTCCCAAGAATATTTTTTTAAAAAAATTCTATCAGAAATAGATTCATTTCTTAATACATATATGTTTAGACTACATGGATTAACTTCCACTTTTTTCCAAAAATAGGTTCATCCACATGGGGGAGCTCCAGTCAAAATTAAATACAGTGCATTTTAATGTCTATATCCATACTGTGGCTATATTTTATTTAGGCCAAAGAAACAAATTTGACCTGATTTCCTCTCCCTACGTTACATCTTGCTTGATAAAGAAATCTGGAATTTGTTGAAAAATTAGCATATATTTTTATGCCTTTGGTTTGGGCTAATAAGATTTTTGCAATATAGAGTTTGGAATGTTCTAATGCAGAGACCATTACTTTGAATGATCTATATGCTTATATTTGTATCTATAGCCCCTTCCACACAGCTGAATAAAATCCCACATTTTCTGCTTTGAACTGGAATATATGGCAGTGTGGACTCAGATAACAAGGGCCCTTCCATACAGGTATATAACCCAGAATATCAAGGCAGAAAAATTCCACAATATCTGCTTTAAACTGGGTTATCTGAGTCCATACTGCCATATATTCCAGTTCAAAGCAGATAATGTCAGATTTTATTCAGCTGTGTGAAAGGGGCCCCGGTTCAAAACAGATATTGTGGGGTTTTCTGCCATGATTTGCTGGATTATATGGCTGTGTGGAAGGGCCCTAAGTGTATTTCAATTTCATCCCCTATTAATATGGAGTTTGGGGATTACTTTGTACCTAGCAGCACCAGGATTGTAATGAATGATACACATTTGCCCTGCTTTAAAGACTGAAAGATTCTAAATTAGACCTGAGCCTATTGAGTGTGCCAAAGAACCTCACCCTTTCATGATGTTCCATTTCACCCAATCCGATCTTCTATTCCTTCAGATAGTTACTTGCGTTTTTGTTTTTTTTTTGTTTCTTTTACAAGGATATTTTATATTTATATGGTTCCTTGGGCTCTCCTCCCATGATTATATTCCCTCTTGTTTCCCTGTGGTCCCATTTTGGTTATAGCTCTTTAACATCATGTGAACATAATGTAACATCACTAGAAGAGAGGGTAATCTTGGTTCAGTGTAAATCAATCCTTTCTAAGCATTAGAATATTTAAGCAAATATAGAGGCATGCCCAATTGCTAGTCCCAACTACACTAGACCTATTGAATTCATTGCTGAAAGTTAATTTAACAATTATATCAACCCTATTCGTTTGGTAGGTCAACTTGAGTTGGGAATAGCAATTGGATTTAGACTAGACTAATTGACTTAAACTTTATTGTCTTCAAACAATTAGAATTTGTAAGAGTTACTTTTCTGGAACTAAACCTTCTAGTATCTACCAGCCAGCATGGCAGAGTTGTGGTTCAAAAGAATATGATGTTCATGTTTTGCCTACAATGCTTTAAGAATAAACTATATTTAACATTTATTTTTCATGCCAATGTTAAACATTTCCATTGTTTCATCAGTGCTGAAAATATGACATACCCCCTTGGGCAATGAGTCATAATTTTCCCTAACTTTGACAGTAAAGATTCATAATGAACCATATAAGTAAGTGATAATTTGCAGACTCCTTCTTCTATAATGGAAAGAATATTCAAATACATTGATCAAATTGTGTTAAAATTGTGTTTCTTGGGTGTCTGGAAATCCTGATTAAGATACCCCTGACCAACATGTTGTTTGTAGTTCAGGAATTATTTTATGCAAAATACACATGCGATGTAATTTGGGGAGAGAGAAAAACATTTTCTGTGCAGGTAACAGCATTTGCTGTGTATTAAGTGATTTTCAAGCACCAAGAAAATTTCAGTTCCAAAAGAGTACCAATTTTGTGAAGAATGGAAATACCATTTTTCTGCGCAAGAAACAGCATATTCTGTGCAGAAATGATTCTAGATTTAGGTATGCTTATATGAAATTCATTAAAATCAATGAAACTGAATTTAATCATAATTAAATTCATTCTCATTGTTTCCAGTGGGCCTAGACTTAGTATAATTAGATTTATAAGGAACTCATTGATTTAAATCCAATTGTTAATCCTAATAGAGTGCATATACTGAATCAATGGGACTCACATAAATGTGAATTTAAAAAATCACATGGATTCATTGTGTCATTCAAACTGGGATTAACAACTGAATTTAGGCCATTGTTCCTAACTGAGCTTTCAGGCTTGCTAATTTCTAAGAAAAAGGTGAAAAAAAGTGAAAGTGATTTTCTTGTGAATGTTTTTTTTTTCTTCAGACACACACATAAAATGTATTGAAGACTTGTGTACAAATTAATATGGAAAGAGAAATTTAGCATGCACAATAAGGATTGCCTAAATAATTACAGGTAAAGAGTGCAGTCTGGTAGTTCTGTTCCAGTGTTTTAGCTATTTAATGAAAGCTGAAATGAATTGAGATGACGCTGCCAGCCTGAATTTACAACCTCTTGTGATGAGATTAGAGGAAGTTCCCGAGGCAGGAGTAATGTCATCATGGTTGGGGCTCAAGCTTAGCTGCAGCCTCACAGCTGGGAAAGGTGGTTAGTTATTGTGAAGCTTCAGTTTCCCATTACTGTTTCAATTATTCCCCACTGGCAAACAATTTGAAAAATGTCACCCCTAAGGTTTAATCAGTAATTTTTTTTTAAAAAAAAAATCAATTTTATGTAAGTGGTCAATGGCAAACGGACTGTCATGACAGCAGGTTTATACTTTTCTTTGGGAAGAGTGATTTGGAACCAGTAGATAAAATACTGGTCCTCATTTTATTTCATTTACATAGCAACCAGTGTGGTGTGGTGGCTTGAGCATTAGCCTATGACTCTAGAAAACAGAGTTCAATTCCCCTGTCAGTCATGGAAATTCACAAGAAGACTTTGGACAAGTTGCATGCTCTGAGCTCCAGAAAACCCTATGATACAGTAGTCTTAGGATCACCATAAGTAGGAAATAACTATAAGACACACAACAACAACAATCAGTGTGCATGATATGGTGAAAAAGATAGCGAAAAAAGATAAAAGGTGGGACACAGCTCTTATACCTTTAAAAGTTTGCAGAAGAGAGGATTTCAGGTGTGAAGCTTGGGGCAAGCAGCACTACTGAAATTCCCTTTTCTAGAGAAGTTGAGCCCTTCTACACTGTGCGAAAACCTGTCCCCACCCCCAAACCCAAATCCCAGGCTTTCCCTTGAGAAGTGGCAAGATACCATCCGGGGTCAACCAAATGTTGACCCAGGAGGGCATCTAGTCAACATTTTCCCCTTAAAAATTTACTGTGGAAGCAGTCCCAAGAGTCAATCCACACAGGCCTGGCACCTGCAAAGATCCGAACCTTAGCAAATCCCAGTTTTCTCCAGAATAATCCAAGTTTACCTGAGGCGTTGTTTGGATACCTCAGGTAAACCCAAGACCCATCATGGGTTTAAAGGACGTGTAAAAGGGTCCATGGTGTCCTGGCACCCTGTGTGTTTTTGTGTGTGCATGTTAGTGTATGTGTGTTTGTATGAGAGTTTAGGTTGTAAAAACAAAGTAAGTGGGACTGGAGTTTACTTACAATGCTTGTGCAGATTGCATGTAGTTATTTGAGTATTAAATTAGGGACACATTTATACTGACTACTTACTACAGTTTGAAGGCATTTTGATAGCATGGTGTTTAGATTACCACAACATGAACAAGCACAGCAATGCTCATTAAGGGCTTTAAATTGGAATAAGCGAAGTCAGGATATTACAACCTATAATGCCCAACAGTGCACCTAAGTAGAAACCACATTCCATTATGAAATCAATTAAGGGATGTGCGCTCCTGCAATCTGCACATGTGCATTGCAGGTAGGCAAGACCAAATCTTCAACTGCTGTAAAGCCGTGGATATTGCAGATCCTGGAACCACTTTGAGGCCAGATTCTGTGGTGTATTATAAGCACTATCCAGGCTTCAGACAGGTTACAGAACTTCATATATAATCATCTGCGCAATGAAAATATTTCCTTCTCTGTCAGTTTCACACCAACCCAGGAATTCTGGAAGACCAGGGTTCAATAATAATAATAATTATTATTATTATTATTATTATTATTATTATTATTATTATTATTATTATTATTATTATTATTATTATTATTATAACTGGCTCTTCCAAAAGGCCTTCGATGTTTAGTTGTTGCTGGATTGATCTATCTGTCCATTCCATAATAGTCCCATTGTTGTTGTCTTGCCATTTTATACCGCACTTTATTGTCCATTCAACTGTGAAATTTCCTTTTCCCATTTTGTAACACTCTGCACTTTGCCTGGGATCTACGAATTAGTCTCCTGTTTTTAACACTGTATCCTGCTTGTTGATTTTAATAATTGTTTTTATTGATGTTGATGTTTTTTACTGGGATAATTGTTTTATTGCTTTGTTACTGTTATTTGTTTGTTTTATCGGGCCAGGCCCCATGTAAGCCGCCCCGAGTCCCTTCGGGGAGATGGGGCGGGGTATAAAAATAAAGTTATTATTATTATTATTATTATGACTGCATGGAGCGCCGTTATCTTCCCGCTGAAGCGGTACCTATTGATCAACTCACATTTGCATGTTTTCAAACTGAAGCTGGAACTAATAATGGGCGCTCACTCCGCTCCCCGGATTTGAACCTGCGACCTTTTGGTCTGCAAGTTCAGCAGCTCAGCGCTTTAACACACTGCACCACCAAGGAATGGGAATATTGACATTCACTTGAGAATACAGATGATTTTCCCCCTAACATTTGAAAGTTCAAATTAAACCAGATTCTATTATTCTATTATGTTGTGGGGGTGATTTGATTGTGTGTTTCCTGGATGGTAATTGTGGTTTCTTTCAACTCTGTGATTCTATGATTTGGTGAAAATTGACATTTAAACACAATTGTTAGTCACTATTAACATTATGTCCCAAAACTCTAGGATAGTATATTTACCCAGATTTCCCTGGTATATTACTTCAGACTTGAACAACATTTCCCTGTATTATAAAGTAGTATAGTGTAGAACAAGCATGGGCAAACTTCGGCCCTTCAGGTGTATTGGACTTCAGTTCCCAAAATTCCTAACAGTCAGTAGGCTCTTAGGAATTGTGGGAGTTGAAATCCAAAACACGTTGAGGGCCAAAGTTTGCCAATGTCTGATGTAGAAGGAGGTGTGGCAGCATATTTTTAAATGTTTATATATCAAGGGTCTCTCAACACTTTGTGTTGATATAATGTTAGATTTTCACCAAGATTTTTAGTATCTAGGGTCCTTGTGATATTGCTTTTATCCATTTATTAGTCTCCTGTGTCGTTCACATGTGCTGTAAGGGTTAACCACCATAATTACCATTTTAAAAGGCCCTCACATCTGTTAAGCTTCTTCACAGCTGTTGCATCAGAGGCAGTGATAGCGTTTATAGGTAAAGAATTGATTGCTCCCATCTGCCAGTGATTTGCTGGAACACCCAGGCCTTTGGGGACAAGCAGACAAGAGCCCATTGTTGTGCAGGATTTAGTCACATTGGTGTTTTCAGACTGGAAAAGCTTTGGAGAAATGTCTCCAGGCAAGAGCCAGCCATTTGAACAAACAGCTTTCCGAAGATTTCTGGGCAAACCAAAAGACTAGTCTGCCATCACTTTGTAAATTGTCATGGCTTCTTGCCATTGATTAGACAGCCCTGCTGAGCATTGAAGTTAGATTCCAAACAAGAGCACACAGCTGGACAAAGAGAACAAATGTACAGGGTTGCCTCTCGGAACAATAACAGTGTGTGTGTTTTGAGTGGGGGAGATAATGTGTTAATCCACATTGTAGCCATTCCATCTTCTCGATGGATCCTATTTTAATAATGGACATGTAATTAACATCAATACTTATCACTCCCAGGTGGATGTTCTTTTTTTAAGAGCATTGTGTTTCATTCATTCTCTGGAGTCCGCTTATCAGCCTATGCAAAATTACTGTATTCTAATTTATATTCATTTCATTTGGGGAATTAAAATAAAGAGGAATAGTTGCATTATTTATCATATGAGGCAGTAAACAAAATGTTATACCATTCTTATATCCCTATTTACTTACTTACTTACTTACTTACTTACTTAGGCGATCCCTCGTAGTTCGAGGATGATGGTCCTCAATTTCTGTTGTCTTGGGGATGGATCCATAGATGGCTGAAGAGACCTATTCTTGATCTGCATGTTTTCCCTCAATGAGGACATTGGTTTCCAGGTGGGAGGCAGTCCCAGTCAGGGTTGGCTTGACGGGCCTTCCTCTTGGCACGTTTCTCCCTTAAGCCCTCCATTCGTGCCTCTTCAAACTCCGCAGCACTACTGGTCAAAGCTGACCTCCAATTAGAGCGCTCAATGGGTTCCCAGTTCTCAGTGTCTATGCCACAATTTTTAAGGTTGGCTTTAAGCCCATCTTTAAATCTCTTTTCCTGCCCACCAACATTACATTTCCCGTTCTTGAGTTCGGAGTAGAGTAGCTGCTTTGGGAGACGGTGATCGGGCATTCGGACAACGTGGCCAGTCCAGCGGAGTTGATGGCATAGGAGCATTGCTTCAATGCTGGTGGTCTTTGCTTCTTCCAGCATGCTGGCATTTGTCTGCCTGTCTTCCCAAGAGATTTGCAGGATTTTTCTGAGGCAGCGCTGATGGAAATGCTCCAGGAGTTGAGTGTGACGTCTGTAGACCGTCCACGTTTCACAGGCGTAGAGCAGGGTTGGGAGAACAACGGCTTTATAAACGAGCACCTTGGTATCTCTATGGATGTCCTGGTCATCAAACACTCTCTGCTTCATTTGGAAGAATGCTGCACTCACAGAGCTCAGGCGGTGTTGTATTTCAGTGTCAATGTTGACTTTGGTGGAGAGGTGGCTCACAGGTGTGTGCAAAATGGCAGAAATACGTTCTGCTTTCATTTCAAATTCTGGGTGGCCCCCTTCTGTTTTGGGAAGAGTCTTCCCGCAATGGAAATGGGACTTTAGATCCTGAATTACTAATCCAAATGGCCTCCCACCTAATCTCCCAAAACCTTCTTGTAAACAGAACTTTTTTGGGGGGGGAGACAATGGACGGACCTGAAATTCAAAACAAAAACAGAACAGATTTCTGCCATTTCGAACAGTCATACTAACTCTGTGATTTATAATAAAGTCAGAAGGGGTGGAATATGATCATTAAAAATGGTTCTCACTTATCCCTAGTATTCAAATTGCATCACCGGAGGCTCCCCCTTAATTGATAATATGATAGAAATCTATGGCCTTTAATATAAGTAAACAATGTCTGTCCCATTGAACTAGAGCACAATCTACAATCTAATGGTATCATATTGAAATAAATAGAATTCACACAGAAACTATTGCTTGGTTTAATATTGGTGAAATAGTGCCTGGTAAAAACCTTTGGCTACATTTGAGAAAGATGTTGCATGTGAAAGAGGTGCTAAAGTGTCTCTCATCTCATGTATGTCAAGGGCATAAGACAAAAATCTGAAGGAAGGGCAAAATGTATTCATCACCCACCCTAGTTCTTCCTTAGTATGAGCCATTATTTTTCTGCCCTGCATATATGCTGGAGCTAAATGAGGGTTGCCTCTTTTTCCCCCACCATGCCCTTTGGAAATATAGTGCTTTAGACAGTATACTGTATAAGCCCTCAACATGTATTTGCACTAAATATGCCACTGATTTGATAGCTTGTCAGCGTGAAGACAATTTTGGCTGTAACCTTTACAGAAAAGTAACAGTATCTTAGAAAGAATGAGAGTACTAAGTCTGTGCTTTTGAATCTATTAATTTCAATTTAAAAATTAGGTCTTCCTTTTATGTTTAGGCTGATGCATGTGTAGGAAAAATTAAAATCCCAGATTTTTGTTGCTATCATTAAGCAAACAGGAACAAAGAAAGCTCTGAATTAGCCTAAAGAAAATGATTAATTAGTGTATATAGTAGTAGAATCCAACATCATACTCTCACATTGATGTTTGAGTGAGTGGTAAATTATTGATTCATTAGGATTACATCCCATTGCTCATTAATTCCAACATTTATATGCATTCTTGACTAGGCTAAAGCATTTCTTTACAAGACTTTCTGCAAACATTCCCAACCCTCCAGAAATCATGTAATTAATAGTAGCCATGAATAATGATAAGTTGAATTATCCAGGAAAACTGCTTTTTGTGGGTCCAATATCCTCATTATACCCATCTCCTTCCTGGGTCCCTTCTAAACTCCCATACAAAATCCAGATTATCTGCTTTAATATGGATTATATGGCAGTGTAGAAGGGGCCTGTGTGTCATATACTGGAGACAAATTGGTTTATAGAGTAAGAGTTTCCATTGGCAAAAGAAAGGCACACTGTAGATTATTAAAGTTTGTTGGACCTCACTTCCATTGAAATCATGTCATCCATGAGTCACTTGTCCATCTGATTTCAGTGGATTGGAAGGACTTTCATTTGGCAAGCCTCTGTTGGATTGGGATCAGATATTGGCTGCTTTAATGTAAGGACAATAATATATAGTCACATGATAAGCAATATGCAAATGATAACAGCTTGAGTTCTATCTTATATTTCAGAAAATAGTCCTTGGAAAACATGTGCCACTACATTTTATATACACAATAATTACGCACATTTAATAGTTTGACCCATGTTCAATGGAGAGAATAAATTAGTCAAAGTGTTCATTTCCCCTGGTTTATTCAGAGGGTCAAGGATGAAAGAAATGTAGAAAGCCATTTAAAATCCAATCAGTTCTGTCTCATTTTCCTAGGCAAGGAAAAATACAATCTGTCAGCTAGCCTCTTTAATTCTATTTATTATAATTAATATTTAATAAGAGTGCACAGCAAATAAGTTATGCACAGCCAGGCCTAGGTGGCCAAGGGATTCATCTGATAAAAACTTGCATATTTATCTATGGAATATATAATTTTAAAAAAAAATATTAGCTCTGGCATTGAGCAAATATTGCAAATGAATCAAGGGAAGCCTGAGTTTTGCACATTTTCTTCTGTCTGATGTATCTTGTGAACCTGAGAATAAATAACACATGCCATAAAATGTGTAAATTGTTGAAGATGGAGCACAAACAATTCCATTATTTGATGAGGAGCTGATCAGAGTTTCTTGTCTGGCTGCATTAAGTGATAATTGTCTAAATTGTGTTTGTACTGCTTGTACATTCAAATCCAGATTATAATGATCTAATCCAATTACTTGGCCATAAGCCAAGAAGAATAAGTGGTGACAGTGATACCCACATTTAGTGAGGTCAGGGTGGGGTCCTTATGCAGCCATCTGCTTCCTGGGCAATCCCAATTTCCTTTTTATTTAAATGCTTTGTTTTTCTACAACCACATTATAGAAATGAGTTCTTAACATGCAATAGCACATACTGTTTTACAACTCTGCTTAATTTAAAAGGTGATTTTGACACATTTGGTTTGGATTGGAAGACATAGCCTGAACCTAAATTCTGTTTCCTTGACTTATTTTGATGATTCAAACATGCAGTACAATGTATGAAATGTTTACTGAAAAATATCTAGGTTCGTATATGTGTTCACTGGGTAGATTCCAAACAAGAGGATGAAGAATGTGAGCAATGCCTTGTTTTAGAAAAGAATCAACAATATATGAGTGTATATGAACATGACAAAAGCGCATATGCAATGTGATCCATGTATCTGCAGGACCAGTACACATGATTTCATCTATCTACATCTGACAAAATATGTAGTCTGTAGGCATTGTATAGATCCCACAGCATGACTCTTTGGTATATATTAGGCTTGTGCAAACATTTCAGAAGTTTTGGAAGACATATTAAAATTTATTAAATCTGTATTTCTGATATGATATTGATCATGTGGACATGTTCTGCACCTAAAACCTAAGAATCAAAATGTACCCAATCCTTTTTTGTTTTAATTTTGTAATGCTCAGAAGCCTCCCAAAGTCAGTTTTATATTCATAGCAAGCAGCCAAAAAGGCTCCCATTCCTCTTTAAATTAATGGCCTCTCACCATTAGGAGAGAAAAAGCAGGGAGAATGCAGAATTCGTTGGGAAAGAACTCTGGAAAATGTAGTTTGGGAAGGCAAGGAACCCTTTGCCAGAAAACTCAAAATGCCCTGCCCTAAACTACATTTCCCAGAATTCAGCTTGCATCAGAAAGCTTCAATCAGTATAAGAGACGAGATTTGTCCCTCCCTAGCAGTAGCCAGCCACAGTTGCAATCTGCAAAGAGGAGGACTGGCTGATACTTCTAGTAAGTAGTAGTAGTAGTAGTAGTAGTAATAGTAATTATTATTATTATTATTATTATTATTATTATTATATTATATTTAAATCAGTGCTGGGCTGGGAAGAAATCCCTAAATGGATGGCCCTTGGTGGTCACTCCCAACTCAGTAGGGGAAGTATATGAATTAGTTTGGAGACTGGATGTCCATCTGTCAGAAGAGTTTTGAATGGTGCCTTTCTGCCTGGAAGAAGGGAGTTGGACTAGATGGCCTTGGGGGTCCCCTCCAACTCTACGGTTCTATGAAAATGTAGAATTGGTTAATATTGGTTTCTATTGTTCAATATGAGAGACATTCAAGGAGATAGCTGTTGTGGGTTTTTAAAAAAAAACATTTTTGTCAAAACTTTTAAAAATTCCCTAAAATTGGTAGCTGTATGAATATTTCTGAGATTTGAGGGGAATTATCCCCTGTTATCTTGTGTCATTGTATAGAAAAATTATAGTTTTTAAAATGTTGTTTATAAAAACTTTGAAAATTTCCCCAAAACCCACGGATAAGTGAAACGTTCTGAAATTTGATGGGCTAACAGTGGCAAACATGTTCTACCATTGTAGCATGTTTCACCCCAATATCCCTATGAAGTCTAGGAATGTATCCACTGTTGGTACTGAGTTGTACTAAATAAAACCTTTTTTACATAGTAAAAAATGTAAAAAAAGAAACTTGTGAAATTAAGATAAGAATGGAAAGCATTTTCAAAAATATCATCAAAATAAAATTCTTGAATACTAGAAAATCTTGATAAAGAGAAGCTTAGCCATGTGGGGTTTATTCTAGATACACAATAAAGAATTTTCTATTCTGAAAGCATTTAATATGCAAAAAAAGCTTCAACAGAGTATTTTCACAGAGGAAAATCTGTTGTCTGTACAGCTATTTTATTCTATACAGAAAATGGCTTTAGCTTGAGAAAAATGTGCACAACATAGGTGGTAAACTACAAATATTCTTCGAAAACTGCAGTTTTCAATCATTTCTCACAGTGAGGGAAAAATCAATTGTTCTTCCTGAGTAAGGGGTTAATAGTTATGTGTAACAAAAATTGTGTTACACAGTGTAATCAACGTATGGAAAATGCACGGCTGGAAAGGAATATGAGCCTCTACAGCAGGCATGGGCAAACCTTGTTCCCCCAGGTGTTTTGAACTTGGAATTGTGGGAGTTGTCATCCAAAACACCTGGAGGGCCAAGGTTTGCCCATGCCTGCTCTACAGCCATCTCTGTCTCTAGGATTCTTAATTTCTTAACCACCTTTTAAAATATGCACAATTAATTGGATTTCCCACACACAGTTGTGAGCTTCATTGCTTCAATGCTGTATTATCCAACTTCAGAAGGACACATTGCTTTGGGAATCATAGTTCTTGATTTGTGGCAGATGTTCCAAACGGAGTCATTGTAAACATTATACAATTTCAGACTCAGATAAATCTATAAACGTGCTTTTTAAATCCATTTTAAACATTAAAAAGCTAGAGAATTTTTTTAGCTGAAAGCTGTCATCAAGGGGGCACTTACAAAGATAACCGGATTTCAATACCATTAAACATGTTTATTGAAGCAAGAGAAGAAAAGAGATTAAAGTAGAAAATCTGAATTGACACACTCGTGCCACTGGTGTGCCTCCCCCTTCTTTTACACAGCATGAATTGTCGAAAGGGTGTCTGTTGACCTGAATTTGCTGCTCTAACCTTGAGTTTTGCGGTTGGAATAGCCTTAAGTTAAACTTTACATTTCCCGTCTATTAACGGTCTGCTTTCCTAAATAGTACTATGCTTTCACTTGAAGCACTTTCTGCAATAATCATGACTCCTTGCCTCTTAACAGCCTTTTTATCTAAGAGGGTGTCTGAAATCCTGCAATGCCCAGCATCTCACCACCTAAGATAACTGGCATGGGCTTTAATTGGTACTTTGTTATGACATCCTGTGAGAGACTGTTGGTGCAATAAATAATTCAGAAAATGTACTATTTGGATTAATTCCCATCTTTATGACTAATGGTATAGGCCTCTTCCAGATGGATTTAAATCAGTGTGAGTTCTTTCAGTATAGCTGCTTGATTTTGATGGATTTTGCCAAGTGTTGCCACACCTATCTCTTCTATTCTTTGGTGACCTGTTAATAGAAATAACTTGGATTAGCATTAGGTCGCTTGTAAAAGTTGATTTTTTAAAAACCGAGGCATGGTTGACTGAGATAGTTATATGATCAGAAGGGCAAATTTATCCTCATTTATAAAAATTATATTGTTAGTACAGAAGTGTAATGTCCTTAATACAATGTCCTAGAAGAGTGTCATTCTATTTTTTTTTAAAGGGAGGGGGGAGAAGAAGAGACTTCTTTGACCTGGTGTGTCTTAATGAAAATTATATCTCCTCAGGAGTGGGAATGAAAGGTTGCAGCTGGGGCCAGGAACTGCAAAAAATATTCCCAGACAACAGAAAAGGCATGTGATTATTTGTTTTTAATTAGAATTTCAGCAAGAAAAATCACAACTTCCAGCAATCTACCAATAGTTTTGACCTATCTAAAAGAAACCCTTATAAGAATTGTTGCTGCCATATGTTGATTCACTGCATAGGATTATAAGATATACAGTTATCTGAGGACATGTTGAGACAGACACATGCAGATGATCTGCATATTAAGCAATTGTTTGATTCAACAATATATATTGAGGGTGAGTAGATATTTTTTGATATATACAACATATCCAACAACTGGCATTCTACTAGTGACATATAAATGTATAAGTTGTGCTACAAATGCAGTGCAAACTAGGCTTGTGCATTTCAGCTGAACGCCAATCTGTTTCTGCTGGCCAAATTGCAGGAAACCCATGGATCCATTTTTGTGCTCCTCCCAAAAATGAGTGGGTTGATGAATAGCCATTTCGGATGTGAGGGCGATCTGGCTGTGACATCTGTCACCCCATTGATCGGCAGGGTTGATTCGGCTGATCTGGCTGCCTAGGCGGGTGTCCCCTTCCTCCCTCACCACTCCATGTGTGTCCCTCCCGAAGCTGCGCGCTCAGTGGAAGAGAACGACGTCCCAGGTATAGAAGGAGTGTACCGAGGTCTCCAGTCTTTGGTCCTGGGTGTACGATAGCTGCATTCCCCTGTTTGAACGTCCAAACAAGCTCAAGGTCCATTTGTAGGATACTCTGGAATAGCCATTTCCAGTACGCAGCTGAAAGATCCGGGAAAATCCAGCCTATTTGTGGGAATGGGGAACTTACAAGGCTCCCCTTTCCATTCCTG
Organism: Anolis carolinensis; assembly: GCF_035594765.1. Lineage (NCBI taxonomy): Eukaryota > Metazoa > Chordata > Lepidosauria > Squamata > Anolidae > Anolis > Anolis carolinensis. The sequence continues at coordinate 203,221,097 of NC_085843.1, forward strand.
AGATCCTTTCCTTTCCTTCTTTTCAAGGAAGCCTGGGTTTGAAGAACAGGGTTAAAGAAGTATCCTTTCCTTTCTTCCTTTCAAGGGAGTCTGGGTTTGAAGAATGGGGTTAAGGAAGCATCCTTCGGGACCCGCCTATCTTCATGACCCTCCTACTTTCATGACCGTGTTTCCCCCTATGAACCTGCACAATTTCTTCAATCAGCCAGGGAGGCCCTTCTCTCGCTCCAACCTCCATCGCATGCTCAGCTTGCTGGGACGAGGGAGCGGGCCTTCTCTGTTGTGGCCCCCCAGATCTGGAACTCCCTTCCTAGGAAGATCAGGCAAGCACCCACCCTAACATCTTTTTAAAAAGAACTAAAGACATGGCTCTACCAGTGCACTTTTGAATAATCTAGTCCCCAGGATCAAAATCTTATTTAAATGAATACATTATACCTTGCATTTTATCCTACCCTCTTCTAGACTCAACTAGATTCAACCTCACTCCATTGTTTTGAGTATGCTTAGCACTTTGGCCTCTCCGCCCTAAAGGCATCATATAACATATAATATAATATAATTATTGCACTTTTGCTTCCCAGGCCCTCCAATTCTTTTCCATTCTCCAAATTGGCTGTCTTTCCATTTCAATATGTCATGTTTTAGAGTGGTTTTATTGGATACTGTATTGCATTTATACTGATGATTGGTTTTATTCATGTTATTTTATTTGTTTTACTCTATTTTATTGTCCTCGGGCCTCGCCCTGTGTTAGCCACCCCGAGTCCTCTTTGGGGAGATGGAGGCGGAGTAGAAAAATAAAGTTATTAAACATACTGGCAGACCGTCTAAAAGGTTTTTTGAAAGATTGGATTAAGGAAGACCAGACAGGCTTTTTGCCCCAAAGACACCTAAAGGACAATGTCAGAATAATAATTGATATTATAGAATATTACGAAAAGAACAATCAAAAAGAATGCGCCCTGATGGCCTTAGACGCCGAAAAGGCCTTCGACAATGTGAACTGGGACTTTTTACTGCTCATGATTAAGGAGTTGGACATGGGTCACTACTTCACAAATGCTATAATGTCGATATACGACCATCAAGAGGCCAACATAACAATAAACGGGACGGATACAAGAAGCTTTAAGATAAATAAAGGTACAAGGCAGGGATGCCCCCTGTCCCCCCTACTTTTTATATTATGTTTAGAGACATTACTGAACAATATAAGAGAAGATAAAACCCTGACAGGAACAAAAATTAGAAAAGAAGTATATAAAGTCCGAGTTTTTGCAGACGACTTAATTTGCATTATAGAAAACCCCCTGGACAACATATTGAGATGGATGACAAAGATAGAAGAATATGGGAAGGTAGCAGGACTGAAGATAAATAAATAGCAAGAACATATAAGGTACTTCTGGAATGGTCAACAGAAACCGAAACGGTAAAAGATTGTATGATCAAATGGGCATCAAACATAGGCCACCCGATAAAAATGGAAGACTGGGAAAGAAATTGGAATAAGAGACTGAAATATACTTATGCATATGATTTAAGAGAGAACTGGTACAAAATGATGTACCGATGGTACATCACACCACAAAAACTGGCCAGATGCTATAAAAACCTACAAGACAAATGCTGGAAATGTCAAACTCAGGAGGGGACTTTCTTCCATATGTGGTGGACATGTAAAAATGCAAAAGAATTTTGGACAAAAATTCATGGAAAAATTCAAGAAATAATAGGTTTGAAATTTCAAATGAAACCAGAATACTTTCTTCTAGGAATGCCTGGTTTTGAAATGGACATAAGTAAAGACATATTATTCAATTACTTGGTGACAGCTGCCAGAATAATATACGCAAGAAATTGGAAATTGAAAGAAGTTCCCCGGATGGAGGATTGGAAATTAAAAATATTAGACATTAGGAATATGGACAAACTAACACAATGCCTTAAAAGAAATCAAAGCATACCAAAAAAATCAGCAGATTGGACCCTTTTAAAAGAATACTTAAAATAAGAGAAAAAAGGAAAGTCGAATCCCAAATATTATATATATATGGACATATATATATATATATTGAAAGGAAAAAAAAAGAAAAAAAATCAACCTTGGTAGTAGGGAGGTAATTGCATATTAAAGAAAGGAAAGACATATTCTTTTAAAAACACTTGGAGCTTAACTCCTAACTTCTATGGAAGAGATCGGAAGTCGACAAAAGTGTGTGTATGTATGTATTTTTTTTTTATTCATTCTCTCTTTTATCTTTTATTTTTCCTACTTTTCTTTACCATTATGTTCCCCCACTTTCACTGTATTGGGGAAATTCGTGGGTACAACTATCCATTCAATTTTTGTATATGTTTCTCCTGGTTTTTAAACAAATAAAACAAATACATATGAATTTAATTTGTACATAATAATAATAATAATAATTTAATTTGTATGATGTTGTTTTTATTATGTTTGTTATGTTCGTGCTGTTGTATGATGTTTTGACTATTGACTTTTTTGGCACGCCTTGAGTCCTCTGGGGGAAATGGAGCAGTATATAAATAAAGGTTGTTTATTATTAAAAAATAAAAATAAAAATAAAAATAAAGTTATTATTATTTATTATTATTATCCTTCCTGGGACCCTTTCCTATCTTCCTTTCTTGGGAGTGTGGATTTGAAGAACAGGGTTAAGGAAGCATCCTTCCTGGGACATAGCTTGCATAAGACATGTCATGGCATTCTTCTATTCTGATTGGCCCAATAGGCAGGTCTCACAGGGAAACCCAGTGCAAGCAACACGTGGCAGCTTTTCCACCCTGCGTGGTGCTGAATAGGGGGGGGGGAGTTGTGATCAGCTACACGTGGTCCTGTAATGGACGAAAAACGTGACGACTGGGCCCTTGCAGTTACAGCCATCCAGTCAAGCCAAACAAGCCCGATTGGCTGAAAGGAATCAACCACTCTGAATCCGTGCACAAGCCTAGTGCAAACTATTTGCCATAGCACAACAAACAGTGGCAAAAAAGAAAATATGCATATAGCAATGTGCACACTATGCTTCTGATTTGTTGCACATTGTGGTTACACATGGCACAATGGGACATACTGCTATTCTGCTTTTGGATTGTGCAGTGCTGGTTCAGTGTATCTCCACATGCAGATATTTACTCGGTACTGAGGGAGACATTGGATCCCAGCCAATGTGTCCATCACAATCATATTGCATTCATTTTGTACACAAAGCACATTGAAACAGGAATAGTCCATATAATACTTTGTTATATATATGCAGAAATCATTTCAGCAGTCACTGAAGCCATTGTCACAACTGCTACTGAATTGTAGCAGAATCAAAATGGGCTAAGTCATATGTTGGTTACGTCTCTGCAAACAAATTGTACAATATTAAAAATAGATATTTCTATAAAGAAAAGAGCCAGTGCTGATATTAAAGCTTCTTAAGTAGTCCCAGAAGCACAATGATTGTTATTTTCCCAAAAGGAATACTTTGTGTATTTGTTCATAAATAATGTATTGCATACATTACCAAGAACACAAAAAATGAAGTAGCAATATATATATTGCCTCTTAAGCACTCTACAACATCTTCCACAAGTAGAGTGCTGAAAATGGTTCCATTCAGTCATCTAAATTTTGAAATAAAGGAACAAACAAGGAAAAGTTTGGTCAATGGGCTGCATGCAGCCATGGGGTTATTTTTATGCCCCCCTCAATTCCTTCTCATTAAGAAAATGAAAGCAAAAGCATGGATATTTGTACCCCAGAAATATTTTAAAGAAAACCAATGGAGTGTTTGGGGTTTTTTTTTGCCTTGTTTTATATATTGGAATGTATTTGAAGCTTGCCCTCTTGCTTGTTCCCTTTCATTTTGTATAAAGCAGTGGTTCCCAACCTGTGATCCATGGACCACCAGTGGCCCACAAGAACTAAAATATGGTCTGCAGCCTCACCATTACTACACCATTGCAATGAGAGTGGCTGGTCTCTCGAAACCCTCTTATAGTGCCGAGGCTTATTAAATATGGTTTTCTGTGGGCAAGCAGATGGCGACTACTGGATGGCATATGTTCTGTATCAGAAACTAGAGCTGATGTGGTCTATTCAATGCAATTTTCTGAATCAGCACCCCAAATAACCAAATTGAATCCAAAATTGAGCAAAAACTGATTTGTAACCTTTTTGGTACTATTGTTGGAGAGTGAACAACCCTTTGTATCCCTCAGAGATTCCAGTGGGCATTTTTGTCATTGTCTGTTGTTGTTGTTGTTTTACTTTTTCATTGATTACAGGAATGTGGGTGATGAGGATGTGGGTGATTATTGGGAAGATTGGACCGCCAGTTCCTAGAGCAGTGGTTCTCAACCTGGGGTCCCAAGATGTTTTTGGCCTACAACTCCCAGAAATCCCAGCCAGTTTATCAGGAGTTTGGATTTCTGGGAGTTGAAGGCCAAAAATATCTGGGGCCCCAGGTTGAGAACCACTGCTCTAGTACTTGCTGAACCCTGAACTAAAGAATATGCTCACTATATTGTTGACAAGCTATGCTCCCTTAAATGTTGAAAGACATCTGTTTGCCACATGATGTTGTTTGTCTCCATTTTGCATGTTGTATTTAGTACTCTTTGTTTTCTGCTTGAAAATAAACATTTTTTTATCATTCTTATTGCTGAGACATACAGTTCTGTATATATCCTGCCTTTAGATAGAACACATGATATTTACAACAAATACATGTAGGTTAGATTATGGGCAAATATTAACAAAGATACATGAAATTAATCTTTGAGGAAACAGACTTTGAGGAAGTCTATTTCCTTCTGAGTTTCATGTACTCTTCCCAAGCACATTCACTATTGAAATTACCAGAGCTGGCAAGGGGATTAATTTCATTAGTCTATTTTAACAAGCTTCCTTATTTACTACCTGGTAGCATTAGTGAATCAGCCAGCTACTCTCTTTCATGAGCCACATAGCTCTCATATATCTGATTTCCTTAAGGCATTATTGATGATGCAGACGCTTATAAGGTTTTGCATCTGGATTTTTACTACTGTGTTGTTCATTTAGGAATCCCAAAGGAGCTAGAACATCTATTGCGCAGCCTTTATCTCTATGACTTAATTTCCTGTACAAGACCATAAATGATCATGGGCAGCAGCCAACAATGAGATCTGGTCTTTGTCATCCATTTCAGCGGCCCTTTATAAGACCACAACAGTTCAATATGTATTAAATCATTAGCCTACTTTTGGTACGCTTTGGTCCATTATGGTATTTCTTTAATTAAGGCTTTTCAATTCTGCTTTCAAAACTGAAAAGTACTCTCAAAATGACTTAATATCAGAAACTCTTAAGCAGAACTGCATGAATACAATAATAATTATACTAATGCAGTTGTTGGATATCCCCATCTACTCAGGTGGTTTGTCTATCAGAGTTCAGGTGCATTCAAAGGTCAATTGTTATGGAACATCATTGTCTCATAGAATATAGCAAATATTCCTAATTCAAGGATGCTAGCTGGATAGTTTTAGTACATAGGAGAACCAGAGAGGAATATTCTGATGCCTCTCAAACTAACAGATTTATTTTAGTTTCAGATTTTCCTTTTCACTTCTTCAGAGGCTTGATGAAGCCGGTTCAAGCCTCAAACAGAATTATACAGTTGTGATGCTGGGGCCAGAGTTCAAAGGGATGCAGAAAATAACAATTGGATGGCATTTGTGTATAATACTTACTTATCTGCTATATCTAGGGTTGTTGTTTTTTTTTTCATTTTAGCTGTAGCAACACAAGTAGAAGATTCTCAGAATAAGGTGTAAACCAAGATCCTAAGTATAATAGTGTACTCATTTTGTGCCCAGTTGCTTCATACATCTTCAACAACCTCCTTAACTTTTATCAAACTCTATCACAGCATTGCCATTTGCCCAGACCATTGTGGGCCACATCAATGTTGTATTCAGAGTATTATGGTCATTGTGTGCCCTCATGTCATTTCTGACATAAGGACACACAATCCTCAGGTGAATCTGTTGTTTTTTTTGAAGCTGAAAATGTGTCACTTCCCCTGGGTCACGCAGGGCATTTTCATGACCAAGCAAGGATTCAAAACTTTGTCTCCAGCATTGTAGTCCAATGCTCAAGCCACTGTCACATGCTGGCCATTATTCAAAGTTTACTATTAGAGAATGTAGCTGGCTCTTTGATCTTCTTCATCTCTATTTTGGTGGCATTTTCAACCTCTCTATAACATATTTATATTACCTTAATACTATTAATAACAGCTAACTATGTTGAGGTAAAGGTTTCCCCTGACGTTAAGTCCAGTCGTATCCGACTCTGGGGGTTGGTGCTCATCTCCATTTCTAAACCGAAGAGCCAGCGTTGTTCATAGGCACCTCCAAGGTCATGTGGCCTGCATGACTGCATGGAGCGCTGTTACCATACTGCTGGAACGGTACCTATTGATATACTCACATTTGCATGTTTTCGAACTGCTAGGTTGGCAGAAGCTGGAGCTAACAGCGGGCACTCAATCTGCTCCCCGGATTCAAACCTACCACCTTTTGGTTTGCAAAGTCAGCAGCTCAGCGCTTTAACACACTGCGCCACTGTGTTAAATATGTAATAATAGTTATATATTCATTATGAATGAGGAAATACTTTTCTGCCTCAGTACATGAGGCTTGGGTTTATGTCTAATGGAAAACCTATCTATGTTATTTAGGACCGCTCCTTCCATCTCTTTTGGTGCAATTCAGGATGGAACAAAAGACAGTCGTTTCCATACATTAGACCAGTGGCAGCTGGTAGTGTTCATGTCATGGGGAAATGACTCCATTAAAGGTTTAAATTCACACTAAAGAAGATATCCAAGGCACTAAAGCTGTTTTGGGAATGTTTTTAGGTCCTGTATGCCTGTGCTAAAACCTGGAGTGGATTCACCATCTAACTGACAGAAAATCAAGGAGCCACAACAATCTTGGACATTATTGGTTTAGAGTTCAATTTAGCCCCCAATATCACAACCAGCTGTTCGTCTTCTTTGCAAATTCTGGTGAAAATAGAGCTGGCGCCCCAATATGTTCCCTCCAAAGGATGCTCTGTTGTTAGCCTTGTCTCAAATCCAGAAAAAAGACTGAATGGCTCCTGACTTGCTGGCTTCTATTTTGGGGAGGGCTAATGAGCTAAATAAGACCTGATGTACTGGCAAGTCCCTAGTGATGTCAAGCTAATGCCAATAGAAACCCTCTAGTATTTACTCTCAGCCTGGGATATCTTTCAGAATGCTAAATGATGAACGATAGTAAATATGGCACATGAAGAATGACCAGTTAATTTACTCTGCCAGTTCTTGAAACAATCCAGCTGTTATTAGTATTATAATAATTTGCCTGGTACTGATGGACAGTGTTTAGTTTACTACTATATTCGTGGCAACAGAAATACTGATGAAGACATGAATAAGAGAATCACCCACCTTTATCAGATCTACCATCCTGTGTATTAGTTCCATGTATTTAGGCAATTAAAGGGTAACTAAACCCCTGTTAGCACAGCGGATTAAACCACTGAGCTGCTGAACTTGCTGACTGAAAGGTCGGCAGTTCGCATCTGGGGAGCGGAGTGAGCTCCCGCTATTAGCCCCAGCCTCTGCCACCCTAGCAGTTCTAAAACATGCAAATGTGAGTAGATCAATAGGTACCACTCCTGCAGGAAGCTAATGGCGCTCCATGCAGACATGCCAGCCACATGACCTTGGAGGTGTCTACACACAACGCTGGCTCTTTGGCTTAGAAATGGAGATGAGCACCAACTCCCAGAGTCAGACACGACTAGACTTAATGTCTAGTGAAAACCTTGACTTTTACCTAAAGGGCAGTACTTCAACCTGATGAAGATTCATTTAACAGGATGATGCTTAAATGCCAGATCTTCTACTCCCACTAGGAGCTATTTCTGTGGAAAGACTAGAGATTTGTGGAGATTTTCTTATATATATATATATATATATATATATATCGACTCTCATGGTAAGCACTTGGGTCTTTTAAGAATGGACTTCAGTTCTACAGCTGTTAGATTGTGGTTGATATTAATGGGGTGTATCTGTTGCCTACATTGCCATTTGCTCATGGCTAATAGATTTTTGGTCATTAACTGATGACTCTTATGCAGCTTCCTTAATAATAAGAAGAGCCTACATGAGAGAAAGAGGAGTAGGGATTAGCATAGTCTCCATTATCCTCCCTATTTGGGCTATTCTTAGCAAACACATGCCCATATGTAGAGGGCAACTGTCTGCAGTGAAGCACATTGCCTATCTCTAGAAGCTTTCTGCATCATTTAGTATCCTAACTTTCCTTACATATGAGTTCCACATAGCTTTGGAACACTCTTATAGATCTGTGCCCCCCCCCCCAGTGGAATTCACTTCCATGGGTCTTGTCATTTCATTGTATTGCTTAAAAATATCTCAATGGGGTGATGGTGATTGTAATTTCAGTCACCCTTCTTGACTGTGAAGAAAGCTGTGAATTGTGCCAAATGTTTTCCCAAGAGTCCCTACCTGAAGTATTCTCTCAGGAAATTTTCCAACCAAATGTTTATAAGCTGTGAATAATGGAGGAATTGATCGGTGCTGATTGCCCAGCTGATGAACTTTGACAGCACTTCAAGATTAGCATTTTTATTTTATTTTATTTGAGAAGCTTTGTCATTGAGAGAAAGAGCTCTCCAGGAAACGCTGGAATTAAGCCAAGGTGACAGTTCAAAGATCAAATTTCTGTTGAAAAGCTATTTCTGGATAAGTGATCCTGCGCTTACCATTTTAGCAATTTTCTTTGTTCAGTAAAGGACTGGATTTACTATATCACTTCCTCACTTTCATTATAGATTCCCCATATACATGCTCAGTTAAACTCAAAATTGAGTTCTTAAGATCAGGAAATTGATTTTAAAGAAATGCTTAAAAGATGTTTTGGGTTAATTGTGCTTCCATTTGTAACAGTTAACTAATATTTATAACTGTATTGAGATAGCAGGCATTGAATCTACATTTCTGAAAGAAAATCCAATGCTAATCGCCTTGTTTCATACAAATAGGGACAGATTATTTTTTCCAAATGGGTGGTTAAAAATTTAAATAATTTGTTGCACTGCAACCATTTCTCCTCCAGGATTTGTCATCTGTGGAAAATAAAATTGAGCATTGTCTATTTAGGAAAGTCTAAGGGGCATATTTTTGGTTATTAATCTAGCAATAAGAAGCTTTTTTTCTCAGTTCCAATGTTTAAATAAACGTGGAAAGAAAAAAATTGCATGGCCGTTTCTTATCTTCCAAGTTGGAGGGAGGGAGACGCATCACAAATAAACATAATGGGGAGGATGGCATTTCATTTCTTCCTCTAGACAAAATTATAAATGTCAACTTGAAAAATTTTATATATAAAAAGCGGGATTATTATTATTATTATGAATAATAGGTTATAAATAGATGGGTATAATTTGAGATGATTCTGTATTACACATTATTCCATTTTTACACATTGCAAAACATTGCAAATTTGGCAAAGGATTTTTATCATGTTTTTCTAGCTTACAGAAATAGCTTTGTAAAAATAACCCACTTCTGATGCTCATAGTGTCTGGATTTTTTTCTCTCTGCCATATGGTGGCTTATATGTTTAATGCCCAGTTGAGAACTGACTGCAAGGACAGATGGACCATCTGCCAAGTGTCAAATAGGAATTGTATCCATTCACAATTATCCTCATATTTTCCTACTAAAGGAGAGATCATGGAACTGTGAATTTTGGTTCAGACTATGTTTAAATAAACTGTTGTCAAACCTGTCCATCTAGCCACATATTCTCTGTGCTGGCTTCTGGAATAGATTTAGTTGTGTGTTAATAATCACAAAGTCTAGGGAAGCATAACGTCTTTTCTTGTGCTTTGCATGAGAGCTGAACTTCTTCCTCTAATGCTTTTTAAAAATAATAAATAATTGAAAATGATTGTCCTCACTTGAAGATGCCAACACAAAGGTTTTTTTATATTGCATTGTGGTTTGTTGATGGCAGAAAAAAATATTTTTAAAGAAATCCTGTGACATTTAGCCTGTGTCTCGGTTCAGAGCTATGGTGCATATTTTTGAACATAGTTTTTTCCATTCATTTTAGTGAACAGTGACAGCTCTGTTTAATAAAACTGTCTGTAACACTGCAATAAAAGAAGCATATACTGTGGACCCTTGGTATCTGCTGAGATTTGGTGCAAAGGCCCCCAGAGATCCAAATCTGCAGATGTTAAGTTCCATCATGCACAATGGCACTGTAAAATGGTGTCCCTTATAAAAAAAATGGCAAGATCAAGGTTTCCTTTTTGCATTTGTTTTAATATTTTCAAGCCATGTATGATTAAACCTGTGGAGAATCTGTTGATATCGAGATCCAACTGCACTCCATATAGACTTGATGTGCTTTTGTGTAAGCTTGATGCCCAGAGACCCTAAAAATAGAACCCAAATGTTCATGATAGGATAGAAAATTGTAACATAAAACATATACCTAGCTACAATCAAATTATTGTCTTATTCATTTGTTAACATTGATGCTGACTGTCATTGATGCCAGTTTTATAGTATTCCAAAATCTTCACATATTGATCTGAATCTACATGATGTTATGATAATGTGATGTCTTAGTATAAAAGTATAGAACATTCTCTTTAAATGCTCTGTATAAGAATTTTTTTTGTTTTGTACGCTTTTCCGTGTGACCTGCACTCTTTCCATCCAAAGAACAGCATGGAAAGAGACAGTTGGTTCACCCTTGCCTCTAGAGAGAGGGGGGGAGATGTCAGTAGCTGCATGTATTAGAGGTTTATTGGATCAACTGCAGAGGATACATTTAATTCACTTCTCTGTGGAGTGTAAGGCAAAGATAGAGGGAATGTCAGGATGCATCACCCCTAATTCATCAGTTTTATACTAATATGACTGACACAGTTCCCCTTCCAAGAACTGCAGTGATTGTAGATTGCTGGTAATTCTGTTAGAAATACTTAGGCCTATGGAGAACTACATATATTTAAAGGATGTCATTGAGAAAGACAGATTCAAGGCTGTGTGCATATGCTTGTTATAGGCTCTGAGCTTTATGCAGAATGATATCTGGGCTCAATATGACTTCTGTGCTGACTTCCTTGTTTTTGCTGAAGATAACTCTGTTTTTGATCTTTATTGAGTACCAATTGTACAGTGAACACTGCCTAAATATCCCAAGGCCCTAGATCCCATTTGAACTTGGAAGCTAAGCAGGGTCAGCTTTAGTTAGTATTTGAATAGGGACCATCAGTGAATACCAGGTGCCATAAGCTGTATCTCAGAGGAAGGAACTGGTAAAGCTACCACCAAGAATCCCTTGCCTAAGAGAACCCAATGAAATTCATGAGGTATCCATAAGTCAACAGGTGACTTGAGGACACAAACCTATACACAATATGGTGAAACAATAGGAAGATTCCAAGAAGGGTGAGTGGACTTCCTCTAATGAACGGGTAGAGATCATGTGATCCTCCAAGTGTTGCTGAACTGCAATCCCCAGTAGCCATAACCAACTAAGTAAATGGTGAGGAATACCTGAAGTGTCATTTCCAAAATTTCTAGGGAGCCTCACAGTTGTCACGCCTTCCCTTGTGGAATAGAGATTATCCATCTCTTCCTTTCAATTGCATATTCCTGTGTTCTCTAAGAGCATATCCTGAAGAATAGTAAAGGATACAAAGTGAGGTAATGGTAGGGAAATCCGTGGAAACTGAGGCCCCTTCCACACAGCTATATAAAATCCAAATTGAACTGGATTATATGGCAGTGTGGACTCAGATATTCCAGTTCAAAGCAGATATTGTGGATTATCTGCCTTGATATTCTAGGTTATATAGTTATGTGGGAGGGAGCCTGACAGAAGTGCCTATTGCTCACTTAAACATACCATAGAAGCCAGTCCACTGTTGTATTCCTCTAAAGCAAAGTCATTGAAATCAATTAAGGTTAGTTGTGACTAACAAATGGGACAACCAAGATCTTAACCCCACATTTCCTTCATTTAACAGGTTCAGCACAATGACTGCCCAGTTGTGCCCAATATGTTGTTTAATTTAAACTACATTGTTCTTTTTGCTTCCCTTATCCACAGACTCAATGCAAGATAAAATCTATTGTCAGATTCTTATGCATTTCATAAATCAATAGTTATAGTTTCTCATATCATAACAATATGGTTAATAATAACTGTCCAATCAGACTTATTTGTTAATGTAGAAAGATTTGAAATTTTAGTTTCTGGCTATGTTTTATCTGTCCTTGTGATATCATACCTTAAGCTCTTTGGCCTGCTTACTTTGAGAATTATTCTGTGTTGTATCATGCGTGTACAACTTTCATTGCATCAAGGGTAAGAGAACAACATGCCTACCAACCCCCACAGAATAAAAGCAGATGTCTATCAAGCCTTTGATAAGCCTCTATAAATGGCTCAAAGGCAAAATTTGACTTAGTAAGTCACAACTCATGCAGACCTAAATTTTATTAGAACGATTTTGTACTTACTGACTTTTTTGTCCTTTTTTCAGATTCAGATCAGAAAGCGAACACTGCAAGATCTAACTAAATATGGCTTAAAGGAGAACCATCTCATAAAATATGAAAATCCCAGGAAACAAAAACAAATACTCATTAGAAAACCATATGGTACTTGCTGTTTGTTGGAGGCTTTTTTAAAAGCTTAATTCTACTTACAAGCTTATAATTTGAGGCGACCCGGCACTTCCCAAATCTGTACTGATGTTACATTTGGAAACTGTTTTTATTTGTAAAGCTGAACCCTAAAATGATATTTCTACTTGTATGTGTTAATCTATTGAGCTAGGAGCCTACAATGTAGATGAATATATCGATGAGAGAGGAAAAGTATATAGCCCATTCCAATAACATATTGACAACATTGTCTTGTCTTAAATAAGACAATGTTGCCTGCCCTGGTTTTCATTGTTTTCTCCGATTTGGGTTGTAATATATATACGATGATTTTGCACTGTTATATTGTGTTATGATTTGCTGTTTATTTTGTTATATTGTATGGTGTCTGGGCATGGCCCCATGTAAGCCGCCCCGAGTCCCCATAGGGGAGATGGTGGCGGGGTATAAATAAAGTTTTATTATTATTATTATTATTATTATTATTATTATTATTATTATTATTAAATAGAATATATTCTAAATTAGGAGCTGACTGCTGCTGCATAAAAGTAACAAACAGGAAATCTGGCTGCTTCATTATAAGTAAACTGACTAATTGGAAACCAGTACAAAGGACATCAATAATTTCATAAGCATTAAAAACTGTCAGACTTTTTTTATTTCTAAATACAACACAATCCAGTTGAAGGTAAGCACCTGTCTGCATAAACCTTCGCATGTTTACTCATAAGTGGCACTTCAGCTGAAGTCTTAAACATGCCTACAAATATGTAAGCTCAATTGAGTAAGATCCAAGTAGAAATTCACTTGAACCGTGGGAATTTTCCATTCTCTTTGTAACTCTATCTGCCCCTATAACTTCTACAAGTGCTTTCCCGACTATCTGGACCAGAGTTTCTTTCCGGGCTCTTTTAGAAGGGAGACCATTCCTTTACACTACATTGACAGAAGCTGGAAGATTTAATTGAGTATCACTCAATTAAGTTAAGCACTTTTGTCATGCCGCTTAAGTGCTTAACCCAGTGAAACTTATGCACTAGTAAATTTACACAGGACTACACCTTTTTAACTGCCATGTGGATTCAGTGAGAGTTTAAGGCTTCAGCTCTGTGCTTGTTATGTCCCAGTAAGCTTAGTAAGACTGATTTATGACTAGGTCCATAGAGGACTTCTAAGCACACACCTCGCTCTCACTGATCTCAGAAGTGTACACATTAAAACAACATATACATCTGACTGGATTATGCCCATAGTTCAGTGAAAATATAGACATTGAAGGTTATCCCCAAATTTATGCTCACTTTTGTCTCTTGTAAGATGGGCTTTTTTCCTAGTGGTTTTCATCTCAGAAGGACCCAAACTGGTAACTGCTCCTCTCAAATGCCTTTTTGAACTTGTGGAGCTGAATAAGCCCATGCACAGTGACTATTGTGCTTGCAGCATAAATCTTTATGCTTGGATTAGCCTGGTTCTGCCACTCCTTCAACAAAGATCAGCTTTTAGTGCATATCCAGAGTTTCCTCTGCAAAACAGAGTTTCCTCTGTGCATGCGATGTTGCCTTTAAAACAAAGGGAGAAGCCTGCTTTTGTGGAAACTCAACACATGCACTCAAACAAAAGTTACACTGGGTGGCAAATATGAGTTCAAATTAACATATTCACGTTTGACATGTACTGTGTGTTATGCAGGCATCTTTTTAAATGCATTATATTAAAATGTCTTATTGTACAGCAGTGATTGGGGAGACAGATGCTGTTATTGGCCTGGATATGCATGGTAATATAGGATGTACTGGACAGGATCTGAGAATGTAAAGACGAATATATTTGAAAACTGGTTGGAGTAGTTGTGTGTTTTCCGGGCTGTATGGCCATGTTCCAGAAGTATTATCTCTTGACGTTTCACCCACATCTATGGCAGGCATCCTCAGAGGTTGTGAGGTATAGCGAAAAACACACAACCACCCTGTGATCCCGGCCATGAAAGCCTTCGACAACACACTGGTTGGAGTACTTTTCTTTCTCAGCTATGTTGCATGCTGTATATATGTTTTGGAATCCATTTCCTTGCCCTGCATCTGTCAGTTATCTCCTTTTCTTCTTTTTCTACAAGCACCACTCTATCTGTATAGAATGGATGTAAACAAGCATGTAAATATGTGATGTAAAGAGGCTTTTGCTTATATGGAAACACATATTTTGTACCTTGAAGAATGGGTCAATGAAGATTTCCGACACTCGGAGATCTTGCATTACATTGATACACAAAACTACTTTATTTTGCCTGACTCTAAAATTAGGACAGTCCCTCTGGCTTCACATTTTAATGTTTTACCCACTATGTAGATGGTGACACATAACACATTCAATAACTTCAAGATATGTATTGTACTACATATTAATTTTGAATTCAACTTTTTAAGTAAAGTGAGGGGAATGGCATTTGTGATCTCACTCATATTGTAGCCTTCTGCCTATTAACTAGGAGAAAGCACCCATAGATTGATTGAACTTACTTGTGAATAAATGTGACCAGGTTATTTAATCCTAAAGTGAACTGTTCCATCACATTGGGGATGAGATTCCAAAAGCATGACATTATGGCAATGTCTTAATAAGACATGTCTTTCAAGACCTCTCCATGCAGTAAATAATATTGCTTCCTCTTCTTTGAATTTGACTTATAGCAAGTGTGCCAAAAAGGTGGCCATCAATACTTTAAGGTATAAAACTACAAATCCTAATAGAGTCATGAGTGTTGAGTATTTGTTATATTACACTGACAAGGTGTAACCAATACTTGTCACTGTAGCACAGCCTAATTGACTTCAGTGATTGGAAAATACCAACTTACCTACTTTAATCCCTCAGTTTCACTTCTGATACAATAAAAATAACCTACTTTAATAACATGCAATTCTAATAGAGTTTCTCTGACATATAAACAAAGGGAAGATCATATGAACTGAATTTATTTGAACAGGAATTTATGAATGAAAGCTCTAACACATGTTAAAAGTTCTTTGTACATAAGAAACCTAACATTTCCTCCCACATCTCACTGCATGTACTCCTGAGAAGATGAGGGCCATGTTTGAAGCAACTCACAGTGATGCTTTAATTGAATTAACAAGATTCAATATGGAAAAATTGGAAGAAAATAGAGAGAGAGAGATCATATTAAATGTAACACCAGAATCTCAGGAAAGCCTTAACTCTGCATCATGCTCACAACTATATTGCACATGGCTTTTCCTTGTTAGTTTCAGAACATGTATATTCTGGATCAATTTTTTAATTATTGTGTCTGAACTATAATCCATTTGAATTGTTGCTTACTTTGTCAGTAAATGTGTGTTGTATATTGCAGGTTTATGCCTGTGATTCAAGCTGTTGAAGGACTGTGGTTGTTATTTAAAAGTATTCAGCCCATTTAATATCTGTAACCTTCACTATATCCCCGAGTGCCTTACACAGCTTGCTAACATAAATATGTGTAGTCACAAAGAGAGAAAAATACAAATGAAAGTTATTTTTTGGTGGTTGGGTGCCAAATTTTCTTGCATCTGTAATGACACCATTAAATCCTTATAGTTTGGAATGTGTACCTGAACAGAAATTGATTTAGTTTAGGCTCAGGAAATCATATCGTAAATATGTATAGCACATTTCCATATTTATTGTACAGTTTATTTAAATATCTGTTGTAAATGTCTGTAAAAACCAAACACATCGACAGTAGATTTCTTCCATGGTATAACTATGCCATGCTCTACTTGTGTTTTCTAATGTAATCTCATAATAATCATATCTTAAATACTTAAACGTTTTGTTCTGTGCTAAAGAGATAATTTATGGGCCTAAAATAGGCTTATATGTACAAAATTTTACACATATTTTTGTATTGTGGTTCATAATATAATATATAAATATATCTCAGAGACTTTCTATTCATTTGTAAAGTACATAAATTATTGTAAACTTTTAATTAAAAATGTCTTTTAAATCAACCAAGATCTGAGTGTGTTTTTTCTCCAGATAGCTCAGAAACATTTGAAAGACAACTTGTTATATTATATGCAGCAGTGGTGCATAGTGACATCATCCATCTGTGAGATGGTGAATCCACTTTTGGTCTAGCCTCTACAGAGATTTACCCAAACAGCAGAATCCTATCCCTATCCCCAGAATAGGTTCAGTACCTTGGTTAGCTCCTTTAAAATATGGTCGAAAACACAGGTCAAGTACACTGTCCCACTGGCATGAGAAACACCAGGCATGACTGATGCAGGGGAATGGGCTGGAAGACAAGCATCCTGTTCTTTTTCTATAGCTCCAAATACAGTTTCATGCACCCAAACAGATCTCTAAGGTTCTTCTGAAGGTCCCCATAGATTATATTTTTGACTTTCATCCAAATAAATGGATGGTTGTCTGCAACACTCTCGATGCCCAAATG
The DNA here is from genome assembly GCF_035594765.1 of Anolis carolinensis. Taxonomy (NCBI): domain Eukaryota; kingdom Metazoa; phylum Chordata; class Lepidosauria; order Squamata; family Anolidae; genus Anolis; species Anolis carolinensis. The sequence continues at coordinate 203,238,335 of NC_085843.1, forward strand.
GCCAGGAAGTGGTCACATTGGAAAAGAATTTAATCTGAGAAAACTTGAGTTGTGGGAAGTTGGTAGAAATAGTTTTAATTACCATATATACTCTAGTATAAGCCGACCCGAATATAAGCCGAAGCACCTAATTTTACCACAAAAACTGGGAAAACTTATTGACTCGAGTATAAGCCGAGGATGAGAAATGCAGCAGCTACGAGTCAATATCAAAAATAAAATAGATATTAATAAAATTGCATTATTTGAGGCATCAATACGTTAAATGTTTTTGAATTTTTATGTAAAACTGTAATTTAAGGTAAAGGTAAAGGTAAAGGTTTCCCCTGATGTTAAGTCCAGTCATGTCTGACTCTGGGGGTTGGTGCTCATCTCCATTTCTAAGCCAAAGAGCCGGCGTTGTCCGTAGACACCTCCAAGGTCATGTGGCCGGCATGACTGCATGGAGCACCGTTACCTTCCCGCCGGAGCGGTACCTATTGATCTACTCACATTGGCATGTTTTTGAACTGCTAGGTTGGCAGAAGCTGGAGCTAACAGCGGGCGCTCACTCCGCTCCCAAAATTTGAACCTGGGACCTTTCGGTCTGCAAGTTCAGTGCTTTAACGCGCTTCGCCACCGGGGCGAAGACTTTAATATACTAAGATACTAAGACTTTAATAAGATAAGACTGTCCAACTCTGAATACCTATATACTCAAGTATAAGCTGACCTGAATAGAAGGCGGCCAGGACCCTCACTCAAGTATAAGCCGAGAGGAGCTTTTTCAGCCCTAAAAAGGGGCTGAAAAACTAGGCTTATACTCGAGTATATACAGTATTTTAAAAATCTCTGAGAAATTAAAATGATCAGGCAGGCTTGTCAGACCCATAGAATAAAGTTTTCTGGTAATCTCAGGGATCTATTGCATACTGCTTGGGGACACTTTATTTAATGATTTACTATATTTCTACCCCGCTCTTCTCACCCCAACGGGGACTCACAGTGGCTTACAGTTTGGCCACTTTGGTGCCACATTAAAACAGAGAGTGTATAAACATTAAATAAATCAGATAAACATATAAATACAATAAAACTGTTAAAATTGTTTAAA